>NC_142800.1:69334676-69934676 GCF_049724085.1 Artemia sp. Qi Xiang Cuo
GTACAACATAAATAAAAACACTTTTTGTCCATCAACATGAACAAGAGCAAGAACAACACTTATTGTTTTTAAACACTTTTTGTCCAAAAAGAACACTTTTCTGTACAACAACAACAACACTTGAAAAAACACTTGAAAAACTAGCACAGTTGAACATTATGAATTTAAAAGTGGGCCCCCCATCCCCCGGGCCGCGGACCGAAGGCCGGCCGCAGGCGGGATCCCCCACACCCCGGGAGCGGCCGCGGGAAGGGCCCCCCACCCCCCGGGAGCCGCGATGGAAAATGGATTGTACACAAGAGTTGTCGTCACTGCTGCTACAGGTTAGGTTAGCTTGGGTTAAGGTGGTGGTTAGATGAGATTAGTTAACTTATGAAAGGATTAGAGCATTTAATTTATGAACGGGTTGGTGGTGGTGGTTAGTTGGTTAGGTTAATTTATCCAGACCAAGTTTATTGCGATAGTCTATGTATTCAACTCGGTCTGAAATACTATAGTGGCCATGAGGCAGGACACTCACACCATTCTCGAGCTCATAGACTTTGTTAGCTATACACAGTATTGAATTCTTGTCCACTCTTACAGTATAATTTCTATACTGTAGAGACTGAATTTCAAGCACTTGTGCTCTCGGCAATAAGCTACTTTCTACAGAGTTTTTGTACACGCCCATGTTGAAATTGCTCTTTACAAAATGTGTAGGCACCCCTTTACACGCCTGCTTTTCATCCCCACTATGTGTTTCAATGCAATAAACTTTAAGACCCGGGAACATCCCCTGGATATCAAATCACTCCCCGTCTCTGATTTTAACATTAATAGTTGGTTGGGGGCTTGACGTTTCATCAACTCGGGGTAGAGGGATGGATTCCAGTTGGTGAAATCTATCCGCGAGCTGATGTGTTCCCCCTTTTCTAGATCACCCAATAAATCCTCGGTTTTTACCTTGAACAGCAGAGAATATGTATCCCCGTAGTAAACTTGAACCTCCCCCTCCCGTGGCCTTTGCACCTTGCACACATTGTAAAAAAACAACAACATGAGCTTTTTGTAATTTCAAGTACTGAACTACCTCCTGCTATATTCTTGTTCAGTACCACATTTCACTTTTTCCTGTGTAGAAGAATCATGCCAGTCTCTATGCTCGTGAACGGTGTAAAATTGGGATCGGCAATAATTCGTGCACACTCTAAAGGGCCAGTTACAACGTCGCAGTGAGATCTGTTACGTACGCTTTCACACATTTTGCCAAACGCTGAATTTAGAATGAGTTTGTACATTTCCTTCTCTACCTTGGAGTTTGCCCTAGAGCGTTTATCAACAAAAGTGTCGATAAACGTTTTAAAGTATAGTTTCTGATTGTACCGTAGGACCCTGTTTATTTTGGTGGTCATGACACCTTTGCTCACCGCTCAAGGAAAACGGACATGAGGAATAACGATGTTCTCTTTAGGATCCAAATCAGCAGTAAGTTTTTGTTTAGAAGAGCTACAATTCGATCGGATAATCTCGAACAATTATGGATTGTAGGGGCTCAATGAGTCCCTGCTCACGGATCGATTGATACAGGGAAAAACAAAATCTCTGACTGAATCGTGAAGCGCCAGTGGAATGTGCCCGTCAATTTCAAAGAACCAACCTTATGGCCCATTCTCCTGGACGGTGGTAATGTCGGAGAACTCACAAGGATTCTCAAGCCATTGATAGTTACCACACGGCAAAGAGTAGTGAGACATTGCCGAGGGGTACAGTGAGTTCATGTCCAAGAACACTGCATTTGACTTTGCACCGGTGTTTTGTCCGCTCGGATCGGTTGCCAAGACGCTGTCCCCATGAAAAACATACCCTCCCCTCATTGAACGCTCTACAAAAAGGTGCTGATCTACATCGGTTATTAGGCATATTTCCTCCCCACTAATTTTTAAAATCAAATCCATCACCAAATGTGGTGTGGAAAAATAGTAGCCTATATCTAACCCGAACTCTGAATAGATTTGGTCTGTGTTCTTGCAAACTATATCCAACAGAGTTAAAACGTCAAGGGCCAAGTACAGTCTACAATAATCCCACCCATTTTTACACCTCCCCTTAGCCCGCACCTTCTTGGCCAACTCATAATCCTTGGCTGTGCATTCACTGCTGGTCAGTGAATTGCGAAAAGCTTCAATTGGAGATATTTTCACCTTACTTAAGCAAGCACCAGAACAGTATTAATCATATGCATATAAACATTTGCAGATCAATACTTAATAAATTTCACTGCCTGAAAAATGTTGTTTAAGGATGGAACAGCTATCGAAATTGTTGCTTTTCTGCAATTGAATCAATCGACTCAATGCCTTGGGAAAAAAACTAAAGGAATATAAAAACCTGATTTTATTCCAACACGTATGCCCATTATTTACTACCTACCATTTCAGCTCGAGAAGCAACAACTTCTCGGCCGCTTTGGGAATAATATTATAGGAAAAAGAATTATTTACCCATGGACTGTCTACTCCCCCTCCCTCCCTGTGCATACGTGCCAGTGCCGGCAGAATAAATTTTAAATCATAATTTGCATTGTGAATAAAAACAGGGATAAGAAACTGCTGGCTAAAATTTAAGTTACACGATTGATACGCAACCCCTCTAAAATTACTACCCCCAGAGGATATTTCCTGCCACAAGTGATTATGGTCTCTGACTTCCCCCCCCCCCCTCTTTTCCCTTTAGTCCCCTTATCCCCCTCTACAAACTCCCCCTTACAAACCCAACATATTTTTTGATTTTTAATCGCGAGACGATCCTCTGCAGACAACACCATAGGATAATGAGTATTTCTCAAACGAGAAATAGCGCTATTAGCTGTGCCAATTAATTTATTCAGTGGTTTGATAATACACTCTCCCTCATCCAATGTTTCAACTATTTCTAACAACCGCATGGTGTTAGAATTGTCTCTTTGGGCGTGGGTATAAGAAAGTGAAATAACCTGATGTTCTTTCATTCTGTTTCGATATAGACGATCATACACTACCACCAGTTTAGCTCCACAGTCCAAGGATATTTGTTGCACAGGAGGAGGGTGTTTGGAAAAATTTTAAAACGTAAAATGGCCCTATCCCCTGAAACCGTTTCCACTGTCTGGTAGCCATGCCGTCTACAATGCTTCATATGATTTTGCAGCTTTAATTCAGTCCAAAATCGAAAGAGGCATGTCGGACAGTAGAAACGGGCACTCTGTTTCTTACCCTCCCCCAGAACTCTACTAATGTCTGTGATCGCGTTAAAATGACCAATTGAATTGGCAAAGTCACTAGATGGTGGTGTGTACAAAAACGAAACCCAGTTTTTGACTAATTCAATTGACGGGCCCCTTACAGGGAAAACCACTCCCTTCTTTTTTAAACGAACCCCACCTTCAAATTCAGTTTCATACGGAACCACAGTAACACCGATATTTAAATAGGCGTTAGCCCTTTCAAAATATCAATAGATCTTAGCGATACTGGGCTTTTCCCTTCTGAAAAAGGGAAATCTATATTGGGAAAATTTGACCCTTCCTTCCCATGAACAGCCCACTCTTCTAAATTCGTCTTGGTAGCGTCACGTGCTATAAGCTCGAATGCTGATATTAGGAAAGCGTACTTGAAATATTTTTGACCTGTTTCAAAACATATCTTCTGGACACCTTAACATCCTACTAAATATGGATTTTAATTTAAAACTATTGACCTCCCAGACCCCCTGCCTGCCCCCCTCTTAAAATAAAATCTTTCTTAAATTTATAAATATTCACACTTAAATTTTCAACATAAAAAACTACAGAGCCGCTCCCATTTTCATTATAGTTCTCAAGATGCGTAATAATTTGACCTATCCACTCGCAAAAAACATTCTCAAAATTTTCTAAATTTGGATAAATCACGCGCATCTCGGAGTGTATATAGTGGTGGTAAACTTCACTTTTCCCCTCATTTAAATAAAACACCTTTAAAACAATTGACACCTTAATTGAATCCCCCCCCCTCCCCATAATTGAATTTGGTTCTCCAGCAGTGCACGAACTCTATCTACATATTCATACACAATTTCTATGGGGTCAAACACAGAACTTCCCCCCATAAGTGAATTAAACGGGTCACCAAAAGTCGCAGTATACACAGCTATTGTACTTTAAATTGAGTTTGAGAGCTGAAATTCAAGAAATGTTGTAAATTGGACATTACCCCCCTCATCTTCTTGTAAATCATCAACACTCCCTCCCCCTCCACATTGTTCAACAATAGGGCTATGGGAAACAATTTCATTTGTTTGAACAATGTTCATGTAATCAGTGGGGGGAGGGTTCCCAGTTAATTCATTTGTAAAATCATTCAAAAGCTGCAAGGTGTTTTGACTCAAGTCCCCCTGCCCAACTGCGCTATAATCAACATTTAAAAATTTTTCTATAAACTCATCAATATTAGATGGTATTTCAATAGAATTAATAATACCATGCCATTCGTTGATAGCCGGTATTTCAATGTCCTGAATGGCGTCCTCTCCTTCTTCAACTGATGATGATGATGATGATGATGATGATGATGACGACGAGTATGGGACCAATGAAACCTATAAATAAAAAATAGCTTATTTTCAAAGTCTTCAAATCACCCCAACTGTTTAAAATTTGGATTATTATTTACGTATTATTTAAAACGCGCTTAGTAGTAGTAGTAGTATCAGTATGAACATAGTAACATTTGGTTAATTCACTGTTCCCTACTCTATTGTTATTCTGAAAGTTCCAATTTCCAACTTAATATGAGATATTTACAATCTAAAACGCCGCTTTACATAGAAGGCACTTTGATTTTGTTCAAACAACTCCCCTCAATTTCCAATATTTAATGCCCCCCCTCCGAGCCGATCACCGCGGCGCTTTCCCACAGCACTTCCCGCGGCATGGGGAGCGCTGCTTCTCGGGCCCACCGGTGCTTCCCGGCCACCACGGCGCAAAAAGCTATCTTTTTCTTAGAAATTCCCGGTCCCATACTTTTCACCAATGGTGAAGAAACAGTTTTTTTTTCACTTTACAATGATGGTGATAGAATTGAGGCATGTCCCCCCCCCCTTTTTACATAATGTCCTAAAAAACCGTATTGTTAGGTGGCATAGCAACTTGGAAATAAGTCGTTTCGCCTACTTCCCGTACATGTGTTGTCTAGGACTCCAAATGAGCCTAATTATTGTACAACTCGTCTGTTCTGTTTCCAAGCGTATTCTCTGGCAAATAGTACAATTAAATTCGAGAAAAGTTAACTCTTATTGTCAGTGTTTCCCCCTAAAATCTTGGCAAGTTGTAAGGTTGAAAGCTGTCAAAAATATTACGCAAATTAGAATCCATATGTGCAATAGATAAATGGGATAATCTCTGTCCTTCCCTTAAAACTATAATATTCAATTGTGAAAAGTATCATTTTGAGTTTTATAGTGGAGGGATAGCGGTAAACTAGAAATTACCGAAAATTTCATTATGAGATAGTAAAGAGAAAGCAATAGTGGGGACATAGAAAATTTCAAAGATTATAAAAAGAGTGTTTTCTTTTGGCAACCAAGCAAAAAAATTACATTATAGTTAGATCTTTATGAGGGAGGGGGGAGCATAGAAATATAAAACCCTGGCGGGTTGCGGGGGGTTAGGATTTTATTATTTCTGAGATACACTTGTACAGTGTTGAACAAAAGTGAAAAGAAAAGACTAAAAAAACATTGGAAGAAATAGATATATATTACTATAACTAGAGGTAAAAAAATACCTATATTTTCAAATCCCGGCTGCACTTGAGTGTCAGATGGCCCGGGTACCGCTTGTTGGAGGATGGACGGTGCGGTAACATCACGCTCTTGTGTAGACGGGACAGGTATTAAAGGTCCATGGAAAGCAGCCATCCACTCGCTCTTTAATTTTCGGCCTGGCTGCATTACAGCCTGCGTGGATGGGACTTTGGCAGTCAACACTTGTTTTGGGGTCGTGTAAGGACCAGCATACTTAATAATGGATGGTCTCAAGGGGGTTGCCTCGTCCACTCTCGCTTTCTTAGATGGAGGGGGCATACATTCTTCACAATTTGCCTTAAAAGAAGAGAAAAAAGTTAGTATGGAAAATGATTTCCCCCTTTTTTTTACAGAAGAAAAATTAGTATCCCCACCCCCACTAGCCATAATTTGTCTAGAAAAGCATTTATCGCAAAGAAGCCCCCTCCCTAGCATTTTCAGCAAAGCAAAAAGTAAAATTTCGCGAGAAATATACTAGGCTTAGAAATCAAACGTTTTTATTACACAGCTTGTGAAAAAATAAATCTTGACAATCAGTAGTCTATAGCCTTAGGATAGAAATAAATGTTTCTATTTTTACCATTTAGAAAAAAAATTAAATGTTCCAGTCAATAGGCTTTAAATAAGATAAAAAGATTGTTAACACACAGCATATATGCCTAAAATTTGTGATCATAAGTTAAAAATGCTATTCAATTTACGCATAATATAAGCTTCATGCAACTCATAAAGACTTTTCTTTCTAGCCTTTCATATCAAAGTTAAAAACCATAGTTTTCACACCCCCCCCCGCCTGGGACTATAAAAGAAACTTTATCGAAAGAAAGCTTGAAAAAGATTAAAAACTAGCCTAGAGACGCAACGCATATATTTACACATTAGTTATCTTGTCAATGGGTGGATATGTCTACACAACGAATCCCCCTTACTTTTCATGCGAAGAAACATTTTGTTTTCACCTTACAACGAAGCTGTTAGAAGCGAGGCATTGCCCCCTCTCTCCCCCTTTTATATATTGTCCTAAATATATTGTTAGACCTTAATTTGAAAATAATCCGTTTCACTTCTCCAAATAGAGATTGCGTAGGTCTGCGCTTAATTATTGCAATTGTCTGAAAGTGTTTTAATTTGACGGAGAAACAGTTCCTTTGACTTGGCCGCTAAATCGTAAACATACAGGAACAGGGGGAAAAAGGTATTATAACCCCGCCCGGAGTATTATGTCAAAATAGAGTGGCATAATGCCTTAAGAAGTGACAGAAGTCAGTGGACACTTTAAATCAAAGTAGAGAAAAGCAAGAATTTTATTGAAAAGACAATTATTTCAATTGCAAGAATTATCGTTGTAAAACCAGTGGGGGGGGGGGTTTGAGGAGGGTTTAGGTAGTAAAAAGAACACCTTTTACGTTTTCTATCGAGTATAAAGATTGCATAGTGGTATTTTATTGGAGGGGGGGGACTTACCTAAATATACTGGAGGGTGACCAAGGAAAATAATTTTATTTTGAAAATAAAAAATGAAAAAGTACTAAAACAGAACTTACATTGCTAATTGTGGCTGTCAAGGCTTCGAGCTCATCAATAATATTCATTCTTGTTCTTTCAACTGTGTCACAATACTTTCTGATAATTTAATCACAATGCATGTCCGTTATATACGAAATCTCAAGGGCGAATTGTTATGTAATAGGGAAAACCATATGTAAGTGAGCCTCTGATTGGCTGAGAAGGGGGATGTAACCGAGCCTCTTATTGGCTGAGAAGGAAACACGCGATCCTGTTTCCTATTCCTGGATCTTAAAATTCACCCCGAGCGTGTACTTGGCCAAAACATCAACAACAACAAATAAATCGACGTGAGAAAAAGAGGTCATTGACCCGATACGCAAACATTCTCCCTGGGGATTCCATACCCATATTTGGTGTTCGTACGGGACTGACAATACCACGTGTTCTCCCTAGGGACTCTATGCCCATATATGGTGTTCGTCCCAGATCAATAGGGTCATTTCTACTCATGTCCTGTACACCACTGTTCCATGATTGCAGCAATAGCCCGAACAAAGTAAAGAGTGGACCAGGGCCCATAGTAACCGAAAGTTTCTAAAAGGGTAGTAAAAAGTAATAAGTGAGAAATATTACGATTTGAAGCTGATTCAGAATTTTTTTTTTCGATTCAATTCATTTAATTACAAAATGTTATAACATTTAATATTAATTGTGCTAAGAAATTTCACATTAATTTTCATTTTAATATGACTACCATTATCACTTTAATGTGAATTTTCACATTAATTTACATTAATTGTGTGCAAGTGGCTGTCTAGAGAGAGACATGGAAGCTCTTAATACTGGGCCACCACACATCTAACGAATACTCAACATATAAAACTTTTTACAAAAGAACGAAACAACCAAAAAAGGAGATAAAACAGCCAAATTATGACCGATCTCTTATCTTTAAACAAAAATAACTTATGCAAAAAAATGATTTTAATACTAATCAAAACAAAAAAAGAGGAAAGAAAACGAAAAAACGAAAAACATCTATGAACCAAGACCAAAAAGGAAGTTTTTAACTTTACTCTTAAATAAACCATGATGCTCCGCCACCCGAATGCTCCCTGGAAGAGAATTCCAAAACCGAACTTTCAAATGAAAGTTAAGTTTGCAATCCGATATTTACCTAATAATAAATGTATTAATGTATTAATTACAATTAATTGCATAATGGTCAATGTATTAATTAATTTTAAAAAACCAAATTTTTTCCGAGGGATGTAAAGAGCAAAGTTGAAACATAAAACGAACAAAAATTATTACTTCACAGCCTATCTAACATATGTCAATAAAACTAGTGCAAATAAATCAACTGGTTATATTTCCCTGTGTTAGCAGGATTAAAGAAAACCAGCACTTTATTGAAAACACAAAAGCCCAGCATAAAAAACAAGAATATTGATTTAGGTGTCAAATGTAAATACGTAGCTTCACAACAATAATCTAACCTATAACGGTCTTTGTAGTCTTCCAGGAGCTGTGAAAGTAGTAACCCCTTACTAGTTACAAAGACACACATAGGGAAATTAACACAAGGAAATTAACAAGTAAAGTTCCTAGCCCCTCACACCTGTTCGCGGCTGGCAAGATTCCCATCCTTCGCAAGAGTCCAGAGATCTTTCAATTACTTGGAGTGTGATCGGGATAATACAAAAGTTTTAATAATATTGGGAGCCCCTTGCCCCCTGTTTCTAGGCAAGATTTATAGCGCATGTTTTGCCATGTGACGCAACCCTTTGAATTTCTGTCACAAGCCCTCTGACGTCACGGTATGCACCCCTTTGTATTTCTGTGACACACCCCTTTGAATTTATACAACAGCCCTCTCATGTCACGGAAGCCATAGAAAAAATGGATTTCTAACGGTACCCTGTGACGTCACGGAAGCCATAAAAAAAATAGTATTGGATTTCAAGTGCCTGTTTTGTCATGTGACACACCCCTTTCTTTTCCTATGACAAACCCTTTTTTTACTTTTCAATAGTTCTTGACCCCACCAGGACTCGAAAGGTCATTCTCTTCCAATGGAACGCGCTCTAACCGAGAGAACTAAGAAGACATTTCTAATGTTTTGTTTAGTTTTAGTTTAGAGTTTTAGTTTAGAGTCTTAGCTTAGAGTTTTAGTTAGAGTTAGTTTTGTTTAATTTAGTTAAGTGTTTTAGTTTAGAGTTGTAGTTTAGTTTTAGTTAAGAGTTCAAGTTCAAAGCAGTTTTAGTTTAGAGTCTTGACTTAGAGTTTTAGTTAGAGTTATAGTTTAGTTTAGTTTTAGTTAAGAGTTTTAGTTTAGAATTGTAGTTTAGTTTTAGTTAAGAGTTTTACTTTAGAGTATAGAGTTTTAGTTTAAAGTTTTAGCTTAGAGTTTTAGTTAGAATTGTAGTTTAGTTTAGTTTTATTTAAGAATTTTAGTCTAGAGTTTTGTTTTAGTTTTAGTTAAGAGTTTTAGTTTAGAGTTGTAGTTTAGTTTTAGTTAAGA
Organism: Artemia sp. Qi Xiang Cuo; assembly: GCF_049724085.1. NCBI lineage: Eukaryota > Metazoa > Arthropoda > Branchiopoda > Anostraca > Artemiidae > Artemia > Artemia sp. Qi Xiang Cuo. The sequence continues at coordinate 69,344,512 of NC_142800.1, forward strand.
GTTTTAGTTTAGAGTCTTAGCTTAGAGTTTTAGTTATAGTTATAGTTTAGTTTCGAGTTGTAGTTTAGTTTTAGTTAAGAGTTTTAGTTTAGAGTTTTAGTTTAGAGTCTTAGCTTAGAGTTTTAGTTAGAGTTATAGTTTAGTTTAGTTTTAGTTAAGAGTTTTTTATTTAGAGTTGTAGTTTAATGTTAGTTAAGAGTTTTGGTTTAGAGTTGTAGTTTAGTTTTAGTTAAGAGTTTTAATTTAGAGTTTTAGTTAGAGCTATAGTTTTAGTTTAGTTTTAGTTAAGAGTTATAGTTTAGAGTTGTAGTTTAGTTTTATTTCCGAGTTATAGTTTAGACTTGTAGTTTAGTTTTAGTTAAGATTTTTAGTTTAGAGTTTAGAGTTTTACATTAGTTTTAGTTTAGTTTAGTTTTAGTTTACAGTTATAGTCTAGAGCCTTAGCTTAGAGTTTTAGTTAGAGTTATAGTTTAGTTTAGTTTTAGTTAAGAGTTTTAGTTTAGTGTTAGTTAACAGTTTTAGTTTAGAGTTTAAAGTTTTAGTTTAGAGTCTGAGCTTGGAGGTTTAGTTAGAGTTATCGTTTAGTTTAGTTTTAGTTAAGAGTTTTAGTTTAGAGTTTTAGTTTAGTTTTAGTTGAGAGTTTTAGTTTAGAGTTTTAGTTTAGAGTTTTAGTTTAGAATCTTAGCTTAGAGTTTCAGTTAGAGTTGTAGTTTAATTTAGTTTTAGTTAAGAGTTTTGTTTTAGAGGTGTAGTTTAGCTTAAGTTAATAGTTTAGTTTAGAGTTTAGAGTTTTAATGTAGAGTCTTAGCTTGGAGTTTTAGTTAGGGTTATAGTCTAGTTTAGTTTTAACTATGAGTTTTAATGTAGGGTTGTAGTTTAGTTTTAGTTAAGAGTTTTAGTTTAGACTTTAGAGTTTTAGTTTAGAGTCTTAGCTTAGAATTTTAGTTAGAGTTGTAGTTTAGTTTAGTTTCAGTTAGGAGTTTTAGTTTAGAGTTCTAGTTCAGTTTTAGTTATGAGTTTTAGTTTAGAGTTTTAGTTTAGAGTCTTAGCTTAGAGTTAAAGACTCTAAACTAAAACTCTAAACTCTAAACTAAAACTCTTAACTAAAAATAAACTACAACTCTATAATAAACTACAACTATAAACTACAACTAAGAATAAACTACAAATCTAACTAAAAATCTAAGCTAAGACTCTGAACTAAAACTCTTCCCTAAAACTAAACTAAAACTCTAAACTAAAACTCTTAACTAAATTAAACTATAACTCAAACTATAACTCTAAGCTTAGCCTCTAAAGTAAAACTCGAAACTAAAACTCTAAACTAAAACTCTTAAATAAAATCAAACTACAACTCGAAACTATACCTCTTAACTAAACTATAACTCTAACTAAAACTCTAAGCTAAGACTCTAAACTAAAACTAAACTAAAATATAACTCTAACTAAAACTCTAAGCTAAGATTCTAAACTAAAACTCTTAACTAAAACTCTTAATTAAAACTAAACTACAATTCTAAACTAAAACTCTTTAACTGAAACTAAACTAAACTATAACTCTAACTAGATCTCTAAGCTAAGAATCTAAACTAAAGCTCTATACTCTAAACTGAAACTCCTAACTAAAACTAAACTACAGCTCTAAACTAAAACTCTCAACTAAAACTAAACTAAACTATAACTCTAACTAAAATTCTAAACTCTAAACTAAAACTCTTAACTACAACTAAACTATAACTCTAAACTAAATCTCTTAACTAAAACTAAACTAAACTATAATTCTAACCAAAACTTTAAGCTAAGACTCTAAACAAAAACTCTGAACTCTAAACTATAACTCTAACTAAAACTCTGAGCTAAGACTCTAAACTATAACTCTAAATCCCTGAAAAACCTATGTAATCATAAAGCGAATAGAAATTAATTAAAAAAACTTTTTCCACAAAATACACTTTTCAAGGAAAAGTAAATAACTTCATTAAACAAAAAATCGGCAAAAATCAAATCCAATAATCTACAAAGCTTAAAACTACCGCAGATCAGTATCGATAAATAAATGAATGCCCTCAACTGCCACACTACTTCTTGATGGTGCCCCTTGCCCCTTTGGGCTGTGAAATGTCAGGTCATCCCCAGAGGCGTAGTTTACCTGTCTAATTTTATGATCAATAGTACATATCTCAAAATTTTTATGGAATGTTTTTGAGGGTTGAGGAGGGATCGTCAGAAAAGAGAGGGCGCGAGAAGGGGCCTGATCGCCCTTCAATCTCTTTTGACTCTTCAAAATGGCACTGACTTTCAAAGGCGTATCTTCTACGTCTGGTGCGTCTACAGAAAATATACAATTAATCTTGGTCCAAGGAAACAGAGTAGATGGAATTCCAGAAGCAGCCATCCCTTATGATGCCCACCTACATTTACACTAAACTGTGCATATTCACTTGAAATTTTGCAGGAGGGCACCTACAGCCAAAGAGACGTTGATCATAAACTATCAGATTTTTGAAATTTACGACCCAGTTGCTAGTAGGCATAAAAATTTCCTAAATAAACTAAAATAAACTAACAAAATAAACTAAACAAAAAAATAAACTAAATAAACGCATAAATTTTTTTATATCCATTTTTGTTACGTTTTTACGAGTCGGACAAACATTACGAGGAGTTCAAACCCCCTACCCCCCTGGCTGCGGCCATGCATCCGCATAACGAATAACAGTAACTACTCTCAGAATTTACAATCAAATGAGCCCTCTGCAAGCTCTGCATGATTATGTTTACGACGTAATATGGCTGAATGGGAAAAAAATTAGTGATTGTATCCATAAACTCCAAGACGGTAATAACTAAGCATTCATTTTGAAGGTAAGACATGTTGTTCAGCAGCCGGGATTCAGAAGAGTAAAACGAGGCTACCAACCATTGGCTGTTGAAAATCTAGTTGATCTTCCAAAACATATTGAAGACCCAACAGACCCTCTTTTTGAATACCAGTGGTATTTGGTAAGATATTATAATTGCTTGGATAAATGAATTACCTAGGTTAGAAAACCTCGTAGAAAAATCTCAAAATCGAATATAAAATCTAAGTTCTAACGAATGATTGTAATGTTATTTAGTCCCTAGTAGCTGACTAGTTAAAACTGACATTTGTATTTTTTTTTTTTTTATTATCAAACTGTTTTAGTGAAAAGCACTAAAATAAAAATATAAAAGTATTTTAATGGTCGAGTTACATCTTTATACAAATAGCAGCCAGAAAACCGGGGAAAATTTTATGCTGAAAATGAAATATATTACACTATTTCAATACAAAAATATATAACATACGAATAAATAGAAATGAAAGTATATTAATTGGTGAAACTTTTTGTGTTTCCTTTTTCCAAAGTTCTTTTTAAAGTGTTGCCTAAGAAATATATATATGTTATATGAAAAACAAAGAAAATTAAAGAGAAAATTGTATTTTTTAATTGGGCAGGTGGAGACTATCTGCCAGATGACATTAAAGGACTAGTGGGTTCTCTCCTTAAATACCAGTGCTGTTTGGTAATACCAGATCTCTGGTCAGGCACACCTTATAGGGTTTTTTAAAGTTAACTGACTTAGCTACTAGTGTTGACGCTTTACTACCAATGACAATTGTAATCTCTGGGAAATGTTTGGTTTTTCTGGTAAAAAACAAACAATATGGTAGAAAAATATGATGAAATTTATATATCACATATTTTATTGTTTTCCACAGTTATGTTTTCCAATGTTGCATTTTCGAACACTGCGATTATAATCATAGTTTTTTTTATTTCCTTGTTCTTCCATCATTGTTGCGGGGGTAGCCCAACAGATTAAATTGGTATCTTTAGCTTCAGGAAAGATATCAAACCCTTCCGTCCCACTACGTCTAAAGGTATTTCAAAAATACTGAAAAATTGTATATTTAAAATACAATTTTTCAATCTTTAACCATTCTCCCGAACAATATCCTCGTAGCCCCCCCCCCTTTAAGGAGTAATCCATTTCCAACTCTGGATAGGGTCAAATAAGACGAGCTACTCTACAGATATTTTTGCATAGAGAAGTTTATTTATGTTTCTTTATTTCTATTTGTTTTAATAAAACCCGATTGAATTGAATTGAAAAAAAAATTGATCTGAAAGAGTTAGACATTGTGTTCGTTGTTGGTTAAAAAATTAGCATATTATTAATATGAAATAGAAAATTACCAATAATGTCGTGATATACATAAAAAATAAAATAAAAACGTTACTTATTACCTTTATCAGTTGTAATAGCATTCTAAATAAAACGCTGGTTATTTTCCTATTGGAATCAAGGCTCTTTTAACTTCCAGATTATGATTGTCGTTGCTTCTGCAGCTTACTAAAGTAATAGCTAAGGTTGAGGAAAAATTTGTCATTAGAAAATTTCCTTTGCATTTCCCATTACGAAAAATAGCAGTTCTTGATCTAAGCTGTATCCTATGATCCATATAGAAAAATAGAATATCTTAATTCCTTATAACTGAAGAAGAAAGCCCAAAGAAAAGGTTCAATCTGAATAAAATTTCACCTTTAATTTCTGTACTGGAAAACCGTATTTACTGTTTTAAGGACTCCTACACTATGAGAAATTCTAAACATTTCAAACATCAATAAAAATTAAGAAACTAAAAATTTGTTCATTATGTTTGGGATCTTTAGAAACACTGGGATGCAGAATTGTATCCTCAGAGCCCTTTAACAAAGGGGTATTTAGACACAACCACTTTCAGTTTTTCCTGTATGGCTAAACACCAAACTAAAGAGCGTGAGAAAGTGTTAATTCGAACTAAAGGGCTGGGCACACGTAGCTGATTTCGAGAACCGATTTCAGCATAAGTGGACAATCGATAGCGGTAAGAAAAATTTGTCGAAAAAAAATTTTTGCGCGAGATTTTCAAAACAAAAAATGATGGACACAAATAGTCAACTGGAGTTCATTAATAGTTGCATGATTGATCTCAGTTTAGTTTTCAGTTTAGTTTTCAGCTCAGAAGCGGAGTCTTCCACCACAGACATCTCTGGTAGACTATTTATTTGTATCCCTATTTTGTGTGATGATCATGATGAAAATTGGCGCTTATTTTGTAAATCGGCGCCGAAAACTAGAAAATTTTTCAAGCTCAAATCGACTCCGATTTCCTTTAAAATCGGCGCTGATTTGGAAATCAGTTTCCGAAATCAGCTACGTGTGCCCAGCCCTTAAATGTCAATTGGTACTAACATTTGGGGTATTGACCAAATCCTCCTTATATAAATCCTCCTTTTTTTCCACAAAATGAATTGTCGTTCACGTACTGAATAGAACTACGTTTCAACTAAATGTGACATATGCTTTGTCATTAAGCAAGAGCCAAATTAAAACAAAAACTTCTTTGTTTGATCTTGTCCTCTTTATTTTAAGTTTAATCCTCTGAAAAATGTAATATTCATCCTGCCAAGGATTTGTGTAATGTCTATAACAGATGCACATCGTTTTGTATCTTCAACCCTACCTGTTTTCAATCCTCCAAGTCTAAGTTCAGTCTTATGTAGGTGCTTTTGGCCCTGTCTTTGTGTATCGAGGATATACAACGTGACCTTGTGCTCAGTCTCTTAGAAAGTAGTACAGCTGGGCACATGTGATTTCAAAATTTCTTATTGTAGTTATTTCAAATTTATGTGTTTTTACAACACAGAATGACAATTTTTTTAGAAGAATCCCCTCCCCTGGAATAAGTTGAACCTTAAGCTGATATATTGGCTAAGTCAAGAAGTTTTGTTCAACCACTGGAAATGCTCATTCTGTTACCCCTGCCTTTAATCCTTCTTCCTGTGCTTCAAAACTAAATAAAATTCTGTATCTTAGATTCAATTTGAGTCTCCGTTCCTATGACGAAGCTGCCTAGATCACAAACTCTTTAGGCCCATTTTCATCTGGTGTTTTGCGGACAGTACTCAAAATGAATTAGTCAAATGAAAATCCTGTTTAAGTAACTTGTGTTAAAAAAAAAAGTTTTTTTCGCATTTTCATTAGTTGTTTGACTTTCCACCATGTCTGTAAATTACCAAATAAAAAACAGGGCTTTTGGTTTTTCGACTTATGGCTGTCCTCGCGACGTTTTTTACGTATAATATTATAACTGCACAGACATTGTGGCAGTGATATCCTAGTAAAGAGTAAAATACTTTCAGTGGGCCGCAAAGTTTTAAAATTGAGAGTTTGTACATACAGTGTTCATAGTTTTACCGTTACTTCTAATTGAAAAGTACCAAAAATTGCCGTCGTAAGCAGTGTTCATAAATTCATGAGCAAAGAAATGTATATTTGTTAGAATGGGATAAGATTCTACTAAAGGAGACTGTAGCTCAAAGTCAAATTTTATTATTTATCTTGAAATGAATTTTTAAAAATTAAGTGAACCCAATTGTTTTGGTTACTTTCGGGAAAATATTTTTGAAATCTGAAAAAAATTGGAGGGAGGGGGGAAGGGCCAAAATACTTGTCGCTTTAAGTTTCAAATCATTTAGGGACACAACAATTTTACCCTTTTCCGGGGCCCCTTAATCATTTCCCCACAATAAGGTCCAGACAATGATCCCTGACATTTAGAGCCAATCCAATGCCCAACATAAAGAAGCTCCTTTTTTCCATTATAAAACCTACGAGTAAACAATTGGTAATTTCTATTATTTGAGGACTTTGAACCACATGACCTGGGGTAACAACGTCCCTAAAAGTATATTTATTAGACCTTTGACTATTTTGAGCAAAACTGATATCTCATAATTTTCAAATCATTTAGGGACACAACAATTTTACCCTTTTCCGGGGCCCCTTAATCATTTCCCCACAATAAGGTCCAGACAATGATCCCTGACATTTAGAGCCAATCCAATGCCCAACATAAAGAAGCTCCTTTTTTTCCATTATAAAACCTACGAGTAAACAATTGGTAATTTCTATTATTTGAGGACTTTGAACCACATGACCTGGGGTAACAACGTCCCTAAAAGTATATTTATTAGACCTTTGACTATTTTGAGCAAAACTGATATCTCATAATTTTCAAATCATTTAGGGACACAACAATTTTACCCTTTTCCGGGGCCCCTTAATCATTTCCCCACAATAAGGTCCAGACAATGATCCCTGACATTTAGAGCCAATCCAATGCCCAACATAAAGAAGCTCCTTTTTTCCATTATAAAACCTACGAGTAAACAATTGGTAATTTCTATTATTTGAGGACTTTGAACCACATGACCTGGGGTAACAACGTCCCTAAAAGTATATTTATTAGACCTTTGACTATTTTGAGCAAAACTGATATCTCAAAATTTTGATTGGACGTCTTGCGGGTTATGTGGGTCTTCATAATAGAAAAGGGCAATGAAGTTATGCTAGTTAGCCTTCATTTACTTTTGACTCTTCAAAAAGGGAACGATACTTTCAATATCCAATCAAAATTTGTCCCCTTAAAAATTTCTAGTACCATCGTTTCCATAAAAAGTGACCAGGGAAAAGATACATTGAAGATCTATGGCTCTTTACTTAGGCAGCATCATATCTCTCTCGCACCTTTTTTTTCTATCCTTCCTCCCCCCCCCCCAAATAACGTGTTCCAGTTTTCTTCCAATCCTTTCTTGTAACCTCTTTCCACCTCATATGAAGACGTCTTACTTTTTAATGGCCCCGGATGGATTGCATCAATATACGATTTTCAGCATCTTTAAAATAGGACGTATACTTTTTAATATTTCTTTAATTATTGCCCTAAGAGTAGTTTGCTTAGTCAGATGCTACAAAAAAAAAATAAAAAAAATACCATCAAAACCAAGATTACTGGGGGAAAAAAACAACAAATAAACGTGGATTTACAGTTTAATATAAATATACTGTTATTTATTCCTTAAAATCTTAATAATTCTGGATTTTTTAAAGTTAGAAAAGTGAAAATATTTAAAATATATTTTGCTTTGAGTAAAGGGCAAATTATATTTTTGTCTTAAGAAGGCATTTGAGGGTCAGCCCTACTCATCTTAGTTCTTGCTCATTTTGAGTTTGACTTAAGTATTTGTTGTAATGTCTGTTCCTTTTGTGTTTCACTTATTTATTGATGATGGTTTGTGGTAGTTTTATGCTTTGAAAATTATTATATTTTATTTCAGCTTATTTTTGCTTTAATATGATTCTTAACTTTTCTTTGGAAAACTTGTTTTGTGGAATAAGTTGTTTAAATTAATATCTGTTCGTTTTTAATGACATAGTCAGTTTCATTGGGAAAGAAAATACTATTTTCAATCTTCTCCGTTTTTTCTTTATAAGAATCTATAGTTTGGCATGCTAATAATATGTTGGAGAAAATTCTTAAACAATTTTAAATAACATGCACCCTTTTGAAAATGTAGACACACATAATTTTGTTTAGTTTAGTTTTACACCTGTTCAAGTTTTTTGAAAAATAAAAATTTATACCATTCCCAAAACATTATATCTCTGCTATTTTGACTATCTGATGCACTTATACTTCTTTAGTAAAAATAGTAAATAATAAAGTAGTAGTCCTGAAAGTTTCAACTTAATACCCTCAGTTGCTCTTGGGATATTGCTGAGACGTCTTATTGGAACCAGCATACACATAGAGTCTTTTGATTTAGTATTAAAGCAACAAGCTTTCCGTGAAATATTCTACGATATATCCTAGGCTAGAGTATAGGTTATACCATATATCCCTTATACCCTATACCCTAGTAGAAGTAACAGTAGGAGTAAGGGGCAGTACTAGTGATAGCAACAGTAGTATTAGTTTTAAGCAGGAAAAGATTTCATATTGTGCCTTTTTGGTCTAGTACACAATCCCCTCCTCATGCTCTGATAGTTTCAACATGATACTTCAAGCCGTCTCTGAAATATTTCTGATACGTCCTGTTGATAACCTGTATATACATAATTTGTTTTGATTTATCCCAACATCTCCCTCAGCAGCCCCTTAAAATTCCATATTAATACCATAAGTCTTAATAATGTTAGTATCAACAGCACTAGTAGTACTGTTACTACTACTAGTAGTAGTAGTGTGTACATAATGCATTATGTTAGCTCAGCATATCTGTCAGCATGCTCTGAAAGTTTCAATGTTCTTCTGATACGGGTTTTTGACAGCCTGCATACACATAGAGTGTTTCAATTTAATTTAATATGCCTCCCTGCTTTCTGAAAATGTCTCCTTAATGCCCTTAGCTTTAAAAGTAATATCAAACAGTTCGTGGTAACGAACTGTAAGTAAGGAGCGACCCGGCTCAATAGTAACCGAAACTCTAAAAAACGAAAAATTGATACCAATAGATACATCAAAGGAATTAGATTTTTATGCTGATTTCAAATATATAAGTTTTATGAACTTTAGTCTTACCCGTTCAAACTTACGAGCCTGAGAAAATTTGCCTTATTTTCGAAATAAGGGGGAAACAACCCTTAAAAGTCATAGAACTTTCACAAAATCACACTATCAGATTCAGCATATCCAAGAACACTACTATAGAAGTTTCAAGCTCCTATCTGCAAAAATGTGGAATTTTTTATTTTTTGCCAGAAGAAAGATCACGGATGCGTGTTTTTTTTTTTTTTTTCAGGGGTGATCGTATCGATCGAGTAGTCCTAGAATATCGTTAGAGGGCTCATTCGAACGGAAATTAAAAGTTCTAATACCCTTTTTAAGTGACCAAAAAAATTGGAGGGCAACTTGGTCCCCTTCCACGCTCATTTTTTTCCCGAAGTCACCCAATCAAGATTGGAGATAGCCATTTTGTTCAGCATAGTCGAAAATCTGATTAATATGTCTTTGAGGATGACTTAATCCCCCAAAGTTCCTTGGGGAAGGGCTGCAAGTTATGAACTTTGCCCATTGTTTATATATTATAAGTTCTGGGTATTGGGAAGTATACAGGCGTTTTCAGGTGGATTTTTTTTTCTGGTGGGGGGGGGGTCGTTGTAGGCGTTACGGGGGAGAATCTTTCCATGGAGGATGTTTACTTGGGAGAAGGGACATTCCTATGAAGGGGGCGTCGGATTTCCCAGTATTATTTAAAAAACGATCAGATATTAAATTAAAAAAAAAGTTTTTTCAACTGAAGTAAGGAGCAACATTAAAACTTAAAGCGAACAGAAATGATTACGTATGTTACGGGGTTCTACCCCTAGTCAATGCCTCGCTCATTACGCTAAAGTTGTTTTAGTACTTTCAAAAGAGCTACCTATTCTAATTAACCAGCCTTTGTGATTCAGGGGTTTGTGATTCGAACAAAATTCGAACTTTAGCGTAAAGAGACAAAAAAAAACATACGAATATAGAAATTCGTTACGTAAGTTAATTCGTAAGTTACGTCAGAACAAAATTTCAAGAAAGCCATTTAGCCAAAAAAAGGAAAATTAATATGTGAATTTCGCTTTAATTATTCATGCACGGTGAACCAAAATCAAAGCTACATTAATTCAAAAACATTCAGGAATTAAATAAAAAAAAACACAAGTTTTTTTAACTGAAAGTAAGGAGCGACATTAAAACTTAAAACGAACAGAAATTATTCCCTATATGAAAGGGGTTGTTCCTCCTCAACGACTCGCTCTTTAAGCTAAAGTTTGACTCTGTCTTACAACTTTATTCTTTAAAACAATAACAAACTTTAGCGTAAAGAGCGAGGCGTTGAGGGGAACAACCCCTTTCATATACGGAATAATTTCTGTTCGTTTTAAGTTTTAATGTCGCCCCTTACTTTCAGTTAAAAAAAACTTGTTTTTTTATTTAATTTTTAGCAGCAGTGGAAGTAGCACGGTAGTATACAAATAGTCACTTTTTGGTGGGTTATCATCCCCCTTAACACTCACTGAGAGTTTCAACTTGATACTCTAAGCTGTTCCTGAGATGGAACTGTTACGGTCTTTTAATTACCTGCATCTACATAGCGTGTTTCAATTTAGTTCACTATCCTCTTCAACATTCCCTGAAAGTTTAACGGTGACACCCTTAGCTTCAGTGGGGCTAGTAGTAAACTTCAAAGTAGTAGTGGTGCCAGTAGCAGTCGTAGTAACAGTAAAAGCTGTAGTAGTAGTTTTAGCACTATTAGTAGTAGTAGCGTTAGTAGCTGTAGTAGTGTGCAGATTTCGCATTGTGTATGGTTCGACATACCCCTTAATATGTCCTGAAAGTTTCTGTTTAACACTCTAGACCGTTCCTAGGGTACTGCTGATAGCGCTTTTGACAACCTGCTTGTGTAGAGTATGTTCTTATTTATTTCAAAATCCCCCTACGCACTCCGTGAAAGTCCCAGCTTCCTACCCTTAGCCTCACTAGTAGGGGTAGTTGTTGCAATGGTGGTTCTTGTTGCATCAGTGGTAGTAGTAGAAATATACACAAAATACCTTTTGGTTAGTTGAACATCCCTCTCAACACGTCCGGAAAGTTTCATTTTAACACTCTAAGCTATTCCTAAGAAATTGCGCAAACATCGTTTTGACAACCTGAATCCACACAGTGTGGTTATGGATTACTTCAACACCTTCAACTACCATAATGTTTCCTGAAAGTTTCGCATTAATTAACCTTAGTAGAAGTCGTAATCTTAGCAGTCATAATATTGGAGATAGTGGTAACTTGCACAAAGTGCCTTTCGGTTACTTCAACATCCCATTCAAAATGCCCTTGATCAATTGATCATACCCCTAATCATCCCCTTAACGTTCCAACTTAGTACCCAAAGTTATTCCTAAGTTTTCCTCTTTTGACAACCTGCATGGACATAACCTATTTTGATTTAGTTTAGAACTCCCCTCAACATTCCCCGAAAGCTAAACTTGAATGTTCTTCGTCTTTTTGAACACCAAATGTCAAACTTGCCGTCTTTACCAGTAACAAATACTATATATGAACATTGGGTAAATTGTTTAACTTAAAGCCCTTGCTCTGAGGACTCTGGGGGGTTGACATCTCTAACATCCCCAAAGACATAGTTACTGGACTTTTCAACTATCCTGAGCAAAATGACTATCTCAAATTTCAATTTGATATATTTGGATAATTAAAAGGCTTGGGACGGCTGCTGCTGGCCCTCCAATCCCTTTTGACTCCGAAAAAAGGGGACTAAAACTTTTAATTTCCATTCGAATCGGGCTGTTTAGAAGTGTATATGATAGCGCTGCGTTGTCTATCATATTACCTACATGCCCCTTAGAAAATTTGCGTACATATATTTTTTTTCGTTTATTTGAAACTCCCCCTAAACGTTCCCTAAATATTTCACCTTAATATCCTTAGCGTTATTAGTTATATCAATTGTAGTAGTAGGATTATTAGTAGTACGGCTATAGTGTCTCTTGGTTAGCTCAAAATCCACTACAACATATCCAGAAAGCTCCAACTTAATTATGTAAGCCGTTCCTGAAATATTACTGTTATGGCCTTTTGAAAATCTACATGCTCATAGTTCATTTTGATTTAGTTCAAAGTCGGTCTAAACATTCCTTGAAAGTTTCATTTTAATACCCTTTGCTTCAGTAGTAGCAATAATTATAGCAGTAGTAGTCACATTAGCAGCAGTGTGCACGTAGCACCTTTGGTTATTTTCAATATCCGCCTCAACAAACGCTGAAACTTTCTATTTAATAGCATAAACCTTTCCTGAGGCATTCCTGGCAATTCCTCTTGACGAACTGTAAGCGCATAACGTATTTTGATTTACTTCAACGCTGTTTCAGCAATCTTCATAAATTTCGCCTTAATAACCTCTCCTTTAATAGTAATAGTAGTTGTAGCAGTACCAGTAGAAATAGCACAAGTAGTAGAATTACTACTATTACCACTAGTAGTAGTAAACCTTATCTTTAGTAGCAGTAGCAGCAGTAGTAGTAGCAGTAGTAGTAACAGTAGTATTTGCAGTAGTAGTAGTAATAATAGTAGGATCCAAATATTGCCATTTGATTAGTTCGATACCAGCCACAACAAGCCCTTTAAGATTCAACCTTATATACCAAAACCACTCCTAAGGTATTGCTGATCACTCCTTCTGATAACCTGCATGCAAACGGCGTGTTGTGATACCCCCTTCAACTTCCCCTGCAATATTCCCTGTAAATTTAACCGTTAGCCATAGATGTAGCAGTAGTCACAGTAATAGTATTAGCACCAGTAGTAGTATTTACAGTAATAACAGTATAGTAGTAAGAGCACTAGTAGTACTAGTTGTAGGACTAGTAGTAGTAATATTTAGCACTAGTACTAGTAATAGCAGTAGTATTAACATATTGTCTTTTGGTCAGTTGAACATCCCCCTCACCAAGCTCTGGAAGTTTCAAATAAATGCAATTTGCCGTTGCCATGATATTACCAATATACCCTTTTGATAACCTGTATGTTCATAGTATGTTTTAATTCAGTTCAGCTTCCCCTTCAGCACTTCCAGAAAACTTCATCTTAATACTCTTAGGCTTAGTTTAGTTGCAACAGAAGTAGTATTTGGATCAGGGGCGTCCCAAGGGGGGGTGCCTCCACCCCGAAATTTTTCGGTATTTGGTAAAATGTTTACCGAAGGCAAAAATTTCGGCAGCAATTTTTCAAAATTAGCTGAAATTTTGCAAAATTCTTGACTTCTGCAGAAAATTCGGCACTTTTGATTTAGATGAAATTTCCACACAATATTATCTCAAATTTTCACCTTCATGCCCTTAGCCTTAATAGTATCAGTATGTTAGTAGTAGGAGTAGTAGTAGCAGTAGTAGTATTTAATTAATGGTAGTAATAACCATTGGCGTAATTTCGTCAAAATCTTGGGGGGAGGGTCCAAGTTGGAACCAATTTTCCAAAAACAAGTGAAAATGACAGTGAAAAGTGAAAAACGATCCATATATTACCATGAAGGCAAAGATATACAAATAAAACTGACCTGATTCTCTGGATAATTTCTCAGGCTTATCCTAGTATTGACCAGATTTTTTGCAGAAACTAAATTTAGGCTAGGGGGCAAACTGAAGTCTGGGGGGGGGCAAACTTGGGTCTGAAGGGACAGTTGCCCCCCTAATCCATAGCAAATTATAACCCTGGTAGTAACATCGGTCAGTTAAATATCCCCTCATGATGACCTAGAAGTATCAGCTTGATACGGTGAGCCATTCAAAAGATATCGCTGAAACGCCCATTTGACAATTTGTATGCATATAGTATGTTTTGATTTAGTTTAACTTTCCCCTTAATATTTCCTCAACTGTTCACCAAGTAATAGTAGTAGTGTGCAAATAGTGCCTTTTTGGTCAATGAATCATCCCCTTTCGTCATTGCCTGACAGTTCTAGATGAATACACTCTGTCTTTCCTGAGTTACGTTCTTTTGACAACCCGTACGCACATAACATGTTGAATTTGTTTTTATTTTGTTCAATATTCTCCTTAATATTCTCTGAAAGGTTCACCTGAATGTCCTTTGTCTGTTTGAAAACTGAAGGTCAAATAGTCTTACCTTTCTTAATAGCAAATACTATATGTAAACAATGAGTGAAATGCATGGCTTACCCAAGGCCTGGGGGCGGTGACACCACCAGACAGATAGTTTCTGGACTTCTCGACTATGCTAAACAAAATGGCTATCCCAAAATTTTGATTGGGTGGGTCTGGGGAGCTAATGGGTGTAGGATGGGGGCTGGTTGCGTTCCAATCACTCTTGACTCTTAAAAAGGGCACTAAAACATTCAATTTTTACTTGAATGAGCTGCTTCCGAAGTTTCTACGACAACTCCTTTTATACGAAGTGCCTTGGCGAGAAAAAAAATAATACATCGTGCCCACAACACTCTTTACTTAGGCATCATCTCTTCATCCTCATAAGACATATCACTTACATGTTTTTTTTCTTTTCCTCTTCTTTGAAGTACCTGGATAATTTTGATCAAGCTTGGCTCATTGCGTTTATCGATAGTTTGCTTGACAGAATATGATGTTTCTGATAAGAACGATTATTTATATATAACACATTTGCATGACAACATATTGAGAGGGATTTCCCACTGACTGTTCTATGCAGGGGAAGATGTTGCCATGGAACCTTCTATCAGACCTGAGCATCTTCTATACAATCTCTCAGAGACAAAAGCATTCAATTTGGTATTTGATCTTCTCTTAGATTACGCTCGAAACCATCCATAGAGCTGCTTCGGCATTGTTTATAAAATAACGATGGATATTTATTTAGTAGAAGATCGGTGAAACTAAAATAGGTTCTTCAATGCCCGGGTATGCACCTTTTCGATCTAATATTAAGGGAGGAGCTTGCTAACGATGATACTTCTACTACTAATAATAACAAAACACACTTCAGTACTGTGGTGAAGCTTTCTAATTAAGTCAATTTGGATATTTTTCAGGAGTGTCCTCCTGAAAAATATATTTTCTATTTGAAAATCAACTACGCTGAACAAAATGGCTATCTCAACATTTTTATTGGATGTGTTTGGGGAAAAGGTGGGCGTGAGAAGGGGGTTAGTTACCCTCCAATCACTTTTGACTATTAAAGAGGGTACTATCCCTTTGAATTTCAAGTCGAATGAACCCTTTTTCAAGTTTCTACGACAAATATTTCAATAAAAACCTTATATGCCTCCAGGGCATAACTTATAATCCTTTTCCTGAGGATTGTGAGGGAGTGTCCTCCTCAAAAAAGCATTTTCTATCTGGAAATCAACTACGCTGAACAAAATGGCTATATCAAAATTTTGATTGGATGTGTTTAGGGAAGTGACGGGCGTGAGGGGGGGGGGCTAGTTTCCCTCCAATCACTTTCAACTATTAAAAAGGGCACTAGCCCTTTGAAATTCCAATCGAATAGGCCTTTTTGAAGTTTCTACGATAACGCCTTCTGTAAAAACCTTATATGCCCCCAGGGCATAACTTAAAACCATTACCCTGAGGGTAGTGGGGGAGTCTCCTCCTCAAAAACATATTTTATATTTGGAAATCAACTACGCTGAACAAAATGGCTATCTCAAAATTTTAATTGGATGTGTTTGAGGGAATAATGGGTGTGGGGGGGCTAGTTGCCTTCCAATCCCTTTTGACTATTAAAAAGGGTACTAGCCCTTCGAATTTCCAATCGAATGAGCCTGTTTTGAAGTTTCTACGACAACGCCTTCTATAAAAACCTTATATGCCCCCAGGGCACAACTTAAAACCCTTGCCCTGAGGGTTGTGGGGGAGTGTCCTCCTCAAAGACATATTTTCTATCTGGAAATCAATTACGCTCAACAAAATAGCTATCTCAAAATTTTGATTGGATGTGTTGGGGGGAATGATGGTCGTGGGGGTCGGGGGCTAGTTGCCCTCAAATCACTTTCGACTATTAAAAGGGCACTAGAACTCTCAATTTGCAATCGAATGAGCCCCTTTTGAAGTTTCTACGACGACCCCTTCCATATGAAGTGTCCTTCTCAAAAGGAAAAAAATAATACATAGTACATTGTGCCCACATCATTCTTATATTCCCTCAGGGCATAACTTAAAACCCTTGCCCCGAGGGTTGTGGGAGTGTGTCCTCCTCAAAAAGATATTTTCTATCTGGAAATCAACTACACTGAACAAAATGGCTATCTTAAAATTTTGATTAGATGTGTATGGGGGAATGATGGGCGTGGGGGGGCTAGTTGCCCTCCTATCGCTTTCAACTATTAAAAAGGGCACTAGCCACTCCAATTTCCAATCGAACGAGCCCTTTTTGAAGTTTCTACGGTAACTCCTTGGATACGAAGTGCCCGGGTATAGAAAAAAAAAACACATTGTGTCCACACTATTCTTTACTTATGATTTCTGGTCGTTTTGAGTTTGAATTTTAACAAGTATTTGTATCTGCTGAGCTTAAGTTTAAAATGGTCTTTAATTTTCTTTGAAAAACTTATTTTTCAGAAAGTTTGTTTGATTGATTTTTGTTCGTTTTTGATTGCAAAAAGTTTCAAGTTTTAAAAGTTACTTATTTCAAAATAAAACTTAAAAAAAAATCAAATATTCATCAAAGTATCAAAACTGGTATCAAAGTAAAAATATCAAAATGAAAAAATTGGTTTATGTCAACCTCGGAGTTTTATTTTCTGTTGTTTGAACTATTTTTAACAAAATGGCTATCCCAAAACTTGTATCGGATTTGGGGAAAAAGCCGTGAGGGGGGGGGGGGCAATTGCCCTTCGGTCTCTTTTGACTCGTTCAAAGTGAACTAGAACTCTATTCTCAATCAAACGAACCCTCACTGAAGTTTATACGAGCATCCCTTCTATAAGAACCATATATGCCCCCAGGGCATAACCCCCCGGCCCTGGGGAATTGTGTCGACACCAGAGTTTTTTTATATGATCTTTGGACTATTTTTAAAAAAAATAGCTATCTCAAAATTGTATTGATGCATTTGCGAAAAAAGGGTTTGGAAGGGAGGGGGTGGCTACCCTCTGATATCTTTTGGCGCTTAAAAAGTCAACTATAACTTTCAATTTTCCAATCAAACGACCCTTCTCTGAAGTTTTACGAGAATTCCTCCCATAAGAACCATATATGCTCCCAGGGCATAACTTTTAATATAATAATAGTCAATAATAGTCATTATATAATAATTATAGCCATTTAAATTTCCAATCGAATGAACACTTTTTGAAGTTTCTACGACAACGTTTTCTATAAAAACTTTATATGCCCCCAGGGCATAACTTACGACCCTTGCTCTGAGGGGTGTGGGGACGGGAGGTTGTCATGTTCAAAGACCTAATATCCAGGATTTTCAACTACGTTGAACAAAATGGTTATCTCAAAATTGTGATTGGATGTCTTTCGGGAAAAAGTGGGCATGAGAGGGGGGTTAGTTTCCCTCCAATCACTTTCGACTATTAAAAAGTTCATTAGCCCTTTGAATTTCCAATTGAATGAGTCCTTTTCGAAGTTTCTACGACAAAGCATTCTATAAAAACCTTATATGCCCCCAGGGCATAACTTACAACCCTTGCCCTGAAGACTGTGGGGGGACTGTCCTCCTCAGAAACATAATTTCTATCTGGCAATGAACTACTTAGAACAAAATGGCTATCTCAAAATTTTGACTGGATGTCTTTGGTGATATGGTGGGAGTGGAAGGGGTGTTAGTTGCCTTCCAATCACTTTGACTCTTAAAAAGGGTACTAGAACTCTCGATTTCCAATCAATTGAGCCCCCATTGAAGTTTCTACGACGACGACGTTTCTCTTTAAACAATACCCACAGAAAGCCAAATTTTGTATCAACTATACCGTCATCTAAAACCACCGTTAAATTTTTCTAGATAATTTTGCTTTTCTTTAAAAAAAACGTCATTTTAATTTTTTTACCCTCCAAAAAATTTTAAAAGTGATGTGATTCTGTCTTAAATTAATTAAAACACTTTTTCCACAAATTGAGTATTTCAAAGAAAAGTAAAGTCTTCTGTAAAACCAAAAATGAGCAGAAATAAGGTCGAATAATCTTCCAAGCGTAAATACCACAAATCATCATCAATAAATAAGTGATACCCAAAACAAAGAGAAATTACACTAAATAGCAGAGGCAAACTCAAAATGAGCAGAAATTAACATGAGTAGGGCACAACCTCCTTGTTTTCTGAAGACCTGACCACAATTTGTGCTTTACTGAAAACAAAAAAATGTAATTGTTTTTACAATTTTAACTTTAATAAATCAAATTAATTGAAACTTTCAGGAGTGAATATCAGTATATGTATATTAAAATGTGAATCCACATTCATTTTTTTTCAGTAAAGTGCAAATTATATTGCAAAAACTATATATGCAAATTAGTAGTAGTAGTAGTAGTAGTAGTAGTAGTAAAAATAGCAGTGGTGGTAGTATTAGTAGTAGCTTGCTCATATTGCTTTTTGGTCAATTGATCTTCCTCTTTAAGCATTCTCTGAAAGCTCCAATTTAAGCAGTAGTAGCAGTGATAGCAGAGCCGGAGTTTTTTTAGGGGGGGGGGAGATGTAGACTTTACCGCCACAAAAATGTCTGTTCATTTTTTTTTACCCTACTAAAAGAATTTGAAAAATTATGTGATTCTGTTTTAAATTAATTTGAAACACTTTTTCCATAAGTTAAATTTTTCAAAGAAAAGTAAAGAGTTCTGTAAAACCAAAAATGACCAGAAATAAAGTCAAATAATCCTCCAAGCGTAAAAATACCACAAATCACTATCAATAAATAAATTATACCCAAAACGAGCAGAAATTAACATAAGTAGTGCACAACCCCCTTGCCTTCTGCAGACCTGAACATAATTTGTGCTTTACTGAAAAAAAAAATTAATTGTTTTCAGATTTTCAACTTTAAAAAATTAAAATTATTGAAACTTTAAGGAATGAATATCAGTAATAGTAGCCTTAATAGTGCTAGTATCGTAGTAGTAGTGGTAGTAATAAGAGCAGTAGTAGCAGTAATAAAAGAGCCGGAGTTGTTTTTAGGGGGGGGAGATGTAGACTTTGCCGCCCCCCTGCCGTACCATCAATACCATAGATATTACAATCTTTGCTCCAAAATTTTACAGTTTAAACTTGTGTTGCCTCCCGGGGCGCTTTCCCCCTCCAGCCCCCCTAGATTCAGCCCTGAATAATAAATTTGCATTTGCAGTAGTAGTAACAGTAATAGTTGCCTGCTTGTACATGTTGTACATAACTGCTTGTACATGTTACCTTTTGGTCTGTTGAACGCCCCCCTCATGATGTCCCAGAAGTTTAATCTCGATACAGTAAGCCGTTCCAAAACATGGCTGATAGGCCCTTTTGACAAACTTTATGCACATAGTATGTTTTGATTCGGTTCAACTCTCCCTTCAACATTTCCTCAGATGTTCATTTTAATATCCTCAGCCTTGATAGACCTCGCTACAAAAGTAGTAGTTTTAGTGGTAGTAGCAGTAGTAGTGATAGTAGTGGTATTAGTAGCAGTAGTAATAGCATGAAGATATTCTTTTTTGGTCAATTCATCATCTCCCTAATCATTTCCTGAAAGCCATCCATTTGCCATCCCGTATGCACACAAAATTCTGATTTAGGTCAACACTTCCATCAACATTTTCTGAAAGGCTCCCCTGAATGCCCCATCGTCCTTTTGGAAAGTCAAGGTCGAACATGCCCACCTTTATCAATAACATTTAGTATATGTAAACAATGGACAAATATCCTAACTTGCAGCCGTTGCCCTAAGGACTCTGGGGGGGGGGAGATTGCCACCCCAGAGACATAATTACTGGACCTTTCATGTATGGGGAGCAAAATACATGTCTCAAAATTTCGATTGGATGTGTTTTGGGAAATGATGGGTGGAGGGGAGAGGCTGCTTGCCCTCCAAGAACATTTTCCTCTTAAAGGGGCACTAGAACTTCCAATTTCAATATAAGCCTTATATACCCCCAGGGCATAACATACATACTTTGCCCCCGGGCTTTGGGGGATGTGTAAACCCTGTATTCATTGTTATATGATATTTGGACTATTTTGAACAAAATGGCTATTTCAAAATTTGATCGAATTCGTTTGGGGAAAAGAGGGCATTTGGGGGCTACTTGCCCTCTGATCACTTTTGACTCTTAAAAAGGGAATTAGAACTTTCAATTTCCCATCGAATGAGCCTCCTTCAAAGTTAATACGACCAGTCCTTCTATAAAAACCCTATATACCCCAGGTGCGTAACTTACAACGCTTACTCCTGGAGGCATTACAACGCTTACTCTAAGCCTGGAGGCATTACTATATTGTGATTGGGCTGTATCGAACAAAACAGCTATAACAAAATTTCGATCGGATGTACTTTGTGAAAGGAGGGAGGAGGGCTAGTTGCTCTATGATCACTTTTGACTCAAAGTTTATATGACTACCGCTTCCATAAAAACATTGTATGTAATCAATGGTCAACTGTTATAACTTATAGCCTTTGTCTTAAGGGCTGTAGGGGGTATGACATCCTCAAAGACATAATGGCTGAACTTTTCAACTATGCTGAACAAAAGGATTATTTGAAAATTCTGATAGTATGTGTTTAAAGAAATGATGGGCGTGGGGAAGGCTATATGCCCTCCAATTACTTTTGAATCTTTAAAAGGGCACTAGAACTTTCAATTTCCAATCAAATAAGCTCCTTTTGAAGTTTTATGACAACTCCTTTTATAGCCTATGGAGTGCCTGGGTCAGAAAAACCACAAAAAATTTTTGCCCACTTCGCTCTTTACTAAGGCAGTGCTATTGCGCTGACTATGAATAAGACAACAGATTTTATGAAAGAAACTCGTTCTCTGGAGAAACTGCTCTGCCCAACTGAAGAGCCCAATTTTGGCTAAGTAAAACAAGCAAGGCTTAGACATTTTCTGAGCCATAGGAATTAAGAGTGGGTCAAATACAAGTGCTGTCAATCATTATTACAGGCAACATATTTAATTGAAAAGATGCAAGCCGTCATGTCTGTATGTAAATTACCAGTACACGGCAGAGATCTTTGAAGTAACTGTCTAACTTACTTCTGTGAAGTAATTTTTTTTGCTTAAGTAAAATTAAATGAAAACCATAAAAAATACAGTTTAAGTACAAAGTTCGGATTTTATAACTAGAAGCTGAACATTAGTTTTAAGCAGACGTTGATATGCGTAGGCCATTTTCCATTATCAAAAAAATATAGACTATTTCTTATTTGCATTATTTTTTCTTTTTTTTATCCCTATTACAATTCGTTTAGTGTCCGGTGTAAGTTAGACTTTTGACAGTTTCAGAAACCATATTTTAAAACGCTATTTAAGGATCAAACCAACGAAGTTGCCTTAAAGTATGCGTTATTTCCCATAACTTCTGATAGAAATACGCTTTGAACGTCGAGGGAAAAGTTGTCAGTTACCATTAACTCAGATCTCTCTACAAAATAGTTATTTAAATTCAATATTCATTTTATTTGCAGAAAAATACAGGACAGAACGGTGGAAAGCCTCGGTTAGACTTGAATGTTGAGGCTGCATGGGCTCAAGGTATTACTGGTAAAAACGTGACAACAGCCATTATGGATGATGGAGTCGATTATATGCATCCTGACTTAATCAATAACTATGTGAGTTGCGTTCTCAGTATTTTTGCTTATCTTCATAATGTGTTCTGTTGTTTTTTTTTGTTTTTTTTTTGTCGAATTAGTATTTTGACGTAATAGCAACGTTTAAATTTACATATCAGATTCAGAAATACTACAGAAATTCAGAAATTCATCAGACCCATAAACTCATTTTATGAAGTTGAAGGCTCAATAATAAGCCTGGAAAACATCTTGGAGTTCTTTGTAAACCAACGAAATCCTTGCTATGTTCATCAGATTCATAAATTCACAAAATTCATTAATGCTTCGAGTCAACAATTCATCCTCTAATAGATCTTCATTTAAATAATTCACCAATTCATCAACCACTTCAACAAACAAAGACATGTACTCCAAAATTGCATCTTTCCAGAATAATTGGGACTGAGTCCTAATTTCCAGAACGATCCAGAGCAATATTAGAAATAATTATTAATATTAGCCAATATTAGAGAACAATAAGAAACATTTTGAACGGAATCCAAACATTTTCTGTCCAATGTTTGTCTTTGTTCTACAAACTGTAAAGAATGTTCAATCGTCGTTACAAAATGAAAAGGGTCAAAGCTTAGTTGTAATTATTAGTCTCCTTGAGTTAGATTACTTTAGGATTTCATTTCTTCCCATTTGAGCTATTATCGCTCTTTACTTTCCGTTGAAAAATTTTGTTTATTAAGTTTGATTAAAGTAAAAGAATATTGCCCTGATACTGTATTCTAAGGGATTATACGCAATTTGGGTAAATGCCTGCTGCTTGGGAGACCCAAGCAACTTTCCATGCGAAAAATAAAAAATTTCTATACATTTTTTTTAGAATGCAAGAGCGAGCTTTGACTTCAGCAGCAACGACCCTTATCCATATCCTAGATACACGGACGATTGGTTTAACAGGTAAATATCTAATACTTCTTTTTTTTTAGCAGGATAGGATCTTGATCATACATTTCTGTAGTTTAACTTTCCCATACTTATTTTACATGAAAATAAAACACTCTCTCCAGTTGTTTGACTTATAAATTTTAATCAAAATAGGGATCCTTTGGCTTCTCGCCTGCCCTCGAAACTTCAACACTATGTGTTTCATCGAAGTTCTATATTTCTTCACATAATTCACCTGTTTTTTCGAATTTTTTGCTGAGTTCCCCCACCCTGCAAACACAAATACTATGTCCATCGCAAAATACGTTACTGAGTATATGCATATCCTTAAATACCCGTTTATAAGAGTTTTTTCTTTTCTTCAGATTTGGGAGCTATTAGTAATGACTATTAGTAATGACTGATCAATTAATATTGTTCTTCATACACTTTTGACTCACAAATTGAAAATACTGAGCGAAATGACATGAAAATGGGGAATTTTTCTTTATATTAATCACAGTTCATATATTATCCAGTATGATCATTCTCTATCTCACCCATTATAAAAACCCGGACAGGGGCTTTTATGCAGAAACAGGCTAAACAAGCTAAGGCAGAAAGAAGTGGGAGGAGCTTTTTGTTCACGATGACCAGAAATGATCTGCGATAAGCTTACTGCTAATGCAGAAACAGGCTAAACAAGCTAAGGCAGAAAGAAGTGGGAGGAGCTTTTTGTTCACGATGACCAGAAATGATCTGCGATAAGCTTACTGTTATATTCTGTCTACTGTGATATTAATATTCCACTGTAAACTAAACGTTTTTATCCTATGGTCTCTGTCATTATTTTGTTGCGAGAATCAATAGGAAAATATTTCTTTTCTATAGACGGTGCTAGGTTAACGTTATAGTTGTGTTATATTTTCGTTTCCACCCTTCATCTCCGCTCAGAGGTTTTTCTTTCATTCAATTCCAATTTTGTGTCTCCTCGTTTGTCTTGACTACCTTTTAGGTTAGGTAGTAAAACTATTCAAAACATTAATGTATCCTATATAATACTTTTATATTATACCTAGGTTGAGAAAGCACAAGCGAATCCCCTTGGAAAAGTACTATTCCTACCTTACTATGAATCCCTTCGCCTAAAACCTTTCCTCAGACAATGCCTGTGGGAAACTTCCAGCCAACGTGCTTCTACTTTTTTAGTGACTATATTTTTGTGCATCATAAAACCAGGCTTATATTTTAATTGTGCCACATTCTGTGCCACTGCCTATGCCACGCTTGTGCTGCATATTTTTACTCTTTACATCACATACTTAACCAGGCTCTTTTACTATACAAGTAGTAACTATCTATGGAATTTGCTTGCTGCCATAGGAATTTCTATGTTATTTGCGTACTGCCATAGGACTATGCTATTTGCGTACTGCCCTAGCAATTTCTATGTTATTTGCGTACTGCCATAGGACTATGCTATTTGCGTACTGCCCTAGAAATTTCTATGTTATTTGCGTACTGCCATAGGACTATGCTATTTGCGTACTGCCCTAGGAATCTCTATGTTATTTGCGTACTGCCATAGGACCATGCTATTTGCGTACTGCCCTAGGAATCTCTATGTTATTTGCGTACAGCCATAGGACCATGCTATTTGCGTACTGCCCTAGCAATTTCTATGTTATTTGCGTACTGCCATAGCACCATGCTATTTGCGTTCTGCCCTAGCAATTTCTATGTTATTTGCGTACTGCCATAGGACTATGCTATTTGCGTACTGCCCTAGCAATTTCTATGTTATTTGCGTACTGCCATAGCAATTTCAGCATTATTCTATAGAAGCTTGACACCTTTTCAAAGAGAGTGAGTATTTGACATTTTTGCAAAAAGGGATAAGGAATTCGCAAATTGGACTCTATGAACGATATTAATTAATGTTTTGAATAATAGGAGTCTGAATGATTCTAATTAGTGATTGGATTGTATGACGGTGGAGAAAAAAAAGGATTAAACTGATTAACAGTTAAGGTAACCCCAAATGGATTGTTAACTCAAGTAATTTGTTACTTGACCTAGTTTTACCTCTCCGATGTAGTCTGTATAATACACAAGTAACGTTTGAAAAGTATTGTCAATTTAAAATAGGATCTAACGTTCCCTTCGTTCCCCAATTTCTGAGGGCAGGGGAGGGGGGAGGGTCAATTTTGTAGGGAAAACCAAAAATGATCAGAATCGAAAATAAAGGGAATCTGCCTCAAGTCCAAGGCCCAGAGGCCCTTTGTTCCCCAATTTCTGAGGGCAGGGGAGGGGGGAGGGTCAATTGTGGAGGGAAAACCAAAAAATGCTCAGATTCGAAAATAAATGGGATCTGCCTCAAGGGCCAGGCTCAGAGGCCCCTCCTTCCCCCATTTCGGCGGGCCGGGGAGGGGGGAGGGACAATTTTGGAGGGAAAAGCAAAAATGCTCAGAATTGAAAATAAAGGGGATCTGCCTCAAGGGCAAGGCTCAGAGGCCCCTCCTTCCTCCATTTCTGAGGACAGGGGGGAGGGGGGAGTCAATTTTGGAGGGAAAACCAAAAATTCTCAGAATCGAAAATAAACGGGATCTGCCTCAAGGGGAAGGCTCAGAGGTCCCTCCTTCCTCCATTTCTTAGGGCCGGGAAGAGGGGGAGTCAATTTTGGAGGGAAAACCAAAAATGCTCAGAATTGAAAATAACGGGGATCTGCCTCAAGGGCAAGGCTCAGAGGCCCCTTCTTCCTCCTTTTCTGTGGGCTGGGGGGCGGGGGAGTCAATTTTTGGGGGAAAACCAAAAATACTCAGAATCAGAAATAAACGGGGATCTGCCTCAAGGGGAAGGCTCAGAGGCCCCTCCTTCCTCCATTTCTTAGGGCAGAGCAGAGGGGGAGTCAATTTTGGAGGGAAAACCAAAAATACTCAGAATCGAAAATAAACGGGATCTGCCTCAAGGGGAAGGCTCAGAGGCCCTTCGTTCACCCATTTCTGGATGTTTATGTCTCTTTGAGCTGTTTGTGTTAATTTGGGCAGTGGTTCACTTACAGTGGCGCGCCACTCTAAGTGAACCTAGATCAAACCAACTTTTTGGATGTCTCTCTCACTATGACTCTGTTTGTGTGTCGTGTCTGTGCGTGTCTCGTCTCTATGTGTGTGTCATATCAGTGGGTGCCGCTGTCTCTGATTGGTCCCTAAAAATGGGTGTTGTCTAATAAACAAGTCTGCTTGAAAACGTGGAGTTTTCGTACTGCTCACTTTTTTGCAATGTGTAGGAACCAGTGGGTAATCCCTGCTCGTTTGGAAAGGTGCAAAGGAAAGGGACTCAAAACATTTTTTTAGATTTTTCACACACACACAAAATCTTACACACACACAAAAACTTACAAACACACGCAATAACTTACACACACACACACACAGAAACTGACACACACACATAAAAACTTACACACACACACACACACACAAAACTTACACACACACACAAAAAAAACATACACTAACAAAAAAAATAAAACATACACAAAAACTTACACACACACACAAAAATAAACACACACACAAAAACTAAAACACACATAAAAACTTACACACACACAAAAACTTACACACAAAAAAAAAACTTACACACACATAAAAACTCAAAAACACAAAAAAAAAAAATTTACACACAAAAAAAAAAAATTACACACACAAAAAAAAACTTACACACACACACACATACAACTTACACATACACACAAAAAAACTTACACAAAAAAAAACTTCTCTGAGTGTTGAAAATGATTTCACGACATTATTTTAGTTTTTTTTTCTTGTCCCAAACTATTTTTTTATCAGAAACCGTTTAGAGACCAATTTGATCAACTTGGAGAAAGTTCAAATAGAATCATTACTGATATTGATATTAGTGCGTAAAACTACAAACCGACAAAAATATCCGGAACTTTTTTTTCTTATAGCCTTGACTTTGAAGGCATTGTTGCCCTCTACTATAACTTCGCTAATACATCCTTCGGTCAATCAAGCCATCTCCTCCAAAACACTTTTCAGTCATTTCTTGTTAAAAAAAAATTTATTTCAACTCACTCACACGTGTTTTTCCACATTTGAACCAGAGAATGGACCTAAGTTTCACATTTGATTGATCAACTTGGAGAAAGTTCAAATAGAATCGTTACTGATATGACATTAGCGCGTAGACTACAAACTTACAAAAATATCCAGAACTTTTTTTTCTTATAGCCTTGACTTTGAAGACTTTGTCGCCCTCCACTATAACTTCGCTAATATATCCTTCTGCCAATCAAGCCATCTCCCCCAAAACACTTTTCAGTCATTTCTTCTTAAAAATTTTTTATTTCAACTCACCCACACGGGTTTTTCTACATTTGAACCAGAGAATGGAACTAGGTTTCACATTTGAACGATAGAATTGTATTTTCCATAATTTTCTTATTGGAAACTAGAATTTATGATCCAAAACCCTTATTAGCTCAGATTTTACATATATAGTTTATTTTTCGATCCATACCTGGACTTAAGTTTCACCTATGAACCGACGAATTGTATTTTCCATAATTTTCTTACAAAAGTTTACGGTCAAAAACCCTTATTAACTTAGATTTTTCTCTAGCAACTCGCCCTCCACTATAACTTCGCTAATACATACTTCTGCCAATCAACCCGCAGCCCAAAGAGACACCCACAGTCCAAAGAAACACAAACAGCCGAAAGAGACATACACAGTCCAAAAAGACTCAAAACAGCCCAAAGAGACACACATATCCCAAAGAGACACATACAGACCAAAAAGACTCAAACACCCCAAAAAGACACACAGTCTAACAAGACATACACAGCCTGAAGAGACACACATCAAAAAGAGACACCCACAGCCCAAAAAGACACAAACAGCTCAAAGAGACGCACATAGCCCAAAGAGACGCACACATCCAACAAAGACACACAAAGCCCAAAACGACACAAAAACAGTCAAAAGAGACACACACAGACCAAAAAGATTCAAACTGACCAAAGAGACACACAGCCCAAGGAGACACACACACAGGCTAAAGAGACACACACAGCCCGAAGAGACACACAAAGCCCAAAGAGACACACACACAGCCCAAAAGAGACAAAATAAAAACACTCATACAGACACATAGAGGCCAAAAAGATTCAAACACCCCAAAGAGACACACTTAGCCCAAAGAGACACAAACAGCCGAAAGAAACACACAAAAAGTAAAATGACTCAAACAGTCCGAAGAGACACACATAGCCCAAAGAAACACAAACAGCCCAAAGAGACACAAACAGAACAAAAAGATTCAAACTGCCCAAAGAGACACACAGCCTAAAGAGACACACACAGCCCAAAGAGACACCCACGGGCTAAAGAGACACACACAGCCCGAAGTGACACACAAAAAGAGACACACACAGCCCGAAGAGACACACAAAGCCCAAAGAGACACATACAGACCAAAAAGATTCAAACACCCCAAAGAGACACACAAAGCCCAAAGAGACACACAAGACCCCTAAGAGACACAAACAGTCAAAAGAAACAAACACAGACCAAAATGACTCAAAAAGTCCGAAGAGACACACATAGCCCAAAGAAACACAAACAGCCCAAAGAGACACAAACAGCCCAAAGAGACAAACTCAGCCCAAAAAGACTCAAACAGCCCAAAGAGACACAAACAGATCAAAAAGACTCAAACATTCCAACGAGACACACAGCCCAAAGAAACTCACAAAGCCCAAAGAAACACACACAGCCCAAATAGACACACACACCCCAAACAGACACACACACACCAAAAAGACACAAACAGCCCAAATAGACACACACACACACCAAAAAGACTCAAACAGCACAAAGAGACACACAACCCAGAGGGACACAAACAGCCTCAAGAGACACAAACAGCTCAAAGAGACACAGACAGCCCAAAGAGAAACACAACCCAAAGAGACAAAAAACAGACCTAAAAGACTCAAACAGCCCAAAGAGACACATACAGACCAAAAAGACTCAGACACCCTAAAAAGACACACAGTCCAACTAGACACACACAGCATAAATAGAGACACATCGCAAAGAGACACCCACAGCTCAAAAGAGACACGTACAGCTCAAAGAGACTTACACAGCCCAAATAGATAAACAAAACCAACAGAGAGACACAAAGCCTAACACGACAACAACAGCCACAAGAGACACAAACATAGACCATATAGATTCAAACTGCCCAAAGAGACACACAGCCTAAAGAGACACACACAGTCTAAAGAGACACACACAGACTAAAGAGAAATACACACTGTCCGAAGAGACACACAAAGCCCAAAGACACACACACACAGCCAAAAGAGAAAAAAAACGCCCATACAGACACAGACATACCAAAAAAATTCAAACACCCCAAAGAGACGCACATTGCCCAAAGTGACACACATGGCCTCTAAGAGACACAAACAGCCAAAAGAAACACACACAGACCAAAATGACTCAAACAGCCCAAGAGACACATGCAGCTCAAAGAGATGCACACGGCCCAAAGAGACACACACATCCAACAGAGACACACAAAGCCCAAAACGACACAAAAAGCCAAAAGAGACACACACACAGACCGAAAAGATTCAAACTGCCCAAAGAGACACTCAGCCTAAAGAGACACACACAACCCAAAGAGACACACACACTGTATAAATAGAAACACACACCAAGATTAGAAAAACACCGCCAAAAGAGAAACAACAAAAGTACAAAGAGACAAAAAACTCAAAATCAAACAAATAAAGACCAACAGATTCAAGCGCCCAAAAGACACACACATTGACAAAAGTGACACATACGACCCCTAAGAGACACAGACAAACAAAAGTAAGACACAAAGACCAAAATGATTCAAACAGCCCAATGAGACACACATAGCACAAAAGAAACACAAAACAGCCCAAAGAGACAAAAACACAGCCCAAAAAGACTCAAACAGCCCAAAGAGACACAAACAGATCAAAAAGACTCAAACAGTCCAACGAAACACACATCCCAAAGAGATGCAAAAAGCCAAAAGAAACACACACAGCCCAAAGAGACGCACACAGCCCAAAGAGACAAAACACAGACCGAAAAGACGCAAACATCCCAAAGAGACACACAAACAGACCAAAAAAAGACTCAAACAGACCAAAGAGACACACAGCCCAAAGGTACACACACAGCCTCAAGAGACACAAACAGCTCAAAGAGACACAGACAGCCCAAAGAGAAACACAACCCAAAGAGACAAACACCGACCTAAAAGACTCAAACAGCTCAAAAAGACACTTACAGACCAAAAAGACTAAGACACCCCAAAAAAGACACACAGTCCAACGAGACACACACAGCCTAAAGAGACACACATCACAAAGAGACACCCACAGCCCAAAGAGACACATACAGCTCAAAGAGACGTACACGGCCCAAAGAGATGCACACATCCAACAGAGAGACACAAAGTCCAAAATGACACAAACAGTCAAAAGAGACACACACAGACCATAAAGATTCAAACTGCCCAAAGAAACACACAGCATAAAGAGACACACACAGCCCAAAGAGACACACACAGGCTAAAGAGACATACACACAGTCCGAAGAGACACACAAAGCCAAAAGAGACATAACACAGCCCAAAGAGACAAAAAACGCCCATACAGACACATACATACCAAAAAGATGCAAACATCCCCAAAGAGACACACATTGCCCAAAGAGACACAAACAGCCAAAAGAAACACACACAGACCAAAATGACTCAAACAGCCCAAGAGACACATACAGCTCAAGGAGATGCACACGGCCCAAAGAGACGCACACATCCAACAGAGACACACAAAGCCCAAAACGACACAAAAAGCCAAAAGAGACACACACAGACCAAAAAGATTCAAACTGCCCAAAGAGACACACAGCCTAAAGAGACACACACACCCCAAATATACACCCACACAGGATAAATATACACACACAGCCCTATTATAAACTAAAACCCAAAATACAAAAACACACACACAAAAGATACAAAAAACGCCCATACAGACACATACAGATCAAAAGATTCAAACGCCCCAAAGAGACACACATAGCCCAAAGAGACACACACGGTCCCTAAGAGACACAAACATCCAAAAAAAACCACACAGATCAAAATGAAACAAAAAGCCCAAAGAGACACACATAGCACAAAGAGACACAAACGGTCAATAAGATACACAAACAACCAAAAGAAATACCCACAGATCAAAATGACACAAAAACCCCAAACAGACATACATAGCCCAAAAAAACAAACACAGCTCAAAGAGACACAAACACCCCAAAGAGACAAAAACAGCCCAAAAAGACTCAAACAGCCCAAAGAAAAGACACAAACAGCCCAAAGAGACACACAAATCACAAAGAGACACACACGGTCCCTAAGAGACACAAAAATCAAAAAGAAAGACAAACAGATCAAAAAGACACAAACACCCCAAAGAGACACAGATAGCCCAAAGAAACACAAACAGCCCAAAAAGACACAAAGACCCCAAAGAGACGAACAAAGACTAAAAATACTCAAACACCCCAAAGAAACATAAACCGATCAAAAAGACACAAACAGCCCAAAGGGACACACAACCCAAAGAGACAAACACTGCCCAAATTAACACAAACAGCCCAAAGAGACATAAACATCCAGAAATGGGTGAACGAAGGGCCTCTGAGCCTTCCCCTTGAGGCAGATCCCGTTTATTTTCGATTCTGAGTATTTTTGGTTTTCCCTCCAAAATTGACTCCCCTCTCCCCTGCCCTCAGAAATGGAGGAAGGAGGGGCCTCTGAGCCTTCCCCTTGATGCAGATCCCCGTTTATTTTCGATTCTGATTATTTTTGGTTTTCCCCCCAAAATTGACTCCCCCTCCCCCCTGCCCGCTGACCTGGAGGACGGTGGGGCCTATGCGCCTTGCCCTTGAGGTCGATCCTGGTTATTTTTGATTGTGTGTATTTTTCGGTATCCCTCCAAAATTGACTCCCCCTTCCCCCTGCCCTCAGAAATGGAGGAAGGAGGGGCCTCTGAGCCTTGCCCTTGAGGCAGATCCCCTTTATTTTCGATTCTGATCATTTTTGGTTTTCCCTTCGAAATTGACTCCCCTTCTCCCCTGCCCTAAGAAATGGAGGAAGGAGGGACCTCTGAGCCTTCCCCTTGAGGCAGATCCCGTTTATTTTCGATTCTGAGTATTTTTGGTTTTCCCCCCAAAATTGACTCCCCCGCCCCCCGGCCCTCAGAAATAGAGGAAGGAGGGGCCTCTGAGACTTGACCGTGAGGCAGATCCCATTTATTTTCAATTCTGAGTATTTTTGGTTTTTCCTTCCAAAATTGACTCACCCCCCGCCCCTGCCCTCAGAAATTGAGGAAGGATGAGCCACTGAGCCTTGCCCTTGAGGCAGATCCCATTTATTTTCGATTCTGAGCATTTTGATTTTCCCTCCGAAATTGACCCTTCCCCCTCCCCTGCCCTCAGAAATGGGGGGACGAAGGGCCTCTGAGCCTTCGCCTTGAGGCAGATACCATTTATTTTCGATTCTGAGCATTTTTGTTTTTCCCTCCAAAATTGACCCTCCCCCGCCTCCCCAGCCCTCAGAAATTAGGGAACGAAGGGAACGTTAGATCCTATTTTAAACTGACAATACTATTCAAACGTTACTTGTGTATTATACAGACCACATCGGAGAGGTAAAGCTAGGTCAAGTAGCAAATTACCTGAGTTAACAACCCCTTCGGGGTTACCTTAACTGTTAATCAGTTTAATCCTTTTTTCCTCCACCGTCATACAATCCAATCACTAATTAGAATCATTCACACTCCTATTATTCAAAACATTAATTAATATCGTTCATAGAGTCCAATTTGCGAATTCCTTATCCCTTTTTGCAAAAATGTCAAATACTCACTCTCTTTGAAAAGGTGTCAAGCTTCTATAGAATAATGCTGAAATTGCTATGGCAGTACGCAAATAACATAGAAATTGCTAGGGCAGTACGCAATTAGCATAGTACTATGGCAGTACGCAAATAACATAGAAATTGCTAGGGCAGTAGGCAAATAGCATAGTCCTATGGCAGTACGCAAATAACATAGAAATTCCTAGGGCAGTACGCAAATAGCATGGTCCTATGGCAGTACGCAAATAACATAGAGATTCCTAGGGCATTACGCAAATAGCATGGTCCTATGGCAGTACGCAAATAACATAGAGATTGCTAGGGCAGTACGCAAATAGCATAGTGCTATGGCAGTACGCAAATAACATAGAAATTGCTAGGGCAGTAAGCAAATAGCATAGTCCTATGGCAGTACGCAAATAACATAGAAATTACTAGGGCAGTACGCAAATAGCATAGTCCTATGGCAGTACGCAAATAACATAGAAATTCCTATGGCAGCAAGCAAATTCCATAGATAGTTACTACTTATACATCCGTAACCAGAAGAAAAATACGACGTTCCTTTATTATTTTGCTATCCAATGCTCCTCTACAACCGAACTCTAGTGAAGCTACGCTCCTGTAAGAAAATGATCAGCTTCTGTAACCGTATTATCGCCTACTTTTATAAAAAATAACTTTAATAATATATCCCAACCTTAAACGTTATTCATTATTTTACATTTTTCTAAGACCAGCTTTTACATCTTATTTATTAAGGCTCATATAAATGTTCTTCAGATATTCCAAATTGCCCGAAGAACTAAATCATGTTGTCTACCCCATTGTATTAACACATCCCTAGCCATAACCAGGGCCTCAATCAAATAAAGTTTATCTAAATGGAATCTTCATATCTTTTCGGGTTTCGGCACCAAAAATCCAAAAGCAGCGTGAGGGTGAATAGTCATGTTGTTCTTTTTTCTAAAACATCCTGCTTTAAGTTAAAAAAAAAAAAATTGACGAGTGAAAAATATAAGTTTAAGGACAATTTTCGAACAGAAATGCATTAATTTCCCCGTTGTCCAGCATACCTATATAGGCTATCATGAATTGTTAGGCCGGTGCTTTTGAAGCTGCATATCCTAGAAAAAAAATCACATTATATTAGAATCCAAAACAAAAATTTTACTTAAACCCAACAATTATTACCGTGACCTAAAAGAATCAAGCTTAAAATTTCTTGAGACATTATAATATGAATAGAAACTAAATACCCCATTTTTGATAATTTTGCATTTACGACATAAGCCAACCACTATCAATGATAAAGACATCAATTCTTTTCATCAAATATAGTTCTCTTAAAGAAAAAAAGATATAATCACCTTTGAGTACTTACTTTTTCTCTTATAAATTATTCAGATTCGTGGGAAAAGAAATAGTAAGCAAAATGTACATAATTATGTTAACACAGGAAAGATGCATTGCTGTTTGCTAAGTCTATGCTATAGCGTAGACATTTATTTTGGACGTCTCTAGTCTTTTTACGCAGATGTTTTTGAAGCTTCATTTCCTCATTAGAAAAAAAAATTACACAGAAAAAATTGTGCACATACTAAATCCAAAAACTGTTGTACTCTGACCCAAAAAGTATGTGTCAAACAGTTCGTGGTAACGAACTGTAAGTAAGGAGCGACTCGGCTCAATAGTAACCAAAACTCTAAAAAACGGAATTTTTATACCAATAGATGCATCAAAAGATTCATATTTTAATGCTAATTTCAAATATATAAGTTTCATCAAGTTTAGTCTTACCGATCAAAAGTTACACGCCGGAGAAAATTCGCCTTATTTTTGACTCTGTCTCTCAACTTTGTTTTTTAAAACAATAAAAAACTTTAGCGTAAAGAGCGGTGGGTTGAGGAAGGGGCAGCCCCTTCCATATACGGAACAATTTCTGTTCGTTTTAAGTTTTAATGTCGCTCCTTGCTTTCAGTTTAAAAAAGTTGTTTTTTTTTATTTAATAACTTATAAGAATGACAACTGGCACTAGTGTCGACAAAAAAGGTTACCAACGCTATCTAGCGTTTTATGTTTCTTGGCATTCTTTTTTCAAGTTCTGTATTGATTTTTTTCAGAAACCGAGAACAGATACTTATTGTTATCCTAATTTTGGCAGTTAAACTAATTTCATCTTATGACTCTGACAAATACCACAAGACGCCAAAAGCTAGATTGCGTTCGATATATTTTTTTTTTTTCTACACTTTTTGCTCTTACCGAAAGAACATGAAAGAGCACAGCGGAACTTTTGGTATTCTAGTTTGGATTTGATTGGAATTGAACACTAACAGCACCGCTGGCCGTGCAACATTACCCAGCGGAACCAGAAAAACCAAAAATTAGTCTCAAAATTTATTTCGTTAAAATTTTGATTTCGATCAAAGGTCAAAGCTGATTTGGACTCTGTTAAATAAAAAAAACAAGTTTTTTTTAACTGAAAGTAAGGAACGACGTTAAAACTTAAAACGAACTGAAATTATTCCGTATATGAAAGGGGCTGTCCCCTCCTCAACGCCTCGCTCTTTACGCTAAAGTTTTTCATTGTTTAAAAAAAAAAATAGAGTTGTGAGAAAGTCAAACTTTAGCGTAAAGAGCGAGGCGTTGAGGACGTACAGTTTCGGTTACCATTGAGCCGGGTCGCTCTTTACTTACAGTTCGTTACCACGAACATGTTTGATACGTACTTTGGAGAAAAAAAAAGTCAAATTCCTTTGTTTTTAAGCCATTTCTTATTGAAACATGTTATAAGTAAGAATACAGTAGCATACATAATTTAGAATAGTTACCAAAAAGAAAATGTATATAAATATACCTGTTGTGTCATTTCGGCAAAACTGGTTGTTTTATCTTTGACTCAATAAACAAGAAAGAGCGAAAAAAGAAGACAGCATAAGAAATACCGCGAACATTTTTATTGACATTCTTATAATCAAACTATTAGTGGTATCAATTTATTAAAATGTCAGGTTGGGGTGGGGGCTAAATGTGTTTTGCGAAATCTAGGAGGGAGGATTTCGTTTTACTGGTCGATTTTTCCAATGCAAATACCGAAACAGAGTATATTCAATGAAAATATCGAAAAAGGTGCCTTAGAAATCTAAGGGCCCAATTGGGCCCACTGGACATTATACGGTGCTGTAACTTTCTTTCTTTCTTCAGTGCCCTCTTATCAGTTTCTCATATTATCTACTCAATGGTCTAACATATTATTCTTAAAAATAAATTCCCTAATGGAATTCGAAGATATTACCGACTATGAGTGCCACTCATCTCTTTAGAAATTATCTGAATTTTAAGTTGCTTAGCAGTGGTTATTATCATTCAAGTCCAAAGCTGAGTATCAGTATCCATGACGACTAAATTATTGCTGACTGGTTAAGCATTGCTCGGCACTTAAAAGCATTAGCAAGCGTAGGCGTGATATAAACACCTGCTGTTGTGTTGGTACTTATAGCAAAATGTATTTCCAAAGTTAAAACCTTGATTATCTATGTGCGTGACATGTTGCGGCTGTTCGATTTGTGGGTGTACTCAAAAGTACTTTCCCTCATAAGATGTTCCATACTTATACTATGGTATAATTGTTTGAAATGTGAAGTTGTTTGGAACTCACATGTATCATGCTTTCCTGGTTTTATCTTTGATGTTATTTTGTCGTTTTTTTCAGTTTGCTTTTTTGTTGATATAATTAGAATTTCTTATATCTAATAACTACTCCTAAGTGCTTATATTTATGAGGGAAATAAAATTATGATATTAATAATAATATGCTAGATTGTGCAAAAAATCCTCGTAGCAAAGAGTATGGTGTTAGGTCACAAATGTTTTGTCATCGTGCAGCATTTTAGTGATTTTTCAGTTGAAGCCATAAGTGTCTTAGCAAAAAGCGCTATTAGACAACCTTTATAATGGTATTGTTTTATCTTTTTTTTTTGTACCTTACGGAAAAATCGTCCTAGTTTTTATCTGTCAATGCAAAAATTGTAGTTTTTATCATTTGAAATTTTTCTAGTTTTGATTCCTCGGGCGCACTCTCTGTTTGCAATATTTTTATTGTGACGAAATATTTTGTTCATCTTCTGAATTACCTGGATTCGTTAAGTCTCTACCGTTTGTTGGAATAATTCACATTTAAATGAGGTTTGCTATGAGGAAGAGGGAGGGGACAAAATTTTGAATCCTTAGAAAAAACTATTTTCGTCTTCTCGACAGGCACGCACGCCTGGATTTTATGGGAAGGGGAGCAGTAATAAAAGAAATCATTTCGTAATTTGAAAAAAAGGGTTCGTTAAAATGGGAAAATTTAGGATTTGTTATCTTAGGGGAGAGGGTCACAAGATCTTTCCCTCTGAGGAAGTCCGTGCTTCCAGATATGTCCAGATGTGTATATATTCCACAGAACAATTGTTGTACCTCTTATGTATCATCTTTTGTACGGCCTCGTCATGATGTTAGGAAGTTCGGAGAGGAATCATAAACAAATTCTGATATCTAATGTTCTTCTTAACTAATGAAACGGATTGGAGGGCACGCTTTCATCGTCCATTGTACCTTTAGATATCTCCGTGTCCCCATGTGGCATCATGTCGAATTTAAAGGTAGCCATTTGAACCTATACACTCGTAAAGCCTTAAAATATTTGACTTAGTATGACATGGTGCGTCAAATGTAGGGCCACCAATTAATGCAAACACCCCACCTTGAGACACAAGCCTCATACATATAATTCGTTCGGATAATCTTTACCACTTGATCGTACAATGTGAAATACATTCGTATAAATGGACTCTGATCGTTCAAGAATCGTTGTTTAGGGAATGGTCCTAAATCCACGAAATATCAATTATAGAAGCCGACAATAATAAAACATTAATGGAATCGATAATTCAGTTGCAATGGGAAATTTGATAAAATTTTTACTTTACTTCTAAGCCTTAAAGTGTCATACCTTTAAAATAGAATATTTGTTTAGCAGAAATTTTGTAACGAAGTGGATCCTAATCCCCCCACCCTCTTGTGCCATTTATGCCCAATTAGGAATTTATTAAGGACTTAAGGGTGACTATCTTGATCAAAGCGTCCGAAATTTTTAAAATTACATCTCCTGTTCAATTTAATACATATAGCTCCAAATCAAGTGTAGCAAAGGGTGCAAATGTTCGATTTAAAAATAGTGGCTTCATAGAAACATTTAACTCGAAAGGAGGGTAGGCTGTATCTTGCTAGATTAAGAATGTTCATCAAAATTTTAATCTGTATATTTGGAGAGTATGAACTGACCTTTGGGGTCCTCTCTCCTTCCCAATTTCTTATATATGGACATGTTGTACCTCTTTCGATGAATGAGCACTCAAAGAACATTAAAAATAATTACGCTATTATAAGTCAAGGAAAAGAGCTAATGGATGTATTTTTTTTTTTGTATTGTGTCCCTCCTTACATTTGAGAACATTGTACACTTTTCCCGCGGCACCTGTGATTTTTCCATTTTCACTCCACTTCAGTGCCCTAGACATGTATTATGAATAAATATTATGTAGAAGCTCTTTATTTGCAGTTTGCTTCAAAATAATAACAGTTACTTCTTTGATAGAACCCTTCTTTCTCTTTTCTTTAGCATGTGACAATTTGTGGGGGACTTTTCAACGTACCAAAACTTTCCGAATCATCTCAATCATTGTTGTGCGTCGGCTAGATTCCTGTAGCTCGTATTTTTTGCTTTGTTTTAGCTCTAAACTTATAATCTTAGGTCTAATTAATTATGAGAAGATGCAGCATTGTTGTGTCGGTGTTGCTAAACAGGATTGCCACCCGTAGTTATTTTTCACTGTTTGTAGTGATTTCTTATATTGCCTAAACAAAAAAATCACTAAATAAATACATAAATCACTAGATTATTGAAGAAAATCATTAAATCAGCCAAAAAATCACTAAAATCTAGTGATTTTTTCTTTCATCGGGTTGCAACCCTGCCTTTGAGTATTAATTCAAAGATAAGGTTTTTTTGCCCCTCTACACTCATTCATGCCATTATCGGAAAAGGGGAGCTACGAACTGTTTTGAAGACAGTTCTTCCTTCGTTATCAAGCATGTGAGCATGCCTTGCGAACACTTTGCCTTTTTTTTTTTTTTTTTTTTTGCATAACAGATAGATAAAATCACATGCTTGACCCTTATTAATAGCTCTTTTTTATATTTTTTGATCTGAAAAGAGACCTCTTTTCAGAGGTCTTTGATGTTCGAAAAGAGACCTCTTTTTGTTAAGAGACTTTTTAAATATTACTTCAAAGATAAAGTTTCTTGTTTCCCTATTGCCTTTTTCATACCACTTGTGAAGAAGAGGATTTAAAAAAGTTATATCGACACATCTCTCTTTGTTCCTCAACATTGAAGCATAGCTAGTGTACCATTCCGCCAACTCACAGTTTTCTAAATCCTTTTTGCGTGCAGGCTCGATGTTCCTATGTCACGCGTTCGGTCTTATTAATAGCTCTTCATCTCAATATTCAGGTCTAATGAATTTCAAATAGACGCCTCATTCTTGTATTGGTATAAATAAAAAAACAAGTTTTTTGAACTGAGAGTAAGGAGAAACATTTAAATTTAAAACGGATAGAAATTATTACGTATATGTGGGGGTTCCCTCCTAGTCAATACCCCGCTCTTTACATTAAAGTTCGAATTTTGTTTCAATTCTTTAAGAATGACCCTTGAATCACAAAGGCCGTTTAATTAGAATAGATAGCTCTTTTAAAAGTACTAGAAAAACTTTAGAATAGAAAAAATTCTATGACTTTTAGAGGGGTGTTTCCCCCTGTATTCGAAAATGAGGCAAATTTTGTCATGCTCGTAACTTTTGATGGATAAGACTCATGGGCGCTCATAAGCTGAATTCCAGGGGGGGGCAAACCTCGTCTAATTGGCACTTTTAATGCTATATAATAGAAATCTCAGAACAAAAATATAAAAATAAGGCAAAATCATTAAGCCAGGGGGGGGGGGCCCCCCCCCCCCTGCCCCCCCCCATATGGGCGCCCATGGTAAGACTAAACCTGATGAAACTTATATATGTGAAATCAGCATAAAAATTTGTTTTATGTATCTATTGGTATCAAAATTCCGTTTTTTAGAGTTTCCGTTACTATTGAGCCAGGTCCCTCCTTGCTTACAGTTAGTTACCATGAACTGTTTGCTATTGAATTCTATTTCGCAGATAAAATTAATTGTGTTTTTGCACCCTGCTTCATGATTCTATGAAAAGTGTATTTTCAATAAATTTTGACGATAAAGAAAATATTTTTTAGAACAAGAAGCTCAGATAGAATATTCTTCGAAATATGGCTTTTTACTTTAAAAATAAAAAAAAACAAGTTTTTTAAACTGAAAGTAAGGAGCGACATTGAAACTTAAAACGAACAGAAATTATTCCGTATATGAAAGGGGCTGTTCCCTCGTCAACGCTTCGCTCTTTACGCTAAAGTTTTTTATTGTTTTAAAAAATAGTCAAACTTTAGCGTAAAGAGCGGGGTTTTGAGGAAGGGACAGCCCCTTTCATATACGGAATAATTTCTGTTCGTTTTAAGTTTTAATGTCGCTCCTTACTTTCAGTTAAAAAAACTTTTTTTTTTTATTTAATTTCTGATCGTTTTTTAGTTAATGCAGCTTTTATTTTGGCTCATCGTCATTGAATAAGTAAACAAAATTTGCATAAAAATTTTACTTTTCTTTTGTTAAATGGATGTCTCTAAATTAGGTTATGACGTAATTTACAAATTAACTTACGTAACTAAATTTTATATTCGCATATTTTTCTTCTGGCAAAAAAATACAAAGTTGCAGATTTTTGCAGATATGAGCTTGAAACCTATGTAATAGGGTTTTCTGATACGCTGAATCTGACGGTATGATTTTCATTAAAATTCTTTCACTTGTAGGGGATGTTTCCCCCTCTTTAAAAAATCGGGTAAATTTTCTCAGGCTCGTAGCCTTTGATGAGTAATACTAAACTTAATAAAATTTATATATTTAGAATCAGCATTATAAACCTATTCTTTTGATACATTTATTGACATCAAAATTCCGTTTTTAAAAGTTTCGATTACTATTGAGCCGTATCGCTTGTTTTTTTATTGTTTTTTTTATTACGTATATGTTATTACGTATATGAGGGGGTTCTCCCCTTAGTCAATAAAACGCTCTTTAAGTTAAGTTATAAAAAAAATTAATTAAAAAACCCCTGAATCACAAAGGCCGTTTAATTAGAATAGATAGCTCTTTTGAAAGCACTAAAAAAAACTGTAGCGTAAAGAGCGAGGTATTGACTTGGGGGAGAACCCCCTCATATACGTTCGTTTTCTATTCGTTTTAAGTTCTATTTAAAAGAACTTTTTAAGTTTTCGGTTCTTTTTAAGAACTTTTTAAGTTCTAATTTAAGTTTAATTTCTGTTCGTTTTAAGTTCTAATGTTGCTTCTTACTTTCAGTTGAAAAAACTTGTTTTTTTAAATTTAATTTCTGATCGTTTTTTAAATAATGCTTGGAAATCCGGCGCCCCCTTCATAGAAATGTCCCTTACCCCTAAGAAACATCCTCCACGGAAAGATTCTCCCGAGTAACCCCCTCCTCCAGCCCCCCTCCCCCCTCCAGAAAAAAATCCTTCCTGAAAATGTCTGTATAATTCCCAATAACCAATAAATAATGCTGGCAAGTCCGGCGCCCCCTTATTGGCAATTTGCCTTCCCCCATGAAAACTTCCTTCATGGACAGATCCTCCAACATAACCCCGGACCCCCCCCCCCACTACCAGAAAAAAACCCTCCAGAAAACTACGGTATACTTCCGAAAAAACAATCCAATATGTTAACATTGGGTAAATTTCATAACTTTTAGCCCTCCCCCCGGGGACTTCGGGGGATTAAGTCATCCTAAAAGACATAGTTATCATATTTTCGACCATACTGAACAAAATGGCAATCTCAAAATTTTGATCGGGTGACTTTGGGAAAAAATGAGCGTGGGAGGGGGCCTAGTTGCCCTCCATTTTTATGGTCACTTAAAAAGGGCACTGTAACTTTTAATTTCCGTTCCAATGAGCCCTCCCACGATATTCTAAGACCACTGGGTCGATACGATCACCCCTGGGAAAAAACAAAAAAACAAATAAACACGCATCCGTGATCTTTCTTCTGGCAAAAAATACAAATTCCAAATTTTTGCAGATAGGAGCTTGAAACACCTAAAGCAGGGTTCTCTGATACGTTGGATCAGATGGTGTGATTTTCATTAAAATTCTAAAATTCCCCCTTTTTCGAAAATAAGGCAGATTTTCTCTGGCTCATAACCTTTAAAGGGTGAGACTAAACCTAATGTAACTTACATATTTGAAATCAGTATAAAATCAATTCTTTGATATATCTATTGGTATCAAAATTTCGTTTTTTAGAGTTTCGGTTACTATTGAGCCGGGTCGCTCCTTACTTACAGTTCGTTACCACGAATAGTTTGATAGGGAAGTAAAACAAAGTAAAACAAGTATGCGTATGAACATGAAACAGTTCGTGGTAACGAACTGTAGTTAAGGACCGAGACGGCCTAAGAGTAACTGAAAATCTGAGAAAGGAATTTTGATAACAAATAAAACATGAGAAACGTATTTATGTTGATTTTAAATATATAAAATTCATTAAGTTTAATTTTGTCCATCAAAAGCTACGAGCCTGGGAAAATTTTCCAGATTACCCTAAAGGGTGGGGTGAAACCCCAAAAATTCAAGTGATCTTAATAGAGATCACAACATCAGCTTTAGCGTATCAGAAAATCCTACTGTGTAGTAGTACTGTGAAGTGTAAGGGGTTTTCAGTTTCTATCTACTAAATGTGGAATTTTGTATTTTTGCCAGAAGAAAGATCATGGACGTGTTTTTTTTCGCAAGGGTGATCGTATCAAACCAATGGTCCTAGGACATCGGATGAGGGCTTGTTCGAACTAAAATTAAAAGTTCTTGTGGCCTTTTTGAACGACCAAGAAGTTTGGAGGGCAACTAGCCTTCCTCCCCTGCCCTTTTCTCTCCAAAGACATCTGTTTTGGTACGGTTGAGAAGTCCAATAGCTGATCCACTGGGGAAGAAATGACCCTTCCCAACCCCAAGGCTCCTGAGGAAAGGGTTGTTGGCTCTGTAATTTGCCCATTCTTTACTTAAAGCATTTGCTATTGGAAGATGTACGGACAATTTTCGGGGCAATTTCTGCAGGGTGGGGATTTTTCCCTGGGTAGGAGAGTTCTGACGAAAATTTTTCAGGGAAATTTTACACAAGAGGGGGGATTTCCTAGCATAATTTCAAAAACAGTCAGATATTGAAATTTAAAAAAAAAACAAGTTTTTTTTCGACTGAAAGTAAGGAGCAGCCTTGAAACTTAAAACGAATAGAAATTATTCCTTACATGAGGGGGGCTGCCCTTTTCTCATACCTCGCTCTTGACGCTAAGGTTTACTTTCTGTCCCAATTCCTTAAGAGCAACTCCCGAAACACAAGAGCCTTTGAACTTGAACGAGAAGCATCTTTAAGGAGCTTCAAGACTTTGGCGTAAATAGCAAAGGATAGTTATCATATATTTAATATCATCCT
This sequence comes from Artemia sp. Qi Xiang Cuo, assembly GCF_049724085.1. Lineage (NCBI taxonomy): Eukaryota > Metazoa > Arthropoda > Branchiopoda > Anostraca > Artemiidae > Artemia > Artemia sp. Qi Xiang Cuo. The sequence goes on from NC_142800.1 coordinate 69,388,207, forward strand.
AAAAGACATAGTTATCATATTTTCGACCATACTGAACAAAATAACTATCTCAAAATTTTGATCGGGTGACTTTGGGAAAAAATGAGCGTGGGAGGGGGCCTAGTTACCCTCTAATTTTTTGTCAGTTAAAAAGGGAATTGAAATTTTTAACTTCCGCTCCAATGAGCCGTCCCGCCACCTTCTAGAAGCACTGGGTCGATACAATCACCCCTGGGAAAAAACAAAAAAAAACAAATAAACATGTATCTTTAATCTTCGTTCTGGAAAAAAATGCAAAATTTCACATTTTTGCAGATATGAGCTTGAAACCTCTACAGTAGGGTTCTCTGATACGCTGAATATAATAGTGTGATTTTCATTAAGGTTCTATAACTTTTAGGGGGGTTTTCCCTCTTTTTTTGAAAATCAGTCAAATTTTCTCAGGCGCGTAACTTTTGATGGGTAGCACTAAACTTGATAAAAGTTATATATTTGAAATCAGCATTGAAATCTTTTGATGTATTCTTTTGTTGTATCTATTGGTATAAAAAACCCGTTTTCTAGAGTTTTGGTTACCATTGAGCCGGGTCGCTCATTACTTACAGTTCGTTACCACGAACTGTTTGAAAAAAATCGTCAATATTTAGGAAAACAGGTCTTAAGTATCTGGGTTTTCAATGGTCAGTATTAGGCAATAGGGAGATATACCAATAGAGATTTTAGAACATTTTCCTACTACGAAAAAGCTTTGAATTTTATAATGAGTAAATCAAAATTTTCTTATCGCAAATTCGTATTTAGAAAAATAACTAAATTGCTTAACAATAGTTATCTTGTGTAAATTGCTTAAGTTACAAGTTCGTTTTAATTATTAAGAAATAATTATAAAATCTGCAATCCAAGGTCCTATATCTGTTCTCTGTGGGGGGGGGGTAGGGGCTCCTTTGCAATTGTGATGACAGTGACTATCATATTTGGAAAGAAGATTGAGTAGTTAATCAAATAATATATTTCTCTATCCATCTAGTTTCTGTCCCACACCGTATGTTACTACATACGCTATGGGCACTTAACTACAGGACGAATCACCTCTAAGTTGGTCTGCCAGAAAAACACAAACAACTAACACCATCTAGCATTTCAAATCCTTAAAGTTCTGAATATATCTATCCTGTTTAATATTACTCTTCCTCAAAATATTACTTTTGGCGTTAATGATTATTAAATTATTATTTTATTTTTTATTTCAAATAGACAAGGCTATATTATATGTTACTCCTAGAGCTTTTATTTTTCAATTTCTGTCGCCTTAAAAACAAGCCATGTCTTCATTTGCCTTTTTCAGACGACGTTAGTCATGTGAAACTGAAACGAGTAGGTTAGCATTTCTTACGTTACTTGGCTAACTTTTCCTGAAAATGCAAAGAAGGACGCAGCTTAGTTCATAAAAAGCTCTGTTTCTGTTTTTTCCTCTTTTTTTATACCAAACACCAAGCAAGCCTATTAGACGTTTAAACTTCAGTCAGTTTCCAAAAAAAAACTATTAACACCATGGAGCGCCTTCAAATAAGCCATTAGTGATGTGCCTGCTTTTTCAATTCCGTGCTGATCCCTATTCTGCTTCTGAGACTGGTGAGAGACTTTATTTAGTGTTTACAATTTAACTCAGTTACGCTATTCTGTATTCGGGATTAGGAGTTTTAAGGTTTATGCTTCCTCTGAAACACTTAAGAATGCGTGGAGCTCTGAACACTTAAGACTGCAGCTGTTAAATGCAATTGACAGCTTTAAAGCGGTAGACAGTTGAAAATAAATGAGATATTTATGAAACTGGATTTATTAGTTTCTCATCTATCTTTTCCCGGGCATGAACTATAATATTCCTTAGAGTTTTTCTTACAAGATAATTTAATCTTGCTGACTAATAGGACAATGTTTGCTTTTTCGACATTTTTAACCGGGTTTCAAAGTATTTCCCAATCTGAAAAGAATTCAAGAGGTTCTAATCCAGTAAATAGATAAAGCTGAATCTTAGGAATCGAATCATTTTGAAGTTTTCGTCTCACATTGAAACATGAACACCGTAGGACCGCAAAAAAATAACATAAGAAAAAGTTGCACAGAGAAAAACAGAGCCCTGTCAGTGCACCAAAGATCGAACTACATACAGCAGTTTCTTTATAGTTAGGATAGGAAGAAGTCCCATATTATGTATCGGAATTTTAGGTTTCATATAGCAGTTTTTGCAATAAATAACTTACTATATTTTTCTAAATTATTTTCAGTTGAAAAAACCCTTTTTTTTATTCTTTCTGTTGAAAATTCATGCGAAAAAGCCTGACTCGGGGCCCGAACTCTTTATTTCGTACTTACCAACAGGGGAAATAGGATACATATTTCTTCCATAGAACCATCGGTTCAACCTGTCTGTATTTTTATTTTTTTTTTATTTTTTTTACAGAAGTGGGGTAATTATGAAAATGCAAGACATTTAAGCCTAAAAGTCATTTCTTTGAGCATAAGATGCTTTAAAAGTCACTTAAAGCCTCTTTAAATCTAAATTTGGTCTAGAAAACTTTCATACTTTCCATAATGTAGGCTTTGTAGTAACTATTGCCCCGTACTTTAGGGTAAGTAGTATTTAATCTGATTTTTTTTTGGGGGAGGGAGCGGTTACGCTTTAAAGTATATATTGATGAGGTAGTAGTCGTTTTTGAGCTGTTGTGATACTTTAACCCAATCACTTTTGACTCTTAAAAAGGCTACTAGAACTTTCAGTTTCTCATTCAATGAACCATCTTCTAAGTTTCTACGATCATCTCATCTATAAAAGTGGTCAGAAGAAAAAAAAAACATCGAGACCCTGCTGTTCTTCACAAAGATCCCCCAACTGGAGACACTTGATAAAAAAAATAAATTAAGAATAAATAATATGTGAAAGGAAAGGGATACTAAACTTAAGAGTCTTCTTAATTGGAACAGGCTATCAGTTTCTTATGCAACAGTTTTTTCTGTAAGATATATTCTTGCCTTCTATTACTTTAAGTTTGTATTCCTGAAAAGAATAAATCAATTTCTTTCTAAGAGACTCATCATGCGTTAAGCTCCTAAGATAAATTAGTCAGGATTGAAGGCAGTAGGCAGCTTCAATTAACACTCCTAGGGAACTTAATAAAGGAAGAGAAGATTTCTTTCTGATGAAAGAAGTTGTAGCTTTTCTTATTGCTTAAAGAAGTCTGATAATTTCTTATCTTTTTTTAAATTAATTAAAAAAAAAAACTTTCCGAAACTAAGTTTTTCAAAGAAAACTAAAGGCCATTTTAAACTTAAGATTAGCAGATACAAATACCTGTTAAAATTCAAACTCAAAATAACCAGAAATTACTATTAAAGAATAAATGAACCCCAAAACGAACAAAAATAAATTAAACAATCATAGCAAAAAACATACAACAAGTAATAATACAAATGAATAAATAGATCTTAAAGCGAGTAATGCTTATATTAAATATGAAAATCAAGCTTAAAACGAAAAAAAATATTGTGCTATTGAAGTATAAATGGAACTTAAAACGAAGAGAAATTAAATAAACAATCAATGCAAACAAACATACAATAGATACTAATGTAAATGATAAATAAATCTTAAAACGAGTGAAACTTAAATTGAATATGCAAATCGAGCTTGAAACGAACAAAAATCACAACAAAAAAGAGTTTGGGTATCGCCTCCTCCTCTCACTGTAAAAGTCTAAAACCTACTGCCTCATTGGCGCTTTATTGAATACCAATTTTATTGCAAATATTTTCTTTTGTGTTTAATATTGAAAATAAACATTAAAATTATAGTAAAATTTTGAGCTGATGAGCTTTCAGCAATTAATATCGTTATACATCAAATATTCAGTTTAATTAATTAGTTCTTTCTAAAGTTGTTCAAGACGAAAATAGCTTTACTACAAACAAGAGTTTGGATACTGCCCCCTTCCTTAACTGCAAATAAAAACCAAAAGCTTACTGTGTCATTGGCGCTTCACTGAAAATGAATTATGTTACAAAGATTTTCTTGTCCAGTTCTTACAGCATTGAAAATAAAAATAAAGTTACAGTGAAATAATAACTTGAACTGATGGATCTTTAAACAATTAATATCACTGTATATCAAATATTCAATTTGTTATTGTTTACACCTTCCAAGACTGTTCAAGACACATATAGTTTTCAGGAAAGTGCCAATAACGCAGTAGGTTTTAGACTTTTACAGTGAGAGAAGGAGGCGATACCCAAACTCATATTCGTAGTAATTTTGTTCGTTTCAAGCTTGATTTGCATATCCAATTTAAGTTTCACTCGTTTTAAGTTTTATTTATTCATTTACATTAATATCTATTGTATGTTTGTTTGCATTGATTGTTTATTTAATTTTTGTTCGTTTTAAGTTTCATTTATACTTCCATAGCAAAATATTTTTTTCGTTTAATCTTCATTTTCGTATTCAATCTAAGCATTACTCGCTTTGAGATCTATTTATTCATTTATATTATTACTTGTTGTATGTTTTTTGCTATGATTGTTTATTTAATTTTTGTTCGTTTCTGGCTTCATTTATTCTTTAGTAGTAATTACTGGTCGGTTTGAGTTTGAATTATTACAGGTTTTTATTTCTGCCGATCTCAAGTTTAAAACGGCCTTTACTTTTCTTTAAAAAACTTATTGTTCGGAAAGTTATTTTTAATTAATTTTTGCTCGTTTTTGATTGCAAAATGTTTCAAATTTTTAAAGATTTCTTATTTCAAAATCAAACTTAAAAAAAATAAAATGTTCATCAAAGTATCAAAACTGGTATCAAAGTATCAGTATTTAAGTGAAAAAATGGGTTTATGTCAACCTCGGAGTTTTTATTATCTGATGTTTGAACTATTTTCAACAAAATGGCTATCTCCAAATTTTTATCCGATGGGTTTGGGGAAAATAGGGCGGGGGGGGACTAATTGACCTGCAGTCTCTTTTGAATCTTTAAAAGTAAACTAGAACTTTATATTTTCAATCAAATGAGTCCTTTCTGAATTTTATACGAGCATCCCTTGTGTAAGAACCATAAATACCCCCAGTATATTACTTACAACGCCTGTCCCTGGGCCCTGGGGGGTTGCGTCGAACCCGGAGTTTTAATATCTGATGTTTGAACTATCTTTAACAAAATGGTCACCTGAATTTTTATCGGACGGCTTTATCTACCCGATAAACCCAAAATCGTGGAGGGTGGGAGCGGCTAGTTGCCCTCCGATCATTTTTTTACTCTGACAAAATGAACTATAACTTTTAATTTCCATTCAAATGAGCCCTCTCTGATGTTTATACGAGCATCCCTTTCATAAGAACAATATACGGCCCAGGACATTGCTTACAATGCGTGCCCCCCCGGTGCTGGGGGGTTGTATCTACACCGGAGTTTTTGTTATCTGACCTTTGAACTATTTAAAAAAAAAATGGCCATCTCGAAATTTGTATCGGATGGGTTTGGGAAAAAGCGTTTGGGGGGCTAGGGGCCCTCCGATCTCTTTTGACTCTCAAAAGTTGAACTAGAACTTTCGATTTCCAATCAAATGAGCCTTCTCTGAAGTTTATACGAGTATCCCTTCCACAACAGCTGTATATGCCCTCCAGGCATAACTTACAACGCTTAACCAGGGCCCTGATAGATTGTGTAGACCCCGGAGTTTCCGTTATATGATCTTTGAACCGGTTTGAAAAAAAAATGGCTCTCTCGAAGTTCTTATCGGATTGGTTCGAGGAAAATAGGACGTGGAGAGGGGGAGCTAGTTGCCCTCCGATCTCTTTTGACTCTTAAAAAGTTAGCAAGAACTTTCAATTTCCAATCTTATGAGCCCTCTCCAAAGTTTATACGAGAATCCCTTCCATAAGAACTATATATGCCCCCAGAGCACTACTTACATCGCCTGCCTCCAGTCTCTGAGGGGCTGTGAGGACCCCAAAGTTTTCGTTATGTGGTCTTCGAACTATTTTGTAAGAAAATGGCTATCTCAAAGTTCTTATCGGATGGGTTTAAGGAAAAAAGGGCGTGGAGGGGGGGGGCTAGGTGCCCTCCAATCTCTTTTGACTCTTAAAAAGTGAACTAGAACTTTCAATTTCCAACGAAATGAGCCCTCTTTGAAGTTTATACGAGCATCCCTTCCATAAGAACCATATATACCCCTTTGTTTCTTAGAAAATGAGGAAAGAAAATTGTAAGGAACGAAAATTTAAGGAAAGAAAATAACCTTAGAAAGCACTGCTTTGCCGTGAAGCACAAAGAATTTTCTGATGACCATTAAGAACAATGAATTTCACAACAGAATAGAATTATTAGAACTAGGATTTCAGAGCTGCATTTCCGTTTCTTAAGTGACCAGAAGTAAATGTCAGTATGCCACAAAGCTTTAGAATTTTTTTAATTTAGCACTACGAAGTGTCTTGTTTCCTTGGAGTTTTTTTTTCATACTTTTTTTTTATGATTATAAAAGCTTCAATTAGCCTGGTTTTACAAGATGATTAGTCAAGTAAACATGTTAAATCATAACCAAATTTGTTGGAACTACAAGATCTACCAAATTTGGCTATTAACAGGAACCAAATCAACACGCTAAATCACCAAATTTGGAAATGGACGAAAATAAATAACAATTTGACGAAAAATTTAATAAATGGTCAAAAACGTAGAGGTAACACTCCCCTCCCCACCCCCAGGATACTACTACTCCCATCACCACCCATTAGTATGCAGTAGGAATTCATTGTCCCTAAAGACTCTCAGTTCAAGCTTCACAGAGCTGTTACTGTGGGAATGGATTTTCACTAGAGTAAAGGAAAGCCCTTGTAGGATTATATGCTGAATTTGCGGAATATCATCACATATAGCAATTTATTTGGCAGATAGAAGTTGGCCAAGAAAATAAGAAACCAGTAAGACTGGAAACTCTAAAGTCTATGAGACAAAAATATCAAGGAATCTATCTAGCAACATCTAGACTAAACAATACCGTCCTTTGTATAACTCTTAATAATAACTAGCTGTGTAGCTATATTCCACCTACTATATCTTAAAAAATATCAATTATCAAAGCTTAGCTAAAGATTATTTGAAACATTGCGCACTACCACCCAATTACCCACAATTGTATTTGTCAATAATATGTCTGCTCGCAATTTGGAAAATAGGACCCTGATGAGATAGCTAAGAAATAAACATGCCATTCAATTCAGTCTGTTCTCTTGATTTGGTCTTGATACAAAAACCAGGGTTGCCACCACAACCAAATTAAAATCACCAGTTTTTCACCAACCAAGAAAATCACCAGAAATCACTAAATTCTCACCAAGAAAATCACCAGAAATCACCAGTATTTCACAAAAATCACCAAAAAATTACCAGAAATCGGTGGTCAATAATGATAAGCTTTAGACCTAAAAAACGTACTGGGCACCCTGAGCTAAGACATTATATTTTTCGAAGGCCGTCAACTGCTCAAGAAGAAAGAGAATTTATACCTAAAACTTGAATTCCAGGCAAAGACTGAAATTGTTACCTAAAATCCTGTTACTGGATATGAAGAGCCTTTTTATTTATTTATTTAACTACTATTATACTTTTCTTTGTCTTCAATTTTTAAAATCTTTTCTTTTTCTTTTTTCTAGGTTTCCATGGAAAAGAATAACCCCAATAATCCTCTTTTGTCCTCAAATCGAATTTCCTTTGCTTATGAGAGTTTTTAATCTTCCTGCCATAGTTGGTATCCTTAATGGTAAACTTTAGCTCTGAAAAAGACGACTCAAATGGTGTCAATTTCCTATATATTTATTTTACTTCTGGAAAATCGTCGTGGGTCAAGTCTGAGCTGAAATATCAGACAAGCGGTGATAAATCTTATTTCCTAGTTCCTTAGACGAGAGCCCCCTGGTTTCTTGAAACTGTTAAGTCCCTTGAAAAATGCCTAGGCTTCTGAATCTATGTTCATGTGGGACTATGCTTTCTTTACCTTAGATCTTTTTTTCGTTTCTCAGCCTCAATCCGTTTTTATCACATATCTATGTATTTATAACTTAAAATTTATGAAAATGGGGAAGCCGATTGCCTAGCTAAAAGGATACACAGAAGCCCAAAATAACACCACTCTTTAGAAATAACGAATAAAAACAAGACATAAAATATGAAATTCACTGATTATTTCACCTCAGTAAGACAGCAAAACCAATCCTGCATAGAATGTCAACCAATTTTGTAAAAAAAAATCACCAAATTAAATGAAAATCACCAGATTAGAAAAGGCAATCACCAGAAATCACCAGATTAAAAGAAAATCACCAGAAAAATCACCAGATCTGGTGATAAATCACCAGCGGTGGCAACCCTGACTAAAACTACAGCAGTGAAAATAACACAAAGATGAGTTTCAGATACCGTCTGAAAGCAGTTTTTGCTGCTTTTGCTCGCTAGAGAGCACTTTTCGGGAAACCTGAAGTTCAGATCCAAATTTAATAGACTTCCGTTTTTTGTTTTAAAACCCCGTTTTATTTCCGGTATCAGCGTTTATAAGGCTATCTTTTGGTATATGTTGCATAATAACCCCATTCCGTCGTACCCCCATCTTGAAATAAGCGAGATAGCGAAGCGTGGCACCCGGATTATATCTCAAAATTTATATTAGATGCATTTATGGACAATACAACGTGTGTTTGGGGGGGGGGGTTAGCTGCCTTCCGATCACTTTACTACTTCTACTACCAATGACTCATCGCAGCACCAAGCCGCCTGAGGCCAACACAGCTACGCACGCTCCTCCTCCACCCCAATCTATTCAATGCTTTCCCTTTTTACACCCGCCCACGAAGTTCCCATTTCCTTTAAATCTTTCTTTATGACATCCTCCCACTCAAGACGGGGACGATCTGCTTTCCGTTTAGCCCTAGATGGTTGGCCGAAAAGAACAATCTTCAGCAATCTGTCATCCTTCATCCGCACAACATGCCCTAACCACCTCAACCTTTCTTTCATTATAGACCTAGAAAGCGGTATTGAACCACATTTTTTGTATAGCCTATTGTTTGAAATATGGTCAGTCAGCCGGGTACCCAGAACACTCCTAAAGCAATTTCTCTGGAAAAAATCTAGCAAATCTTCATCCGCTTTTCGGACCGTCCATGTTTCAGAGCCATATTTGACCAATGTCATCACTGTAGCTTCTAAGATTCTAATCATGGTTTGCAGACTTATCTTCCTACTCTTCCAAACTTCTTTTAACTGTGAAAAAACACCCTGAGCCTTGGCTATTCTACTTTTAACATCTTCACTGCTCCCATCATCTTTACTAATAATACAACCAAGGTAATTAAAGCTGCCCACCTGATCATACTTTTCATTACCCAACGTCACCTTTTCATCTTCACTTATTCCTAGTCTTAGTGACTTAGTCTTCTTAACATTAATTTTCAAACCAATACTAGCACCCTGAACTCGCAAAACCTCTAAAACTTCATTCATTTTGCTCACACTTTCATCTAGGATGCTTAAATCATCAGCATAATCCAAGTCCAGGAGACTTCTTCCTCCCCATTTGATTCCGTGGTCTCCCATTGCCTTTCCTGTGCTCCTTAAAACAAAGTCCATCAAAATAATCCATATAAAGGGGGATAGAACACAACCCTCTTAACTCCTGATTTAATACAAAACCAGATGCTAACCTCAGGTCATTACCTTAACCGCAGCAGTGTTATTCTCGGATATAACATTAATTACTTTATTGTATTTATCTGGTACACAATACAAGGATAAAACCTTTGATAAATCTTCTCTATCAACAGAATTGAACGCTTACTCATAATCTATAAGACTAAGGACCAAAGGTGTTTGAAAACTTAGGCACTTCTCAATTATTAACCTAAAAGTGAAAATTTGGTCAACACATCCTCTACCTTTTCTAAAACCGCACTGCTCTTCTCTTAAAACTTTGTCTATGGCATCTCTCAGTCTAAAAAGCATCATATTACTAAGCAATTTGCTACCTACAGAGACCAGACTAATGCCTCGATAATTACCACACTCACTTTTATCACCTTTCTTATAAAGTGGCTTAATTAAGGTTTTCCTTATATCGTTATGTACTTCCCCTTTTTCAAAAATCATATTCATAATCTTCAATAATTTATTTCTAACCTCAGAGCCACCATATTTAAGAAACTCATTTACTACCCTATCAGCACCTGGAGCCTTATTATTCTTTAATCCTTTTAGTACTGTTGCTAATTCCTCCTCACAAAACAAATCTTCCTTCACATCCTAGGTATCACAAACTTTTTCATTTTCCTCTATATTTTTTCCTGCAACTCTATCTCGGTTAAGCAAGTTCTCAAAATGTTCGGCCCATCTCGCTTTAGCTTTTTCCTTATCGCTAATTGCAACCCCATTCCTATCTTTAACTGGGACAAGTCCGGATTGACTGCTACCTCTCAATTTGTTAACGTGCCAGTGCAATACTTTACTATTATGCCGTCTAGCTGCATCTTCTAAATCCTCGGCAATTTTATCCATAGCCTCCATTTCACACCTCCTTAGTTCATATTTCAATGCTTTCTCTACTTTCTTTACATTTCTTTTGTTTTCATGCGATCTATCACTCAGATAATTCTTGTACAAGCCCTTTCTCCTTTCTATTAAACATAAAGCTTTTTCACTAATATTCTTAGCTGCAGTCCTAGCTTTCTTCCCTAACACACCTTCAGCAACTTCACAAATTATTTTTCCAAAATTATTCCAACCATCTTCCACATTATCAAATTTTAAACTCTCAAGTTTAGTATTCAACTGTTCCTGGAAAGTTTCTCTCAAATTCTCATCCTGCAGTCTACTAACATCATAGCTCCCCGGAAGGTAGTTTCCCTTCCGAAATTTCAGCTTTAAATTAACCCTTGATACTACTAGATGGTGATCTTTGCTTTTAACATCACTAACAGCATTCCTATATACCCTAGTATCTTGTATTGATCCTGCCAGTTTTCGGTTTACTATAACATAATCAATGACGTTGGCTGTCTTACCATCACGTGAATACCATGTTAACTTATGAGCCCTTTTATGACCAAATACCGTATTGGTTATAACTAGATTGCTATACCTACAAAATTGCAAAAGTCTGTAGCCATTACTGTTTTCTTTTCCTACACCAAATTTACTTAAGCTGGGATACCATCTATCCTTATTTCTACCAACCTGGGCGTTAAAATCTGGGCGATCACTTTGACTCTTAAAAAGGGTACTAGAGCTTCTGATTACCAATCTAATGAGCCCCTCCGCAGTTTATTTGACCACGCTTTCTATAAAACCTTATTTGCCCCCAGGGTATAACTTACAACCCATGCCCTGAGGGCTGGAAAGGATTTATCATCCTCAAAAACATAATCTCTGGACCTTTCAACTGCGTTGAACAAAATGGCTATATCAAAATTTTGATCTGAAGCTTTTTTATATATATATATATATATATATATATATATATATATATATATATATATATATATATATATATATATATATATATATATATATATATATATATATATATATATATATATATATATATATATATATATATATATATATATATATATATATATATATATATATATATATATATATATATATATATATATATATATATATATATATATACAATCATATATATATAATCATAGGCAGCGCGCTAGCGCTGCCTAAGTAAAGAACGATGTAGGCACACTGTGTTTGTTTTTGTTTTTTTTTCTCCATTACTGGGCACTTCGTATCGAAGGAGTTGTCGTAGAAAGTTTGAAAAGGGCTCATTCAATTGCAAATTGGGGTGGTTAGTGACCTTTTTAATAGTCGAAAGTGATCGGAGGGCAACTAGCCCCCCCCCACGCCCAGCAATCCCCAAAACACATCCCATCAAAATTTTGAGATAGCCATTTTGTTCAGCGTAGTTGATTTCAAGATAGAAAATATATTTTTGATGACGACACTCCCCCACCACCGTCAGGGCAATGGTTTTAAGTTATTCCCCGGGGGCATATAAGGTTTTTATAGAAGGCGTTGACGTAGAAACTTCGAAACAGGCTCATTCGATTGGAAATTCAAAGGGCTAGTGCCCTTTTTAATAGTCAAAAGTTATTGGCGGGCAACTAGAAGTCCCCCGCGCCCATCATTCCCCCAAACACATACAATAAAAATTTTTAGATAGCCATTTTGTTCATCGTTGATGATTTCCAGATAGAAAATATGTTTTTGAGGAGGATACGCCCCCAGAGCCGTTAGGGCAAGGGTTTTAAGTTATGCCCTGGGGGCATACAAGGTTTTTACAGAAGGCGTTGTCGTAGAAAATTTAAAACAGGATCATTCGATTGGAAATTCAAAGGGATAGTACCCTTGTTAATAGTCAAAAGTGATTGGAGGGCAACTTGCCTCCCACGCCCATCATTCCCCCAAATACATCCAATCAAAATTTTGAGATAGCCATTTTGTTCAGCGTAGTTGATTTCCTGATAGGAAATATATTTTTGAGGAAGAAACTCCCCCACAACCCTCAGGGCAAGGGTTTTAAGTTATGCCCAGGAGGCATATAATGTTTTTATAGAAGACGTTGTCGTAGAAACTTCGATAAAAGCTCATTTGATTGGAAATTCAAAGGGCTAGTTCCATTCTTAATAGTCGAAAGTGATTTGAGGGCAACTACCCCCCCCCCCCCACGCCCAGCATTCCCCGAAACACATCCAATCAAAATTTTGAGATAGCCATTTTGTTCAGCGTAGTTGATTTCCAGATAGAAAATATGTTCTTGAGGAGGACACTCCCCTACAACCCTCAGGGCAAGGGTTTTAAATTATGCCCTGGGGGCGTATAAGATTTTTATAGAAGGCGTTATCGTAGAAACTTCAAAACAGGCTCATTCGATCGGAAATTCAAAGGCCTAGTACCCTTTTTTATAGTCGAAAGTGATTGGAGGGCAACTAGTCCCCCCCCCAAGCCCATCATTCCCCCAAATATATCCAATCAAAATCTTGAAATAGCCTTTTTGTTCAGCGTATTTGATTTACAAATAGGAAATATGTTTTTGAGGAGGACACTCCGCTACAATCCTCAGGGCAAGGGTTTTAAGTTATGCCCTGGGGGCATATAAGGTTTTATTGAAGGGGTTGTCGTAGAAACTACAAAACAGGCTCATTCGATTGGAAATTTAAAGGGCTAGTTCCATTCTTCATAGTCGAAAGTGATTGGAGGGGAACTAGCCCCTCCCCAACGCCCATCATTCCCCCAAACACATCCAATCAAAATTTTGAGATTGTCATTTTGTTCAGCGTAGTTGATTTCCATATAGAAAATATGTTTTTGAGGAGGAAACTCCCCCACAACCCTCAGGGCAAGGGTTGTAAATTATGTCCTGGGGTTTATAATGTTTTTATTGAAGGTGTTTTCATAAAACCCTCAGAAGGGGCTTATTTGATTAGAAATTCAAAGGGCTAGGGCCCTTTTTAATAGTTGAAAGTGATTGGAGGGCAACTAGCCCCTCACCCACGTCCATCTTTTATCCAAAGACATCCAATCAAAATTTTGAGATAGCTATTTCGTTCAGCTCAGTTGATTTCCAAATAGAAAATATGTTTTTGAGGAGGACAATCCCCCACAACCCTCAGGGCAAGGGTTTTAAGTTATGCCCTGGGGCCATAAAATGTTTTTAAAGAAGGCATTGTCGTAGAAACTTCAAAACAGGCTCGTTCGATTGGAAACTCAAAGGGATAGTACCCTTTTTAATAGTCGAAAGTGATTGGAGGGCAACAACCCCCTCTCCCACGCTCAACATTCCCCCAAATACAGCCAATCAAAATTTTGAGATAGCCATTTTGTTCAGCTTAGTTGATTTTCAGATAGAAAATATATTTTGAGGAAAACACTCACCCACAACCCTCAGGGCAAGGGTTTTAAGTTACGCCCTGAGGGTATATAAAGTTTTTATAGAAGGAGTTGTCGTAGAAACTTCAAAGTGGCTCATTCGATTGGAAATTCAAAGGGCTAGTGCCCTTTTTAATAGTCAAAAGTTATTGGCGGGCAACTAGCATTCCCCCACCCCTATCATTCTCCCACAAGCATCCAATAAAAATTTTTAGATAATTATTTCGTTCAGCGTAGTTGATTTCCATATAGATATAATGTTTCTGAGGAGGACACACCTCCAAAAACCTCGGGAAAAAGGGTTTAAGTAATGCCCAGGGGGCATATAAGGTTTTTATAGAAGGCGTTGTTATAGAAACTTCAAAACAGGCTCATTCGATTGGAAACTCAAAGGGATAGTACCCTTTTTAGTAGTCTAAAGTGATTGGACGGCAACTAGCCCCCCCCCCCTCCCACGCCCATCATTTCCCCAAATACATCCAATCAAAATGTTTAGATAGCCATTTTGTTCAGCGTAGTTGATTTTCAGATAGGAAATATATTTTTGAGGAAGACACTCCCCCACAACCCTCAGGGCAAGGCTTTTAAGTTATGCCCAGGGGGCATATAATGTTTTTATAGAAGATTTTGTCATGCAAAATTCAAAATAAGCTCATTTAATTGGAAATTCAACGGCCTAGTTTCATTCTTTATAGTCGAAAGTGATTTGAGGGCAACTAGCCCCCCCCCCCACGCCCATCATTCCCCCAAACATATCCGATCAAAATTTTGAGATAGCTATTATGTTCAGCGTAGTTGATTTCCAGATAGAAAATATGTTTTTGAGGGGGACACTCCCCGAGAACTCTCAGGGCAAGGGTTTTAAGTTATGCCATGGGGGCATATTAGGTTTTTTATAGAAGGCAATGTCGTAGAAACTTCAAAACAGGCTCATTCGATCGGAAATTCAAAGGGCTAGTACCCTTTTTAATAGGCGAAAGTGATTGGAGGGCAACTAGTCCCCCCCAAGCCCATCATTCCCCCAAATACATCCAATCAAAATTTTGAGATATCAATTTTGTTCAGCGTAGTTGATTTCCAAATAGAAAATATGTTTTTGAGGGGGACCCTCTCCCATAACCCTCACGGCAAGGGTTTTAAGTTATGCCCTGGGGGCATATAAGGTTTTTATAGAAGGCGTTGTCGTAGAAACTTCAAAACTGGCTCATTTGATTGGAAATTCAAAGGGCTAGTTCCATTCTTAATAGTCGAAAGTGATTGGAGAGGAACTAGCCCCTCCCCAACGCCCATCAATCTCTAAAACACATCCAATTATAATTTTGAGATGGCCATTTTGTTCAACGTAGTTGATTTCCATTGAAAATACGTTTTTGAGGAGGACACTCCCCAAAAACCCTTAGGGCAAGGATTTTAAGTTATATCCTTGGATATATAAGATTTTTATAGAAGCCGTTGTCATAGAAACTTCAAAAGGGGCTCATTTGATTAGAAATTCAAAGGGCAAGTGCCTTTTTAATAGTCGAAAGTGATTGGAGGGCAACTAGCCCCCCACCCACATCCAACATTCACCCAAACACATCCAATCAACACTTTGAGATAGCCATTTTGTTCAGCGTGGTTGATTTTTAGATAGAAAATATATTTTTGAGGAGGACACTCCCCCACAACCCTCAGGGCAAGGGTTTTAAGTTATGCCCAGGGCGCATAAAATGTTTTTTATAGAAGGCGTTGTCGTACAAACTTCAAAAAAAGCTCATTCGATTGGATATTCAACGGGCTAGTGCCCTTTTTAATAGTCAAAAGTGATTGAAGGGCAACTTTCCCCCCATGCCCATCATTCCCCCAGACACATCCAATAAAAATTTTGAGATAGCCATTTTGTTCAGCGTAGTTGATTAACAAATAGAAAATATGTTTTTAAGGAGGATACTCCGCCACAGCCCTCAGGACAAGGGTTTCAAGTTATGCCCTGGGGGTATATAAGGTTTTATAGAAGACGTTGTCGTAGAAACTTCAGAAAAGGACTCATTTGATTTGAAATTAAAAGGGCTATTGCCCTTTTAACAGTCGAAAGTGATTAGTAATATTTTGTGTTGTTGTTGTTGTTTAGACCAGGGCACTTCGTATCGAAGGAGTTGTCGTGGGAACTTCGAAAGGGGTTCATTCGATTGAAAATAGAAAGGGCTGATGCCCTTTTTAATAGTCGAAAGTGATTGGAGGGCAACTAATCCCCCTTCCACTCCCACCCTCCCATTTGCCCATTATGTTTAAAAACTAAATGTTGCCTCAAGATTAAATCAAAATGCACTGTGATAATGCTAATTCCAAATAAGGCATCTCAGCAGTATCCCAAGAACGAAAGAGGGTATTATGTTAAAACTTTCGAGGCTACTTCTGCTCTTAAAATTTAACCAAATCAAAATAGTGTAAGCGTATCAAAGCTATCAAAGAAAGTAAACGGATTTTTTTGCGAATGGTATCAAGTTTTCCATTTCAGGTCAACTAGAGGAGGTATGAAACTAAGTTAAACAATACTATTTGTGTCCAGATTTTTAAAATGGTGTATGTTGTTAAAAATTACTGAAAATTTTTCTCCAGCATACAAATAGCAGGCCAAACTATAAAGTCTTAAAAAACGAAAAGATTTAAAGTGTTATTTTCTTTTTCCCTGAAAAGCCTATGTCAAATAAGACGAACAGAAATTAATTAAAAAGACTGTTTCCACAAAATAAGTTTTTCAAAGAAAAGTAAAGAACTCCATTAAACAATAAATGAGCAAAAACAAAATCAAATAATATACCAAGCTTGAAGATTCCACAAATCATGATCGATAAATAAATTAAACCAAAAACAAACACAAATAGAAATAAATAACTGAGTCAAACTCAAAACGGGCTGAAATTAAAACAAGCTGGGCGCAAAACCCCTATGCCGTCCAAAGGCCAGAACAAAATTTGTACTTTACGAAAAAAAATTAAAATGTTTTTAATTTTATAACTTTAATAAATCAGATAATTTTAACATTTTGATTACTAAATATCAGTATATGTATATTAAACTGACAATGCACATTCATTTGTATTAACAAGAGCTACTTTAAAACAAGACGGGAAGAAACCCTCTTTTAATGCAGAATTAATTAGGGACAAAAGAGGCTTCTGGACATAAAGGGGGACAATAATAGGGACATAAATAGGGACAAAAGTGACATAATAAATTTAACCACTCTTAACGATATTACATCACTACCAGAGACATTACTTTTCATTTTGTAGATAACCTGCTTCATCTCACTTAATGATACAGGTGCTAAAATACATTGAAACCTCAGATTCAGAATTACCACGGTAGTCAAAAATGCTTGGATCATCTAACATTGGACAGATTCCTTCAGCAACACGCTTTCCTACCGCTGAGAAGTAATTTCCGAATACCTCCAAGACATATTCAGCACTTCTGTGCATTTCACCTTTTTGGTTAACTATTTCAAGTGGGATCGTTTTCGTTGGCTGCTCAAGTACTTCTTTAATCCTGCGCAATGTTTTTTCCGGACACCCCGATACTTCCTCGAACTTCCTCGAGTAAAATTCTCTTTTTGCTTTTCTTTATAATCGATTCAGAGTATTGCGATAATTATTATATATTCTATCATTTATATAGCATTTGTGATCGATATTTTTTTTACTAATTAAAAAACTTTTTCCACAAAATAAGTTTTTCAAAGAAAAGTAAAGAACTCCATTAAACAAAAAATGAGCAAAAATAAAATCAAATAATCTACCAAGCGTGAAACTACCATAAATCAGCATCGATAAATAAATTAAACCCAAAACGAACAGAAATTACAATAATTAGCCAAGTCAAACTCAAAACGAGCAGAAATTAACATAAGTTGGGCTTACAACCACTATGCCTTCCCAATGCCAGAACATAATTTGCCCTTTACTGAAAAAAATACAAATGAATGAGTATTGTCAGTTTAATATACATTTACTGATATTTAGTAATCAAAATCTTAACATTATTTGATTTATTAAAGTTATAAAAGTATAAACATTTATATTTTTTTCAGTAATGTGCAAATTATATTCTGGCCTTGGAAAGGCATAGGGGTTTTGAGCCCAACTTATGTTAATTTCTGCTTTTCGGTCTAAACAACAACAACAACAATAATAATACATTATATCCACATCGATCTTTACTATAAAAATGTCAAGCCTTCCAATTACTTTCGACTATTAAAAAGGGCACTAGGCCTTTCGAATTCCAGTCGAATGAGCCTTTTTCGAGTTTCTACGACAACACTTCCTATAAACACCTTATATGTCCCCAGGGCATAAATTACAACTCTTACCCTAAGGGCTATGAGGGTGGTTGTAATCCTCTAAGACCTAGTTTCCCGAACTTTCAAGTACGTTACACAAAATGGCTATCTCAAAATTTTGATTGGATGTGTCTAGGAAAAGGGTGGGCTTGAGAGGGGCGTTAGTCTTTCTCCAATCAATTTCAACTATTAAAAAAGGCACTCGCCCTTTCAATTTCCAATCAAATGAGCCCTTTTGAAGTTTCTACGACAATGCTTTCAGTAAAAACCTTATATGCCCCCAGGGCATAACTTAAAACCCTTGCCCTGAGAGTTGCGGGGGAGTGTCCTTCTCAAAAAAATATTTTCAACCTGTAAATAAGCAACGTTTAACAAAATTGCTACCTCAAAATTTTGATTGGATATCTTCGGGTGAATGAGGGGCGTGGGGGGGGGCTAGTTGCCCTCCAATCACTTTTGACGATTAAAAAGGGTACTAGCCCTTTGAGTTTCGAATCGAATGAGCCTGTTTTGAAGTTTCTACGACAACGCTTTCTATAAGACCTTATAAGACCCCAGAGCATAACTTAAAACCCTTTCCCCGAGGGCTGTGGCGGATTGTCCTCCTCAAAAAACTAATTTCAATCTGGAAATCAACTACGCTGTACAATATTGCTATCTCAAAATTTTTATTAGATAGGTTTAGGGGAATGATGGGCCTGGGGGGCTAGGTGCCCTCCAGTCACTTTCGACTATTAAAAAGGGCACTAGATCTTTGAATTTCCAATCGAATGAGCGTGTTTTAAAGTTTCTACGACAACGCCTTCTATAAAAACCTTTATGCCCCCAGGGCAAAACTTAAAACCCTTGCCATGAGGGTTGTGGGGAGCGTCCTCCTAAAAAGTATATTTTCTATCTGGAAATCAACTACGCTGAACAAAATGGATATCACAAAATTTTGATTGGATGTTTTTGGGGGAATGATGGTCGTGGGGGGGGGGGTAGTTGCCCTCCAATCACTTTCGACTATTAAAAAGGGCTCTAGCCACTCCAATTTCCAATCGAATGAGCCCTCGAAGTTTCTACGACAACTCCTTCGATACAAAGTGCCCGGGTGGCGAAAAAACCAATTGTGCCCACATCGTTCTTTACTTAGGCAGCGATAGCACGCTGCCTATGATAAAGTTTGTCTGCAATGCGCATCAATTTTAGAAGGCCTCCAGTAATCCACGGTTTCTTTGGGGTTGTCCTACGCTATCCTTTTTTCCTTTGACAATGCTTTTCTAATTCACTTCGGATAATCTGGTAAAACAAATTAAATCTTTCTTCATTATTAGATGCAATTGATAAAATATTATCCCAATTCATTTGAGATAAAACACTCTTATAATACAATAAATTTGTTTTATTTACGTTATGCCAAGAAAATTCATACTTTAACTTACTAAAATTTCCTAGAGGAATAGTACATCTAGTAAACACGCCAAAATGATCGAAAGTGCCACTAACAACAACACGGGACGAATCGGGATTAAGATTGGAGAATATATTTTCAATATATTTCGCGGATGTATCCGTTACCCTCAAAGGTATGTTGATTGACGGCAGTAATCCAAATGAGACGAAAATATTCAATAGTCGGCTGCTCTTTTTATTTATTTCAATCAGGTCAACGTCTACATCACCCACAAGAAAACACGGGAGATTCACAGGCATCTTATCAAGCTGCTCCTCCGAAAGATCAAAGAATTCATTATCTGAGGAAGTCGGTGGGCGGTAGAGAACTATTAAGTAGCAAGAATAATTACCTAAACAAAGATGGAGCGCGAGTGGCTCAAACACCGTCTCCCTATAAATAGCTAAATCGCTCCGAATGGTCACTTCAATATCCAATCTAATATATACGGCAAGGCCCACATGTTGACGTAATTGCCTATTTTTTTGTGTAAAAATTATATCCCTCTAGACCAAGCAACTCTGAAGTATGAACATTAAGCCATGTCTCAGCTAAAGCTATCACCTGAAAAATGGAAATATTAGCTAAATCTTCAAAAAAGCTATAACTTGAATTTAGCCCTTGGCAATTCAAATGAAAAATATTGAAAAAATTGCCAGGTTTACGGAATATAGGACCAATCTCCACGGTAAAACATAATTCGTATCTTCGAGCTGCAAGCGAATACCGCAACCAAGGTCCGAATTTCCACTCGAAACATCATAATATCTACACGCAAAATCTATTTTATTACTCTCTAATTCCTTTAATTTCTGAAGTGATGAAGGAGATTGAAATATATTATCCATAACTAAGAGTTACAAGCCGTATCTTACGGTGACTCAATCTTTGACACAGATAAACACTGAGGTTAAATACACATATCAATCGTCTAACTACTTCATGAAATAAGAAAAAGAAACTCAAATTTAACTTCGCAAATATTAACAGAACAATACTTTTCTTATGGTTTAGTCGCTTAGCCCACACGACCTTTCTAACTATGCACCTTCCGCATCCCTTTCGTTTCCTAAAGGTGCGCAAATATTTCCAACAAATTAAAACATTCTTCAATTACAAATATATCATTTGGAACAAGATTCATCTATAAAAACAAAAAATTATTTTTTCATTAATAATACACGGGACAAGGGCGGATAGAACATAGGGAGGAAAATGCCAATTGCAATAATAATTAATTAAATTTCACTTTAAAATCACAAAACATAATCGAAAAATTTGCATAGAAGAAAAACATGAAAAATAAAAATATAATGACACCGGAAACTTAGTCATATTTTATTTAATAAAAATCAAATTGGGCGTCAAATTGACAAATAAAAACCCACAATGGGATACAAAAAAAATTAATAACTTACTCATGTTAATAAATATGTATTAAACATAGAGTAAAAGGTGATTAGCCATACCCTATTAAAAAACGGTACCTTGCTATTTGTCTTGGCAAATGACCAGTGAACATCTTAAAAAGATAGATTTGTATGGAGCCCGTTGAAATTAAATCAGGTGAGATATGAGTCTATTAGGAAATAAACAGATTACGAAACTAAACATTGCAATAAATGATGAGTCTATTGGATACAATGAAAGTACTGAAAAAAAAAAATTAGAAACATTGACATGATACGAGAAAAAAATTCTTGGCTAAGGATTAGGCCTACGTACTTTGCAATTGACTAAATATGAACTCACTCAATACAACAAAATAATAATTTGTTTTGCTACTTTAGTACAGTGTACAAAACAAGAGAGGATGTTATGAAAAAAAGCGAATAAGGACACTAACAAAAAAGAAAACAACTATATACTTCACTTCACTCCATTAATAATCAACAAACAGAGGGAGAAGGAAAAGTCCCGCATTATATTAAATCTTCACTCCATTGATTCATTCTGAGAGTCAAATCGACCTCCACTAACACCAGCCAAGTTATGTTTAAAATGGGGCACAATCTTATTAGCAGCACTAGATTGCAGATAATAATTTTGTGGTGGGGTGAGTACAAGGATAGGGTCAGTCTATAGGTATTTTGCATGCGTGCCGTTTGGACAGTTGAAATGCAGAATTCGGGAAAACTATTAGAGACCCAAGCTTCAAAACCAAGTTCACGTAATTTTGCCTTTTTTGCAAGGGGATTCTTCTGCATTTTTCGTACTTCGGGGGGAGCGTCATCATTAATATAGACATGGGACAATGACGAGAGTGTTTTGCCTTTTAGCTTCTTTGCGTTCTTCAATAAATTAACTTTCGTCTCAGGAAATTTTAGGAAATGCTTTATAAAACGAAAATAAATTTCGTTTTAGGAAAGGATGGGGGGGGGGGGCATTCGCTCTCTGGCCACTTTTGACTATTAAAAAGAGTGCTAGCCCTCTCAATTTCCATTTGAACGGGCCCTTTTTGAAGTTTCTACAACAACGCTATCTATAAAAACATTTATATGCCCCCAGGGCATAACCTACAACCTTTGCCCAGAGGACTGTGGAGGGGGGAGAGGTTTTCATCCTTTAAGACATAATTTCCGGACCATTCAACTACGATGAACGAAATGGCTATCTCAAAATTTCGATTGGATGTGTTTGGGAAATGGTGGGTGTGGGAGGGGGGTTAGTTGCCCTCTAATCACTTGTGACTATTAAAAGGGCACAAATAAATAATACATTGTGCCAACATCCTTCTTTACTTAGGCAGCACTATTGCGCTCCCTATGATAATGAAATTAACCAACAAGCAATGCTCCAAAATGAAAAGAAAACCTTTAGATATTGAACAAAATCTTATTTTTGAAAGCAATTTTACTAGCCCATGCTCAAATATGCTAAAATATTCTTGATGCTCAAACACCTATATAAACAAATACACATAAAGATACACACAAAAATGCATTAACACTGACACGTACGCTAAGTTACATACCTAAGTTCAGCATATGAGTTTTTTCCAACGTATGATTAGTGCAACTTCGTCGCAATGTAAATGTAAGCCTGTAAATTGCGGAACCTGGTTAATATCAATTCTATGAAGCTTGGAACACATATGAAATACGATCGGTGTCACGACACTTTCCTTTTACTGCATGTTTGACTTATCGTATAATCGGAGAGGCACATTTTCTAAACTTTATTTTTGCATTCAGTTGAAAATGTTCATTTTCTCGTGACTAATCATCATTCATCATGATCATAATTTTAACATGCTTCCTTTCTGCTTCTAACAATATTTCTAACAGAACCATTTCAAATATGTAGGACTCTCGGGTATTTTTTGCCGACAATCTCGGTATATCTATGGCCTAACCTTTATAGGCATGAGGAACATTTTTGGTTAAGTTTCAAAAGGTTTATGGTAAGTAATTCCTTTCAAAATACGAGGTTATAATTAGTAAATTTGAGAACGTGTTATCTTAGCCTTTTCTTTTTTTATAGCCATGGAACCAGATGTGCAGGAGAAATTGCCGGAGCAAGGGACAACGGGGTTTGTGGTGTTGGTGTGGCTTACGACTCTAAAGTTGCGGGTAAGTCGAAGCAGAATCATCTTAGAGCTTCAAATGTATTTAAAAGTAGAATGTTAAGCTATATGTGTAATCTTGCAATTTGATAGGAGGATTCTGTGTTGTTCACTGTTATCCCTGTGATTTTCAAACAGTTCGTGGTAACGAACTGTACGTCAGGAGCAACCCGGCTCAATACTAATCGAAACTCTAAAAAACGGAATTTTGATACCATGCCATACAGACAATTTTTATTTGATGTCATACAGACACAGAAAATTATAGACCAATCTCAATCTTATCAGTTTTCTCGAAAGTCTTTGAAACGCCAATGAAAAACCAGCTTTACCAATATTTAGAGGCCAAAGGCTTTTTAACAGCCGCCAATTCGGGTTTAGGGTTGGCCATTCAACCGAAGGCACCCTTACTTCATTAAGTTTATTCGTAAACAGAATCCTAGATTCGGGTGCTTTACCTGCAGCTGTGCTTCTAGATATTAAGAAAGCGTTTGACAGCATGCACCACGAAATACTACTAGGAAAACTGGATCATATTGGAGTTCGTGGCCAAGTTCTAGATTGGTTTAAGTCTTACTTGGAAAATCGTCGAACTTACATATGAACTGACCATACAAATGATGTCGTAGTTAACTGCGGGGTGCCACAGGGCTCTAAATTGGGACTGGTATTGTTTCTTGTTCACGTAAATGACCTTCAGCAAGTACTGACTCCTGCAAGTCGTAGCCTTTATTGCTGCAAACTATGTTATCCACAAACGACGCCGGGGTCTATAGTAGAAGCCGATGACGAACTAACGGCATTTGCGGATGATTCACTTATGGCAAGCTCAGAATGGAACATCAAGTCTCTCAAAACGAAGCTACAAGACATTTTTGAAGAAACTTACCTGTGGATGGACGCAAATCTTCTAGTCATCAAAATTGACAAATCGAGTGTTTTATTTTTTTCACGTATAGATTCGCTGGCTCCTGATGTGATTGGTATTGAAACCTCTCGTGGACTTATCAAGAGACCAGAAAAAGGACACCTTCGATACCTAGGGGTTCTAATCGACGAAAACCTCTCGGTCAGACACCACATAGCAAGTGTCGAGACGAAGCTTTCAAGGAATCTTAGAGTCTTGAGAAAACTCAGTCACCATTTCCCTAAAAAAATACTGATCCTGATTTACAATGCAGTTATCAAGCCTCACATTCAATATTGTTCTATAGTTTGGCAATCTAATTTCAAGACACATTT
Source organism: Artemia sp. Qi Xiang Cuo (assembly GCF_049724085.1). Taxonomy (NCBI): domain Eukaryota; kingdom Metazoa; phylum Arthropoda; class Branchiopoda; order Anostraca; family Artemiidae; genus Artemia; species Artemia sp. Qi Xiang Cuo. The sequence continues at coordinate 69,412,724 of NC_142800.1, forward strand.
ACAGATACTTAACTCACTTCACAAGAAAGCACTTCAGATTTTAGGCCCAGCACCGAACAAACTATCATTGGCATCACTTTAGAGACTATCTTGCACCGTTTTTTGTTTTAAATATTTTTCAGGAACACTCCCATCACAATTTAAAGGCTTATTCATACTAGCATCACAAATCCATTGTTTAAATACACGATCTTCATCAGACATTTATATACCCCCGACACCGACAGCTAGGTCGGAATTTTCTCTTAGAATTGCGTGTGCTAGAGAGTGGAATGCACTTCCGCAAGAGCTGAAGTCATATAGATCTCACGGCTCCTTTAAAAAGAATGTAAAAAAAATATCTAAAAGATTAAAAATTTATTTACTAGATTTATTTTATTATTATTATGTTTAGAATTTTTTGATATTATTATTGTTTATTATATTTTAGTTTGATACTTCAAGGGGTGTGAGCGGAGGAGAATTCATGTTAAATTTATTGTTATTTGATAGCGGTTCGGGGTGGAAATTGGAGAGAACAGGAGGCCAAGCTGTATTTAGAATGTGCAATTATTACGGACCCAAACGTGCATCAATGCACAAGGAATTGAATTAAGTGTATTTCTATATATATATATATATATATATATATATATATATATATATATATATATATATATATATATATATATATATTTTAATTGAAACCCATATTGAACTTGAACTTGAATAGATATATCCAAAGAATGGGTTTATTACGCTGATTTCAAATATATAAATTTCATTAAGTTTAGTCTTGGCCATTGAAGGTTACGAGCCTGAGAAATGTTGCCTGATTTTCAAAAAAAAGGGGAAACAGCCGCCAAAGATAATATAATCTTAATGAAAAAGATGCCATCACATTCAGCGTATCAGAAAATCATACTGTCAGGTTTCAAGCTTCTATCGGCAAAAATGTGAAATTTTGTATTTTTTTGCCAGAAGAAAGATGGATGCGTGTTGTTTTTATCCAGGGGTGATTCTATTCACCCAGTGGCCCTAGAATTGCGTGAGAGGGCTCATTTGAACGGAAATTAGGAGTTCCAGTGCTCTTTTTAGTGACCAAAAAGATTGAAGGGCAACTATTCCCCCTCCCCCGACCCTTGTTTTTCCCAAAATTGGCCGATCAAAATTTGAGATAGTCATTTTGTCCACCATAATTGAAAGGCCCAATAACTAAGTCTTTGGATGCAACATAACACCCCCCCCCCACAGACCCAGGGGAAATATCCTTAAGTTATAATCTTTCCCCATTGTTTACACATAGTACTTGTTATTGAGAAGTATGTATACATTTTCGTTGGGGGGGGGGGCAAATTACTTTCTGGGAATCCACAAGGTTTTCCACAATGAATTTTCAATAGGGAGGGAAAATTACATGTGGTGAACTTGTCAGAGGAAATTAAACATTGTGGGAATTTGCCAGATTTCCTAAATAAATTGTGTTTATAGCCTACGTCCTGCTTTCTCTTTTCCGTCTCAATTTTACGCGTGGAGTTGTTAAGGATAATTGTCAGGTGTAAATTTTAATCGGGAGTGAATAGTCTAGAGAATATTTCCGTGTGGAGGGGAATTTCTACATGGACGTGGGGCCCGATTTCCTGGCACTATTTAAAGAACGGTCAGAAATTAAATAAAAAAAACAAGTTTTTCAACTAAAAGTAAGGAGGGAACATTAAAACTTGAAACGAACAGAAATTATTACGCATGTGAAGGACATTGCCCCCTCTTCACCACCTCGCTCTTTACGCTAAAGTTTGAATATGTCCTAATTCTTTAATAACGACTCCTGAAACACAAGGTCGTTTAATTAGAATAATAAGAAGATTTTTAAAAAGTACTAAAAACTTCAACGTGAAGAGTGAGGTGTTGAGTAGGGATAAATCCCCCTCATATCCGTAATAATTTCTGTTCGTTTTAAGTTTTATTGTTACTCCTTACTTTCAGTTGAAAAAACTTGTTTTTATTAAAAGTAAAGAACGATGTGGGTGCAATGTATTTTTTTTCTTGGTCTTAGACCAGGGCACTTCGTATTGATGGAGTTGTCGTAGAAACCTCGAAAAGGGTTCATTCTATTGGAAATTGGAGTGGCTTGTGCCCTTTTTAATAGTCTAAAGTGATTGGAAGGCAACTAACACCCCTTCCACGCCTACGATTTCCACAAACGCATGCAATCAAAATTTTGAGACAGCCATTTTGTTCAAAGTAGTTCAAAGGTCCGGAAATTATATTTAAGAGAATGACACTCCCCCCACAGCCCTCAGGGTAAGGGCTGTAAGTTATGCCCTGCGGGCATATAAGGTCTTTATCGAAAGCTTCGTCGTAGAAACTTGAAAAAGAAAATGTTCATTCGATTGTAAATTCAAAGTGCTAGTGCCCTTTTTAATAGTCGATAGTGATTGGAGGGCAACTAATCCCCCTCTCAGGCCCATTTTTCTCTAAACACATCCAATCAAAATTTTCAGATAGCCATTTTGTTCAACGTTGTTAAAAGTTTGACAAATAAGGTCTTTCAGTATGATAACCCCCTCATAGCCCTCGGGGCAAGGGTTGTAATTTTTGCCCTGGGGCATATAAGGTTTTTATAGATAGTGATGTTGTAAAAACTTCAAAAAGAGCTCATTCGATTGGAAATTAGAAGGGCTTGTGCCCTTTTTAATAGTCGTCATTGGAGGTGATTGGAGGATAACTAATACCCCTCTCACACCCACTATTTCCCCAAACACATCCAATTAAAATTTTGAGATAGCCATTTGTTAGTCGTAGTTAAAAAGTCTAGAAATTATGTCTTTGAGGATGACACTCCCCCCACAGCCTACAGGGCTAAGGTTGTAAGTTATGCCCTGGGGGAATATAAGTTTTTTATATAGAAAGCGTTGTCGTAGAAACTTCAAAAATGAATTATTCGATTGGAAATTGAAACGGCTAGTGCCCTTTTTAATAATCGAAAATGATTGGATGGCAAGTAACCCCCTCTCACCTCCATCATTTCCCCAAATACATCAAATCAAAATTTTGAGATAGCCATTTTCTTCAACGTAGTTGAAAGGTCTGGAAATTAGGTGTTCAAGGATGACACCCCCCCCCCAGAACTCAGGGAAAGGGTTGTAAGTTATGCCGTGGGGGCATATATGGTTTTTATTGAAAGTGTTGTCGTAGAAACTTCAAAAGGGCTCATTCGAATGGGAATTGAAAGGGCTAGTGCCTTTTATAATAGTTGAAAGTGATTGGAAAGCAACTAACGCTCCTCTCATACCCACCATTTCCCCGAACACATCCAATCAAAATTTATGAGATTTATGCCATTTTGTTTAGCGGAATGGAAAGTTCTGGAAATTAGGTCTTTGAGGATGACAACCCCCTCACAGCCCTCAGGGCAAGGGTTGTAATTTATGCCCTGGGGGCATATAAGGTTTTTATACAAAGCGTTGTTGTAGAAACTCAAAAAGGTTAATTCGAGAGGACATTGAAAGTGCTAGTGCCCTTTTTAATAGTCGAAAGTGATTGGAAGGCTTGACATTTTTATAGTAAAAGATCGATGTTGGTACAATGTATTATTATTTTTTTTTTTTTTTTTTTTTAGACCAGGGCAATTTGTATAGAAGGAGTTGTCTTAAGAACTTCAAAAAGGGCTCATTCGAGTGAAAATAGAAAGGCCCACCCTCCCATTTACCAATTATGTTTAAAAAATAAATGTTGCCTTAAGATTAAATCAAAATGCACTGTGTTAATGCTAATTCCCAATAAGGCATCTCAGCAGTATCCCAAGAACGACTGAGGGTATTATGTTCAAACTTTCGGGGCTACTTATGCTCTTAAAATTTAACAAAATCAAAATAGCTTAAGTGTATCCAAGCTATCATAGAAAGTAAACAGATTTTTTTGTGAATGGTATCAAGTTTTCTATTTCAGGTCAACTAGGGGAGGTATGAAACTAAATTAAACACTACTTTTTGTGTCCAGATTTTTAAAAGGGTGTTTGCTGTTAAAAATTGTTTAAAATTATTCCACAGCATACAAATAGCAGGCCAAAACAAATGAATGTGCATTGTCAGTTTAATATACATTTACTGATATTTAGTAATCAAAATGTTAATATTATTTGATTTATTAAAGTTATAAAAGTAAAAACATTTATATTTTTTTCAGTAAAGTACAAATTATGTTCTGGTCTTGGGAGGGCATAGGGGTTTTGAGCCCTACTTATGTTAATTTCTGCTCGTTTTGAGTTTGACTCGGTTATTTATTGTAATTTCTGTTCGTTTTAAGTTTCATTTATTTATCAATGCTGATTTGCGGTAGTTTCATGCTTAGTAGATAATTTGATTTTATTTTTGCTCATTTTTGGTTTAATGGAGTTCTTTACTTTTCTTTTAAAAACTTATTTTGTGGAAAAAGTTTTTTTGATTAATCTAAAGAAGAGTCAGGTATAAAGATCATGAAAAATAAAATTTCACGGTAGCATGTGATTTGAAGAGAAATCAGTTTCACAACCCATTCGTCTGTTTTCTTGTTTAGTTATCAAGGGAAATGTTGTTAAGTGTCGATGTCGAGGTTGTCATGGTCAAGATTGGAAAAATAATAAACAAAGCATTCCAGTAGAACTTTCCAAAGAAATGTCATAGCGTGATAACAATTTTGGCTAAACTATTTAAGTGAATTTTAGTAGGAATAAAAAGCATATTATTCAATAAATCTTTAAGAAGTTTCTTTTAAATGTAATGAAAATTATTTATTTTGGGAGCACTGAAGATAAATTAAAACTTCGAAGGTAGGATGGTGAAAAAGAAGAATAAAAATGAATAATAAATAAAAGATATACAAATTGGCTTCAAATTGGTTGTCCCGAATGATATTACCTCAGCAGAACATTTATAAAATATAATTGTGTATGCTTAATGTATCTCATAAGCTTAAAAAAGCTTAGAAAAAGCTGACAGTATTGTGCTAAGTTCTGAAGTTCTATCCAGGTTGGTCTGGAGATTTGCGTGTAATTCAGACAAGTTGGGCTAAAGATGAAGATATTCCAAAAAGTGTGTTAGGTGGATTCCTTAAATTAAGCAGGCTGTTTGGTTTGACGTTTGCTTGAAGCAGCATTGAGTGGTCAGTTTTATTTTTTAATTTCTAACATGGAGCCATGTTTTACTGTTGCGCCGCTTATTAATGCGGACAAGTAATTCAATGAGCCTTGATTATGAATTAGATAACTTCTACGATGTATCTAGACTATTTTGGGAATCTTTATTAACTGTGATTACAGGCATCTAGACGAACGAAAGCCTGCGTTTCTGATAGCTTTACCTTAGTTTGGCAACACCTAACTTATCTTTACTCACTCTTCTAATGTTTAAAATTGAGACCAGGATTCTTAAAACATCCAAAGAAATATTAGCCATCCTGGTGGACCTCGTGCATTAGGCCCATTATTGAGTATGCTCACCAAATTCTTGTTTGGAAATCAAAGTCTCATGCAGGTTCACTCAAGCGAAATAATTACCAAGATTAACTTTATGTCCTCTTTATTTTTTTCAGCTACAAGTTTCAATCTGTATTTGAAGGTTATATATTAAGACCTGAACAGGGAAATGGTCCTGTAGAGACCTGACAAATTTCGAGCTTTTGATGACTGCAGTATATCAAGGTGTCCAGGATTGAGAAGGAAAGGACTTACATGTGAAAACTGAAGATGAATAGTTATTCAAATACAAGGAGGAAAATTTTTGTTGAGTTTTCTTTTGTCACTATTGATGTGTCTTAGGCTTATCATCTTAATACCTCAAACACTTAGATTGCCTAGAAATCCTTAGATTGCTCCAAGCTACAATTTAAGGTAATACATGACAGAAAAATTTGTTTTTGGTCCAATGCGTCGAAACGGTCTTATTGTCGACGTCCTAGGCAAGTAATGTATTTAACGACGCATTTGGAAGAGATTATCAGAGGACTGTTTTCATGAACAATTGCTCCCAGGGAATTTCGTTCACAAAAAATTGCACCTAAGATTATTGCACTGGGGTTTGGTACTAGAAGATTTCATCTCAAACAATTCCACCCGTTAAGTGCACACCCACGTAATATTGTACCCGGGATGATTAACCCTCGATTATAGCACTTGGAAAATTAAGCCTAGAATATCGTATCCTTGAATGATTACATATATAGATAATTGAGAATTACACCATGGTGATTACCCCTGGGTAATTGCACCAGAAGACTGTATCTCGACGACTGCGCGCACTGAAGATTGTACTGTGGATAATTCACTCTGGATGAAAGCATCGAAAGGTTCAATATGCCGTGAGTTTAGTCGTTCTTCCACGCGAAGAAGAACCCATTCACCTGATGAAACATGTTCAAAAGAAGTATAATATATCTATATCGGCGAGGTTGAGGGAATAGGAGGGCTTAAGTCCGAGGGTCCAACATGGGACACCGGGGTCATGTTCACTATTCTACGCGTCCAAGAAAATCCTCTTCAATCCCCGAAAAAAGCAATTAAATATTTTTCCCAAAATGGAAGGTCATGTGATGCGTAATTATTATAGTTTATTGATTCTATTCTTTACCTAGGGTGTCGTAGCAAACAAGCGGTCATAAAGTATCGGAAGAGGGAGTTTTAGGACTTAAAGTGTAAGAACTTATTTAAAATAACAAATAGGTTTTACCACAGTAATGTGTTAATTTCTGCTATTGAGTGCTCTAGAACAGCAATTTGGTAGGGCTTGCGCTATATGCTATCAAGCGAGAACTTTGAAATAGCCATTCGGCTGTATATCACTTCAAAAGCTATTTATACTGTTATCAAACAGTTCGTGGTAACGAACTGTAAGTAAGGAGCAACCTGGCTCAATAGTAAACGAAACTCTAAAAATCGGAATTTTGATACCAATAGATACATCAGAAGAATTGGATTTTTATGCTGATTGCAAATGTATAAGTTTCATCAAGTTTAGTCTTACCCATCCAAAGCTACGCGCTTGAGAAAATTCGCCTTATTTTCAAAAAAAGGGAGAAGGAACCCCTAAAAGTCATAGAAGTTTAATGAAAATCACAGCATCAGATTCAGCGTGTCAGAGAACCCAACTATAGAGTTTTCAAGCTCCTATCTGCAAAAATGTGGAATTTTGTATTTTTTGCCAGAAGAAAGATCACGGATGCGTGTTTATTTATTTTTTTCCCCAGGGGTGATCGTATCGATCCAGTAGTCCTAGAATATCGTGAGCGAGCTCATTCGAATGGAAATTAAAAGTTTAGTGCCCTTCTTAAGTGACCAAAAATAGGAGGGCAGCTTGGCCCCCTCCCACGCTCAATTTCTCAAAGTCACCCAATAAAAATTGTGAGATAGCCATTTTGTTCAGCATAGTCGAAAATCTAAGTAATTTGTCTTTGAGGTTGACTTAATCCCCCACTGTTCCCGGGGGAAGGGCTGCAAGTTATAAACTTTGCCCATTATTTACATATAGTATTGGTTATTGGGAAGTATACAGGTGTTTTCAGGAGGAATTTCTTTCTAATGGGGGGTCGGGGTCAAAGTAGGGGTTACGGGGGACGATCTTTCCATGGAGGATCAAGGGGGCGCCAGATTTTCCAGCATTATTTAAAAAACGATGTGAAATCAAATAAAAAAAAAGTTTTTTTTTAACTAAGAAGCAACGTTAAAACTCAAAACGAACAGAAATTATTACTTATATGAGGTGGTTCAACCCCTAGTCAATACCTCGCTCTTTAAGTTTTTTAGTACTTTCAAAAGAGCTATCTATTCTAATTAACCGGTCTTTGTGATTCAGGGGTTTGTGATTCGAATAAAATTCGAACTTTAGCGTAAAGAGCGAGGTATTGACTAGGGAGCGAACTCCCTAATATACGTAATAAAAACATACGAATATAGAAATTCGTTACGTAAGTTAATTCGTAAGTTACGTCAGAACAAAATTTCGAGAAAGCCAATTAGCCAAAAAAAGGAAAATTAATATGCGAATTTCAAATTAATTATTCATGTACGGTGAGCCAAAATCAAAGCTGCATTTAATTCAAAAACGTTCAGAAATTAACCAAAGAAACAAGTTTTTTTTAACTGAAAGTAAGGAGCGACATTAAAACTTAAAACGAACAGAAATTATTCCGTATATGAAAATGAAAAGTTTTCCGTATATGTATATGAAAAGGGATGTCCCCTAATCAACGCCTCGCTCTTTACGCTAAAGTTTGATTCTGTCTCACAACTTTATTTTTTAAAACAATAAAAACCTAGTGTAAAGAGCGAGGCGTTGAGGAGGGACAATCCCTTTCATATACGGAATAATTTCTGTTCGTTTTAAGTTTTAATGTCGCTCCTTACTTTCAGTTAAAAAAAAATAGTTTTTTTTGTTAATCTAGTAGATAGATAGATAGATCGTGTATTTCAAAAAGCCCAAGAGCCATATACACACAAAAAATATGAAAATAGAAAAATTACAACAGAGCAAATTACAAACACACATTAACATGAATACATAGCGAAAAATACCTTCTGGTAAAATACTAAAAAAAATAACTTTAATTCCATATAATTAATAATAATTAATTGTAAAAACATTTCCTTCTTTTTAATCCCTTCTCTATTTACGCACCAATACGAAATATTGTGGTTGGATTACTACTTTGTAAGATTTTTGGAAGCAGCAAAACAATCCCATGTAAGTAATTTTCCCTTAAATCATAGAGCACCGGGCACTTTCGGAGAAAATGGTCCAAATCTTCGTCCTCATCCCTACAAAGAAGACACACATACCGACCATCAGGATGTACTATCCCCCTGTCGAACACCATTTGTCTACTCTGGATTGGAAGGCAATTCGCCCTAAGCTGAATCCATCGACATAAAATCATGGCCGGTAAATTGAATTTAAAATAAATTTCCTCTCCAAAACTAGGTTTAACCTAATTATAATGATTCAATCAATGTAGCAGAATTTAAAACCAGCCCTTGCCAATACTGAATTTCTTGACCCTCTAAGATAAATCGTACCTGGCTTACTAAATTTGTTGGTAGATCAGGGGAACCAAAAACGTCATTCCATAAGTAAGCCATTCCCACATTTTCTAGTAATGACCTAATTTGGGATGGCCACGACTTTTTCGAATCATAGCTCAACATCTGATAATAAGCAGCACTTACTAGTCTGTCTTCATTGCACCTAATGATCTTCAACCAAAATCTAAGCATCAAAATAGACCTATGTAGTTTTAACGAAAACAGGCCCATATCACCTTTCAGAACCTGTGAATGAGTTGTCTGATGTAATCCAAATAGTCTTTTATAATACTGAAGCTGGAGGAACTCCAACTTATGTGCCGCTTCTCCGCCCCAAATCTCCGCTCCATATTCTATTACTGTTAACATTTTTCTATTAAATATACTTTTATGCATTTTTAAGTTTTTAATTTCCATTATCGTCGGATTTCTAAAAATTGCAGACATAGCCACTTTGCCTCAACTAATTAATTCATCACCATGACTCTTTAAACTTCCATTTTCCGATAAAACAAATCCTAAATATTTTATTCTTTTACTTACTTTAAGTTCCTTATTATTAAATTTAGATTTATAATTATCTTCGCCACTTGTTTTTCTTTTTTTAAAAATAACAACTTCACTCTTTTCAACATTCAGCCTTAGTTTTTTCATCTGCAAATTATCATCTATAAGACTCAAAAGCGTCTGCAGATCTTGCGGTGTGCTAGCCACCAAGGCAATATCATCTGCAAATAATAGTAGTGATAGTTTATGGGTCCCTAGACTAAAATTTGGAGCCCATCTATTCTCTAGATAATCAACAACATCATTTATAAAAATGTTAAAGAACTTAGGAGAAAGACTTCTGCCTTGTTTTACACCCAGCTTAATATTAAAAAACCTAGAAAACCTGTTACCAACTAGCATGATTCCACTCACACAAATATACAGACTCACTATCAACCTCACAAACAAATGTGGGAGGCCAATTCTAAACAGGCCATCCTTTAATAGTTGTCTGTCGACATGGTCGAACAACTTGTGGAGGTCTAGAAATCACAAATAAATACCAGTTTTTTCCTTTCCGTATTTATCAATTAATGCCCTTAAAATAAATATTGTATCTACCGTCTCGTAACCTGTTATGAAACCTGCTTGTTGTTCATGTATTATCTTATTTTTATTTAACCATTTAGAAAGCCTTATATCTAGTATTTTCTCCATTATCTTAATTAAAGCAGGGACTAGCGCTATTAAACGATAATTTATGTGCAACTTAGGGTTACATCTCTTAAAAAGCGGCATAAGCAATGATCTCTTCCACTCATTTGGCCATTGTCCTGAAGTTAACACCTTATTACAAAGAAAAACAATTATCGACATAAAAATTGAAAGAAAATTCTTAAATAACGTTAATGGTACACTATCGACCCCCGCAGCCGAACCTCCTTTTAAATTCTTGTATACAAACTTAACCTCATCATTACTCACTTCCCCTACTAAATCATAATCATGTTCCTTCATGGGATAAACAACCATCTCTGTGGTATGTGTTACCTCTTGTAATTCTGCGCAATCATTTTCCAAACTTTCTAGATAATCAGGCCATGAGTTGGCGTCTGGAGCCACCTGTGTTTTTCCTTTTTCATTTCCAATATCATTCCTTATATAACCCCAAAATTTCTTAAAATCTTTATTTCTAAAATAATTTGCAATATCCAGTTTCTTCTTAATCTCAAACTCTTTTTTTCCTTTTAATTAACCTTTTGTAATCTCTTCTTTTATCTTTATATTCGGCAAATCTTAAACTTTGCTCTTCAGGTTTATCACATTCTTTTAAAAGATTCAATAAATATCTGACCTTTTCTTTCATTAACTTACACTCCAAATCAAAATATCGCTCGTTTTTATTTTCATTTTTATTCAAATTACACGATGCTGCACAACTGCAAATTATTTCATTTAACTCCATAATTTTACCAGGTATATCTTTTCCATTTTCTTCTAACGCTTTCAATTTATTTTTTATATGCAACTTCATAAGCCTCCTTTACAAATTGTCAAAATCATTGTTATTTGAATAATATTTAATTCGTTTTACTAAGACATCTAATCTAAGCTCCCTATTAGATAAATTTCTAACTCGACGAACAACATCCTGAAGCTTCCCAGTCTTCAGCTCAAGCTTAATAGCTCTATGATCGGATCCAACTAAATCTAGTACATCAATATCAATCGAGTCAGGTACAAATTTCGTATTAATCAGCGCATAATCTACAACACTTGGAGTTGGGCCCGAAAGGCAAGTGAACTCGCCCAGACCCTTATCATTTCCAAACCTTCCATTCGCAATGATCAGACCATGTTCCCCGCAAAGCGCCAGGAGCCTTCTTCCCCAAACATTTATTTTTCTTTTTTCATCCTTATTACTTCGCGGTAATCTACAACAAATTGGGACCAAATCCCATAAATCTGGGATTAATAAATCTGGAACCTCAACCTCAACGCCGGTATAAGCATTGAAATTCCCCATCAAAACGCACTCAAAATCACTATAACTTTCTTGTATTAGCGACAATTCATCATCTAAAATTCACCAAGTATTTTCTCGATTATAAGAACTATTTTGTGGAGGGATATACACATCGCCCAAAATTAATCTCTTCCCACATTTAAAACAAATACGTAGCCAAAGTAAATTTTCAGATCTAATATTAATTCTTTCATAACCATAAAATAGCTGATGATTTAATCAAAACCAAAATACCACCATAATGTCTGTTATTTTTTGCTGGTTTACGCACAACCTGTTCAACCGAATACCCTGGGAGAGGTGATATAGGAGAATGATCGTTCCATGTTTCATTAAACGAAATCACATCAAACGAAAGTAATTCATCATATAAATAAGGTAGCTTATCACGTAGTCCTTGTATGTTCCATGACACTAAACTCAGTATATGGCTCTTTATTTCCTATGCGTCTATGCTTTCTGTCAGTGCATTAATATCACTAGCCATTTCTTGGAGATCCTCGTTCCTGGCCTCTGTCGAAGAAAAGGCAAAATGGTAATACTCACGACTGCGACTATTAATATCTGTTAGCCCTCGCTGACTATTATCAACAAAATTACGGGAAAAACCACTGCTAGGTCGTCTTTTAAGTCTTTGTCTTGGAGAATGGTTTCCTCTGGGTGCCAGGTTAAGAGTGCCTGGTCGATGTAGGTCGTTAGGGCTTATAACAGCCCTAGTAGGTCGTTTAGTTGCCAATACTGCCTGAGACTAGGCTGTTGACGGTATCACTGTCTCGGCATCACTATTACTGGCATCACTATCTAGCCCCATTGGGATAACAGCAGGGTAATTTGGGAGTCTAGCACTAGGGGGTGGACCAATATTTTTAACTGGCGCCAAGTTACATTTAACCTCAATCACAGCCTTTCCATCGTACCTGAATAGTCGGCCTTGGATAAACAGCTTGTCACCTCGTAGCATTGCATCACGGCCGTCGTTCTGTGCAAGATTCATTCCTTTAAGTATTTACGGGCTTCTCTTTGTTTAGCTGTTTAATCTGGGGCCACCGATAGACCTCCCTTTCTCAATAAGAAACTATTTGTTAAGATATAGTCTCTGATTTCGACAGAGTTTAGCTTCACTACTACTGGCCCTGATTTCAATCTAAAAATGTCATGTACATCATATCGACTTATTTTGAGAGAAGGCATAGCACGGTTTAATAAATCCATTATTTCTTGCTTCACAGTATACTTGCCATGGTGTTGCGGAGTATAATTATAAATAATCAAATTTGTTCTTTTCTGCTCTGTTTCGAGCTGGCTGGCTCGTTCAGATATGATTACTAGGTCTGATTTAACATTTTCCAGCTCTTTTTTAATTTCTTCATATGTCTCAACATTGCTAGATAGCTGTGTACTAATGTTATTCATCTGTACTTGTAAGGCAGAAACGCTAACCGAAAGTCCAGGAATTGCACTAGCTTTCTCCAAAAGCGCTGGTAATAAATCCAATTTGAAATTTATTTCTCGCAAAAACTGGGCATTTTGCATTTTCTCGGCCTCTATTGTTTGGTTTGCCATTTTCACACTTTGGATCTTGTCAATGTACAAATGTAGTCCTTAATTGATCTAGTATTGTAACAAAGCAATAAGTTATTTTTCTTGTTTTCGAAAAAGATATTCACAATTTTGGCACAAAGCCACACACAGGTAAAAAATTGGTTACGCAAGCTGTCCCGATTTAATCCTTTATTTTATCCGATTGAATTGCTCTTAACTCTCTGAACTCTGAATCAATACTGAACTTTTTTTTAAATTTGAACTTTATCGTAAAGAGCGAGGTATTGACTAGGGAGCGAACTCCCTAATATACGTAATAAAAACATACGAACATAGGAATTCGTTACGTAAGTTAATTCGTATGTTGCGTCAGAACAAAATTTCCAGAAAGCCAATTAGCCAAAAAAAGGAAAATTAATATGCGAATTTCAAATTAATTATTCATATACGGTGAGCCAAAATCAAAGCTGCATTTAATTCAAAAACGTTCAGAAATTAACCAAAGAAACAAGTTTTTTTTAACTGAAAGTAAGGAGCGACATTAAAACTTAAAACGAACAGAAATTATTCCGTATATGAAAATGAAAAGTTTTCCGTATATGTATATGAAAAGGGATGTCCCCTAATCAACGCCTCGCTCTTTACGCTAAAGTTTGATTCTGTCTCACAACTTTATTTTTTTAAACAATAAAAACCTAGTGTAAAGAGCGAGGCGTTGAGGAGGGACAGTCCCTTTCATATACGGAATAATTTCTGTTCGTTTTAATTTTTAATGTCGCTCCTTACTTTCAGTTAAAAAAAAATTGTTTTTTTTTTGTTAATCTAGTATTAGAACCTATGCTGCAGAGTTGTGGTACATTTATAATTAGACTCGTACATATGTCATGGGAAATTAATGACTAACATATACATTTTTTACAGAAACACTGCAGCTTTGTGTTTTTGCACACCGCCTATTATGGGATAATTCGATGGGTTTTTTTGTGGGTATATAGGGTATCTGAAGCCTTAAAAGATACATTTCTGGGGTTAAAGTTTTCAACTTTTGGTGAGCCAGATTTTACAAGTTTTCAACCTCTTCTTATAGAAATATCTTTCGATGTGAAATAAAATATTACTTTTCACACGCTGGGGGGTCATCTCTTTAGATAGTGTTTTTCTACCATTTAAATTTTTAAAGAAACATGACTTATGAAACAATCTTTGGATTGTGTTGGACCCCCCTCTCAAGAAATATTTTAAGGGATCCATTTTTATTCGGGTAATTGTCATTTCTGAAAGACCGTTTTAAAATAACAAGAAGTAAGGGGAAAGAGTGGAGTTGAGGGAAGTGGCAGTCCCTCTCAGTTTCAAGATTGTCCTGAATATGATATTAAAAGGAGGCATAAATTAAATAATGAGATCCAAAAACGTTTGCAAATGAAAGTAAAAAGGGACTCAAGAACTAAAATCAACAAAGATTATTATATATATAAACGGAGTGGAGATGCCAATAAACCAATATCCCCCTCTTTTCAAACAGTTCGTGGTAACGAACTGTAAGTTAGGAGCGGCACAGCTCAATAGTAATCGAAACTACTGGTTTTTGATACTAAAAGATACATCAAAAGAATCAGATTTTTATGTTGATTTCAAAAATATGAGTTTCATCAAGTTCAGTCTTACCCAGCAAAAGTTACGCGCCTGAGAAAATTTGCCTTAATTTCGAAAAAGAGGGGGAAACACCCCCTAAAAGTCATAGAACTTTAATGAAAATCACATCATCAGATTTGGCGTATCAGAGAACCCTACTATAGAAGTTCAAGTTCCTATCGGAAAAAATGTGAAATTTTGAATTTTTTGCCAGAAAAAAGATCACGGATGTGTGTTTATTTGTTTTTTTTTTGTTTTTTTTTTCATTTTCCCAGGAGTGATCGTATCGATCCAGTAGTCCTAGAATATCGTTAGAGAGCTTATTTGAACGGAAGTAAAAAGTTCTAGTGTCCTTTTTAAGTGACCAAAAAAATTGGAGGGCAACTTTGCCCCTTCCCACGCTCATTTTTTCCCAAAGTCACCCAATCAAAATTTTGATATAGCCATTTTGTTCAGCATAGTAGAAAATCTAATAAATATGTCTTTGAGGATGACTTATTCCCCCACAGTTCCCGGGGAAAGGGCTGGAAGGAATTTTTTCACCCTAAAAAATTTTTGAGATAGCCATTTTATTCAGCATGGTCGAAAAATACAATAGCTCTGTCTTTGAGGATGGCTTAATCCCCCACAGTCTCCAGGGGAAGGTCTACAAGTTATGGACTTTGCCCAATTTTTACATATAGCATTGGTTATTGGGAAGTATGTAGAAGTTTTCAGGGGTGATTTTTTCTAGTGTCAGGGGGGATGGATCGGGGATTACATGGGAGAATCTTTCCATGGAGGAAGCTTTCATGGAGGAAGGGACACTGCTTTGAAATTTTCACAAGATTTCCCAGCATTATTTTAAAAAAAGATCAGAAATTAAATAAAAAAAAACAATTCTTTCAACTGAAAGTAAGGATCAACACCAAAACTTAAAACGAACAGAAATTATTATGTATATGATTGGGTTCGCCCCTAAGTCATTACCTCGCTCTTTACGCTAAAGTTTTTTTGTACTTTCATCAGAGCTATTTATTATAATTAACGGCCTTTGTGATTAAGAGGTCATTTTTAAAGAATTGGGGCAAAATTTGAACTTTAGCGTAAAGAGCGAGGTATTGACTAGGGGGAAAACTCCCTAATATGCGTAATAAAAATATTCGATTATAGAAGTTCGTTACGTAAACTAATTCGTAAGTTACGTCAGTACAAAATGTCGAGGCAGCCATTTAGTAAAAAAAAAAGTAAAATTAACATGCATAGTTCATTTCAATTATTCATTTACGGTGGGCCAAAATCAAAGCTGCATTAATTCAAAAACGTTCAGAAATTAAATAAAAAACAAGTTTTTTAAATGAAAGTAAGGAGCAACTTTAAAACATAAAACGAACAGAAATTATTCCGTATATGAAAGGGGCTGTCCCCTCCTCAACGCCTTGCTTTTTACACTAAAGTTTGACTCTTTCTCACAACTTTATTGTTTTAAACAATAAAAAACTATTGTTTCTATATTCTGTTCTAAAAAACGAATAGAATAATGCCTTGCAATAGATTTTACCTGTCTGTAATTTCTTTTTTTATTAGACATGTGGACAGGTTGTCTTGAATTAGACTGGGCAAAAATATTGATTAAGTGTTTTAATATTAAGTTGTTATAAATTCGGCTTAAGGATGTACCTCCCTTGTCTCTATTTATAGCCAAATTTCTGAAATTTGGTTCTAAATAGAGACACAGGAGATATTTCCTTAAGCCCAATTTATAACAACCTAATATTAAAAGACTCAATCAATATTTTTCGTCCAGTCTAATTTGAGACAACTTGTGCGCACATCTGATAAAAACTGAAATTGCAGACAGGTGAAATCTATAGCAAGGCAAAGACTTGTTCAATCCAATTGGTGAATGCTCTTTCATTGATTTCTGGCTGGGTTTTTTTTCAGTGTCTTTTCATTTTTTTTGTTGCTTCTTTTCTTTTTTGAGCAATGAGGATGACTTGGTGGAGGTCCTTGTCGAAATATTTGCTTGTTTTTCGTCTTCATATTTTGCTATTTGCTGACAAAATCCTCTTTTTCTCACCTATTTGATTTTATTTTTAATTTATTATATTCTTTCCTTTCTTGGTTTCATCCGTCATGCATAGCCAGTGTGGTCTTAGAATGTATTTACATTATTTCCGTATAAACTAGAGTATTGGTTCTCTTTTTAAATCTTTTTTATAGGTTTTTCCAATAACGATTTCTTTAAAAAAGATTTTCCCAGTATGCCCGTGCCTTGAGCTTCATTTTCAAATAATGTTTATCCCTCTATGGAACGAAAAACCTATGATATGCACTCACGCAGGAGCTATGTTCCACCGTATTCTGGAAAATATTACTATTTTATGGTCTCCTTGCATTTTCCCATGCTTTTGAATAGCTCACCCTTTTCTGGGGTCTAAAGATCATACTCACCCCGTAAAATTTGAGCTTCCCTCCAAAATAAATTCTGCTTATGTACCTAACCGAATCACATTGAACCTCAGCTGTGTCATTGCAGTAAACTTCAAAATCTCAAAAAAAATGTTTATGCTAACTACTCGTTTGTGTAAGAATCAGGCGTCAATGGTAAATCAAACAGTTTGTGGTAACGAGCTGTATGGAGCAATTTAGCTGAATAGCAAATTAAATTCTTAAAAAAAGACTTTTACAACAATTAATACATCAAAGAATTGACTTTTTATGCTGATTCCAAATGTGTAAAATTCGTTAAATTTAATATCACCAAACAATAGCTAAGAGCCTGCTTAAATCTGCCTGATTTTCAAAAAAGGATAAACAATCAATAACAGCCATGCAGATTTCAATGAAAATTACTTTATCAGATCCAATATATCAGCGAACCCTTCTGCAAAAGTTTCAAGGTCCTATCTATGGAAATGTGGAATTTTGTATTTTTGCCAGAAGGAAGATCACAGTTGCGTGTTTATTCGCTTTGTGTGTCTGCGTTTTTTTTTTCTTTTCTTTTCCAAGAGTGATCGTATCAAAACAATGGTCGGTAGAGGGCCTGTTCGAACTAAAGTTAAAAATTTTAGTGCCCTCTTAAAATAACCAAAAAGTTTGTGCCTAAAGGGAGCATTTTCTGCGATTTTGTGGCACCGACTAAGATTTTTCCCAGAAGAGGACCAAATTGCTATCGAATGATAATTCTGAGATATAACCATTAATTTAAAAGTATGAGAGAACTATATACCGCGACCAGGCCCTAGCTGGCCCGGTGGGACGCCGGGAAAAGTCCCAGTGCGCCCTCGCTCTTGTAAAGTAATAGCAACCTTGGTTTCAATAAGCAACATTTTTTTAAATAGGTATTTTAAAACTATAATTTCCACTGTCAAGAAAATAATTTTATGACAGCTTGCCTACGGCTGGTTGTAATGTACATAATATTTGAGGTACTTGTTCTTTAGTTCCCTTGCCTTAACTGGAAAATAAAGTGAATTTACTTTTTTTTTAATGGCAGGTTGCCAATCGGGCAGGCTCTGCTGCCAAGATGTTGGTTTGCGTTAGTCAGCATGGGCTTTGCGCTCTCACGTAATCTACGGGGACAACTAACGCGGTGGTTTCCACCTCTAAATGAGTTAAGGCGCCACCGTCGACCATCTAATTTCCTATGACTTTAATGAAGCGATCGTCCACTAGCAGGCTGAGGGCAGCGGGAGCGCAAGTGAGGCAGATTTTAAATGAACTCTCTCAACTCCCCCTATGGTTTAAGTGTCGTGTCTATTATTTGTATTGTCTCTTTTCATGGAAAATTGTGAATTTTTTGACGGTGCATCTAGTGTGAGTAGAGCCTACAATTGTCTGACTGCTAAAATAACTAAGATCGTACCAAACCAAATCCACACTTGAAGCTATGCACATGTACTCGAAGCTAAGGTCTTTTTGAAGGAATCACTAAAAAGTCGACAGAATGAATACTGGAGCAAATGCATTTTACAAGCTAGGAACCAGTGGAACCACGTTGCCGCAGCCGATGCGGTGCCACTATTAAAATCTCTGGAGAATTGACAGTTGGACTTCTCAGGCCCTTATTGGTCAGACTCGTCACAATACATATGGCAGCATTATATAGGGTTTCCATGTCAAATAAATTCAGCACCAAAGCAAGGAATGATGCTTTGGGAGTTCTTATCAAACTCTTAAATGTTAAAACAATTGTTTCCGCTATGATATTCCTTCGGATCTTTATATTACAATCCCACTGTCTGACTGCCTCCAAAATAAAAATTTAGACTACGCTCAAGCATGGAGGCTGGTAAAGTCATCTATCTCAAGACCGAAATTTCTACGAAACCGATTCCAAGGATTTCAGAAAAAAAGAACGAATAAGGAAAGTCAAAAAGTTGACAGAGGGAGAATGTAATTATGAGCAAAGTCGTCCATCTCCTGAAGTTTTTTTTTTAAGCCAATATATTTAACTGGGTTGTAGATACAATTAAACTAACAATGGAAAATTCTCTTTGTCAAACAAATTGTACTTAGACATGGCATTGTTTGACCCTAGAAATTTTACCGAATTTAAAGACAGATTTGAAGAAAATGCATTGGACAGTTGTGCATTGATCACTACTGTTTGTAAAGGCAAACTTAGAGATGAAATAATATCCTTTATGTCGGTTTGTTCCAGCGTAAGCAGGAAATCTATAGAGCAAGATAATACCACTAACGCGTTTGGTGGTTTTATAGCTTATGAGTAAGCGGAAGACAACAAAATCAAGCGAAATGAAGTTGAAGAGTTTGACTATATAACGGGAACAGACTTCCCCGGGCGCAACAGTATAAACAAACCCAATGCATGCATAGGATACGCGTTGAAGTGATTATCCACAATAACATGTACAGTCTCCAGTATATATAACTTTATAAAGTTTACAAATATTTATTGACAATACCATTAACGCATGCGAGAGATATCATATTCTGATACACGATGAGAAAGATATACTGATACCGAATAAAATTAACGCAGACACTGTTATCAATAAACTGTGTGCCCCAAACTCAGAAATGAACCATCCCTTTTCTTCATAACTTTTATATAAGGGATGTGACTTTGTTGGTTTCTTGGTCTTAGACAAGGGCACTTCGTATCGAAGGAGTTGTCGTAGAAACTTCAAAGAGAACTCATTCAATTGGAAATTGGAGGGGCTTGTGCCCTTTTTAATAGTCAAAAGTGATTGGAAGGGAACTAACATCCCTTCTACGCCCACCATTTCCCCCAACACATCCAATAAAAATTTTGAGATGGCCATTTGTTCAAAGTAGTTGAATATTCTAGAAATTAGGGTTTTGAGGATGACAACCCCCCCCATCACTCAGGGCAAAAGTTGTAAGTTATGCCTTAGAGGTATATAAGGTTTTTTATACAAAGTGTTGTCGTAAAAACTTCAAAAAGGCCTAACTGGATTGGAAATTGAAATGTCTGGTACCCTTTTTAATAGTCGAAAGTGATACCCGAAGAAGGTAAAGAACACCCCTTTCATGCCCACCATTTATCCAAACACATCCAATCAAAATTTTTAAATATTCATTTTGTTCAAAGTAATTGGAAGGTCCGGAAATTGTACCTAAGAGGATGACACTCCCCCAACAGCCCTCAGGGCACGGGTTGTTAGTTATATAAGGTTTTTATTGAAAGCTTTGTCATAAAAACTTGAAAAAAGGTTCATTCTATTGGAAATTCAAAGGACTAGTGCCCCTTTTGGTAGTATAAAGTCATTTTAGGGAAACTAACCCCCCTATCACGCCCACCTTTTCCCCAAACACATCCAATCAAAATTCTGAGATAGCCATTTTGTTTGAAGTAGTTAAAAGTTTTAGAAAATAGGTTTTTGAGGACAATAACCCCCTCAGAGCCCCCAGAGCAATGGTTGTAAGTTATGCCCTAGGGGCATATAAGGTTTTTATAGATAGTGACGTCGCAGAAAATTCAAAAAGGGCTAATTCGATTAGAAATTAAGGGATGTGCCCTTTTTAATAGTCGAAAGTGTTCGGAGGATAACTAACACCCATCTCACACCAATCATTTCCCAAAACACATCCAAACAAAATTTTGAGATCCGCCAAGTGAGGAACTACCACAAATCAGCATCGATTAATAAATGAAACCCAAAACGAACAGAAATTACAATAAATAACCGAGTCAAACTCGAAACGGGCAGAAATTAACATGAGTAGGGCTCAAAACCCCTATGCTTTCCCAAGGCCAGAACACAATTTGCGCTTTACGGAAAAAAAATACAAATGAATGTGCTTTGTCAGTTTAATATACATATACTGATATTTATTAATCAAAACGTTAATATTATTTGATTTATTAAAGTTATAAAAGTAAAAACATTTATATTTTTTTCAGTAAAGTACAAATTATGTTCTGGCCTTGGGAAAGAATAGGGGTTTTGAGCCTTACTCATGTCAATTTCTGCTTGTTTTGAGTTTGACTCAGTTATTTATTGTAATTTCTGTTAGTTTTGGGTTTCATTTATTAATCGATGCTGATTTGTAGTAGTTTCACGCTAGGTAGATTATTTGTTGTTGTTTTTTTTTTTTTGCTCATTTTTGGTTTAATGGAGCTATTTACTTTTCTTTGAAAAATATATTGGTGGAAAAAGTTTTTTTAATTAATAGATATAAAAAAAAAATTACTGAATATCTATAAATATATAAGAATATGGAACCAATTAGTATTTAAAATTCTAACAAGTTAAACAATTTCTATTTAAGCATTGAGCAACGGTATGTTTACAAGATCGCTCCCGTAGACAATTTCATGGCCATTGCCACTTCTATTTCCAATATAGGATTTTGGGAAGGGTAGGACCAGGAAGGGAATGAGCAAGAGGGCTCAGGAGAGAGGGGATTTAAGAGGAGAATTACGTCTTACTGGAAATGGCCAGTTCATATATAAAAGACAAAAGGCACTTCTAGGTCTGTGCGAAGTGTTCAGATTTGTCACTTAGAAGGAGCGTTGGTGATTTGACGAAGAACCCGGAAATTTAAGTGATTGTATATGGGAAGAATTAGATGGTTTTATGTATTACCAGAGTTAGAACCATGTTCGAAATCAACAGGGTATTAAAAATTTTCAAATCAGAGGTAAGAATTCCTATCTTCGAAATTCGCTCATGATCTATCTTTTTATTTGAAGTTTATTATCAGGCAAGGAGTAATAATTCAGGACTACTGAAAAGTTTAGTTAGATTAAAAGGCAACGTATTATTTACAAGTTCATATGTAATGATAAAAGCGCACGACCAATAAAAGGGTCAAATAAAAAACAAGTGCTCACAATCGAATGCGCTGCAGCCTGCTGTAAAAGTAATGTAAGAGCAGTCTTAGCCAAGAATGTGTAAGCAGATTTTAAAAGTCTTTGTAATATTAAAAAGAAATGGTTTGGTCATTTTCCTTTAGAGACTCGAGGCGCCCTAAGCCATTTATGTCCTGCGCCTTTTCAGAGTAACCAGCACGGGCCTGATTAAGCCTTCCAGTTGCAGAAGAAGTAATGCCGCACGGTGGCACATTCGTTCCTGAAAAGTCACGTAGTCTATGGAAGATAAATGATAAATACTAGCAAATATTTCAATGCTTAATTTAAGTAAGTGGATTTGGTTGATTTTCCAATTAATTATGTTTAGTGATGCATAATTGTGCATCAGCTATTACGAAGTAAGAGTGGTCGGTCATTGCGGAGGTGAGGAGGAGGGGTAATACCGCACGGTGGCACATTCGTTGCTAAAAAGTCACGTAGTCTATGGAAGATAAATGATAAATACGGACATATATTTTCATGCTTAAATGAACTAAGTGGATTCGGTTGATTTCCCAATTATTAGGTTTAAGGATGCATAATTGTGCATCATCTATTACGAAGGAGGAGCAGTGGGTCATTGCAGAGGTGAGAAGGAGGGGAGGTCGAATGCCTTTAAGAGTGCATTTAATGCCCAAATATCCTAAGTCTAATTTAGCTTTCAGATAAGTTTGGAATGCGTTTTGGAAAGATGGGGATGGCATCTAGTGCCTCTTGACTCCCAAAAAAATCTAGGCTACGCCTTTATTGTTGGTGCAAGCGGGGTGAGGGAGTAATAGTTCCCCTCCCGTTAAGACAATCTTTTTTGATCCAGCATGAAATATAACACTCACATCCCTAAAAGAACAGTGTTGGAAAAGGTGAGACGGATTTTCATTAACTTCTCCAAGCAGCTTCATAGAGGGGGGAGGGCAGGCAAGTGCTACCAGGGACTTTGTTTTCAGCGATCTGAAATGGTAATATTTTGTTTTTTCATTTATATACAATGTTGCAATGTGTGTATACAATGCATTTAAAAATTGGAGAATCCTATTTTAGAGGCCGTGACAGCTTCAGTCATGTAAAAGATAAAAGTCACGCAGAATTTCCATCCGTATGAACAATAATACTACTTTCCCTCCACCCTAAATCTGTTCTGAAAATATTATTAAGGACGTATTCAACAAAATTATTATTTTATCGAAAATTTTGAATAAATATTAAATTTCACCTAAATTTTAATTATAATCCAATTTTTTAATTCTTAAGCAGAAAGACTGAAAAAACAGAGCACTACCCTTCAGTTTGCAATTATTGATACGCATAATTTAACAACAAGAAGCCGAGGATTTTTTTTTTTTTTTATCAGAAATACCGTACTCTATCACAAAAACTTGATTTTTACAAAAATATGTATATTTTGAACACTTGCTTCTGAAAGTGTTTCATTTTCTTCTCCAGTACTCTTGAAAATAAAAAATCAGTCACATTTCTTTCTTCTTTTTTCACTAGGACTCCCTACTTTTTGTAGTCTATTTCATCACGATTACATTATCATCTCCTTCACTTTAATACCTCTATCTTATCTCTTACTCAGAATTCCATAGCTTTTTACCTTTCTAATGCCTCACATACATAATTTATTTCTCTCGTATTTACATTTTTTTTTTACCATTTTCCTAAGAACAATTTTTTTTACATTTCCCCTATTCATACGATTCTCCATCCATATTTTTACCATACATTACTTTCAACACCCACTTTCTAGCTACCCACGATGGCAAGCAGCTACTCCCATTCATTAGGCCTGCAACTTATAACGTTGAAATACAATGTTGCAATACATATCATACACTTTTTAACTTTAAAATATACTTTTTAACCTTTAAATCTTAAAATAAATTAAAACACACAATTTCTTTTTTTAAACACATCAATCTTCGTCACATTCTGCTCTCGCTGGGCCTTGCGTTATTGGGTAGCTACAAATTTCCTAAGAAAAATTCCCAAAATCAATCAAGTCACAATTCAGGTGAATCATATCCCCCACAATACATAACATAATTTCCACTATTTTAAATTTAATTTCAAACAATCATTTAAAAAAAATCACTTCAAAACTAAACTTTATAATCTCAAATTTCATATAAAAACCTACACTATTTCCACATTCCCTAAAATTATATTCAATCTTAAACCCCATACATTCAAAATATTCTAACACATTCAAATCTTACCTAACATATAAACCTAAAAATACTAAGAAATTCTTGAAACTAACAATTAAAATCTAAAATTACTAACCCAATATTAAACTCTAAACTCAAACACTCCATTAAAATTTCTAAATGTTTAATCTAAATTCTAAATTTAAAAAAAGTCGGGGATGGGGTCTATAGTACCGGTAGCCCATATCATACCTTGGTTAGGCGCGGGCACCATTTAAAAAACAATCAGAAATTAAATACAAAAAAATATTTTTAACTGAAAGTAAGGAGCAACACTAAAATTTAAAACGAACAGAAATTATTCTATATATGAGGGGGGGGGGGCTTACCATCTTCAATCCCTCACTGTTTACGCTAAATTCTGACTTCTCGTTTCAGTTCCTTTATAACGAATGCTGAAACACAAGGGTCGTTGAAGTGGAATAGGAGAGGTTTTAAAGCACTAAGAAACTTTACCGTAACGAGCAAGGGGTAGAGATGAGGGCAGCCCTCATCTCACATACTGAATAATTTCTGTTTGTTTTCTGTTTCAATTTTGCTCCTTAATTTTAGTTGAAAAAACTTGTTTGTTTTTTATTTAATCAAATAATAACTCGATCATTTAATAGACGATTAAATAATAATCGTCTTATCCTTAGGTATTTTTAAAAGTGAAATCTTTTAGTTTAAACTTTCTACCAACGTTTCATTTAAGATGAATTTCGATATGTTTGAATTTAAAATTGATTTAGCTTGATTTCGAAATGTCATCTTCTCAGACTCTGTTGCTAAGAATCATTTTTCGCAAGCTAATAATAGATTTCAGGGGCAAAAAAGTTTCCAGGATACTAATTAACAAGAGTTATAATTGGTATTAAAGGTTATGATTAGTGTGAAAGCAACCAGCAAACAATTTTTGTCAGAAACAAAAAGATAACGATCCTAATTTTGTGATTGGTTATTGCAAATAGATCCCTAAGAAAACAACAGTTTCCGGTTAATTGATAAGAAAATAACAAAATCTAAAAAAAACTATCTAAAAATAATAGTAGTTTTAACTACGCATTATAAAGACAATTCTTTTGTAGGTTAAATTCTAGTCAAGCTACCTTTGCTATCTTGGAAAGGGCTGGAAAGCTTATGTCCTGAGAAGGTATTTTGAAGTAGGCCTACCTACCTCTGCTCCTTCTTCCCCTAGAGAGTAGGCATACTGATCTTTGATGACCGTTAAGAATCTATGTGTTATAAAGAAAGGCAAAGCCCTGCAGAAGAGAGCTTCCACTTAAATGAAGTACAAGGAAAGTATTTTCAGTTTCACAATTGCTCATTTCCAATTCATGAGGTTTCAAAGGTCTGCAAATGCATTTCCTAAATTTAGAAGAAACAAAAAACGTTGATATGGCTTAAATTCTACTCAAATAACAGGAATTTCATTTTCAAAACTAAAACCAGAGAAAAAGAAACTGGAAACTGAAAAATAAGGTATAATATTGTTTTGTCAAAATTCCAGTAGGACCTTTTAGTAGCTTGGCAATACCTTCCCAGAATATGTTTCTGGCCCTGGATTCATTACTGAAAGTTTCATTTTCCAAACCTAGCCCCTTTCCAAGATAATGAAAAGTAGTTCATCTAGAATTTTACCTTTTTGTAGTTTGTTCGGTCTTACTTTTGTTCCAAGAGCAAAGTTGGTAGTCTCCGCAGCACTCGGTTTTCTTCCGTTTCGTGTGATCTGCATGTAGTTCTGCTCTTACAAACACAGTTTTTCTTTAACCTAATAAAATTGCTCACATTGTACAAAATTTTGCAAACTATAGCTGTGAGAATAAAGTAACAAGTGACAGGAATGCGTTTTAGGGGATATGATCAATTTTTCTACTTGATAACTTAATAGAGGTCTTTCCCAGTCCAACCAACCATACCATTTGAAAATTCTCTACTGTTCCCTTTAATCATTTTTGTAACGACTATCTTTAAGGTTTTTCTTACGGGCAAATCCAATTTTATACCAGTTAAAAAACAACTATGAAGACGTAAGAATAAGAGTCATTTGTTGTAGTCGTTTTTTTGTTACAGTGCACCCTTTCTATTTCCTACACATTATTACAAATACATCGTAGGTACAAGTGTTGCCTGAAGGACTGAAGGCGGGATAGTGATTGAGATACCCTATTTTAGCAACCATTAATTATATTTGTCATTTTCTGTGTGAAAGAAGAGCTCTATTGAGAACAAGGGCTTTTTTTCCAGCGTATTTTCACCTTTCTTATTTTATAGAGCTACGGAAACAAACAAGAAAAAAA
Source organism: Artemia sp. Qi Xiang Cuo (assembly GCF_049724085.1). Lineage (NCBI taxonomy): Eukaryota > Metazoa > Arthropoda > Branchiopoda > Anostraca > Artemiidae > Artemia > Artemia sp. Qi Xiang Cuo. Next base: position 69,439,254 of record NC_142800.1, read on the forward strand.
CGTTGGATGCGACAAGGACAAATGTATAAATAAAAACAGCTTACATCTGGATTAACCTCTTCTTTGAAATGATCCATCTTCGGTTGGATCAATGGCAGTGGCGAGGCTTTAAATGGGTCTGAGCACTTTTGTGCAAAAGTCAGACAAGGAGAGTGTGCCTCTGAAATCATGATTCTCAGTATTCATTTCCCAAACTTGCTTGTCGCTTTCCTCATGATTTTCAAGCCCATTAGTGGAAAAGAGTACTTAGCGGTTGAAATATTTGTGGTTGTTGTAGTGGGGGAGGAGGGGGGGGGGGTCAGTTAAGGTTTCATAAGATCTTTTTATGCATCTGATCATAGACATTGAAAATTCTTTTAGAATTTCGCGTGAAATAAGAGGCAACATCCCCAGGTTTCAGCTAAAAAGTCGACTGGAAAATGAACAGAATGTATTGGGAGAGTCACGGAACCATTTGAAATAATTTTGAATAAAGATTATTGCACACTTTTGTTTTAAGGAAGATGGAACACGACTATAATTCTAATAATTAGCTGGAGAGGGGAGCAGCTGGCAGTAGGACGGATGAGAGGATATTAGAGGATCTTAGCCCTTCAGTCTTAAAATCATATCAATTTAAAAACGTTCTTGCGTGATACTGATCCAATGCAAACATGCTGGTGATGGAATGATCAAGGCAAGAGGATGGAGGGTCACGCGGCAACTTTGTACCTCCAATAATAAAGGTTCATAATGCTTGTTTAATTGTGCTTCAAACAAGATGCCAAATGTCGAGCTTTCTATTAAAAACTTGACAGGAGACAAGGAGTGGTAGAGGGGGGGGGATGTAAATGCCTCCAATTCAAGTTTTTGTATTGATCCAGGACTTCTGTTTAAATACTGGTTTTCATGAACAAATTAAAAAAAAAAAAAAAAAACTGACGTAATAAATTTATAACAGCTCAATAATATAATTGGTCAGCGTTTAAACACTAAATCTCGTCCCTCTTGGCTCGAAATTCAATCTCCTTGCCATTGGCAAAACCTTCTTATGTCGGTACTAATTAAGGAGCAAACAATTATCACCAATTATGATAGTAATGAGAGAAATTATGAATTTAGAAAAACACGTTTTAACATTGCTCTGTCCCAGTCCTAAACGAAAAAAAAAAAGTTTTTTCAACTGAAAGTAAAGAGCAACATTAAAACCTAAAACAAACAGAAATTATTACGTATATGAGGGGGTATGTCCCCTCGTCAATACCTCACTCTTTACGCTAAAGTTCGTGTTTTGTTCTAATTCTTTAAGAATGACCCCTAAATCACAAAGGCCATTTAATTAGAATAATTAACTCTTTTGAAAGTAGTAAAACAAATTCTACCGTAAAGTGCGAAGTTTGGCCGGGGGGGGGGCGAAAATCCCGTCATATACGTAATAGTTTCTGTTCGTTTTAAGTCTTAATGTTGCTCCTTACTTTCAGTTGAAAAAGCTTGTTTTTTATATTTAATTTCTGATCGTTTTTTAACTAATGTTGGGACATCCGGCGCCCCCTTCATGTAAATTTCTCTTCCCTCATGAAAATTTACTCCATAGAAAGACCCTGTCACGCAACCTTGTTACCCAACCATAAAACATCCACTCCCCTCCCTGAAAACGTCTGTATACTTCCCAATAACCAATACTATACGTGAATAATGGGCAAAGTTCCTAACTTGCAGCCCTTCCCCCGGGGACTGTAGGGGATTAAGTCATCCTCAAAGATATAGTTATCAGATTTTTTTACTATGCTGAACAAAATGGCAATTTCAAAATTTTGATCTGATGACATTGAGAAAAATGAGCTTGGGAGGGTGCCTAGTTACCCTCCAATTTTTTTTGGTCACTTAGAAAGGGCACTAGAACTCTTAATTTTCATTCGAAGGAGTCATCTCGTGACATTTTAGGACCACCGGGTTAAAACGATAACCCGTAGAAAAAAAAACTAACGCTCATCCGTGATCTTTCTTCTAGCAAAAAATACAAAATTCCACATTTTTGCAGATAGAAGCTTGAAACCTTCACGGGAGGGTTCTCTGATACGCAGAATCTGACGGAGTGATTTTCATTAAGTTTCTATAACTTTTAGGGGGTGTTTTATCCTTTTTATTAAAAAAAAGTTAAATTTTTTCAGGCTCGTAACTCTTCATGGGTAAGACTAAACTTGATGAAAGTTAAATACTTGAAATCAGCATAAAACCCCAAGTCTTTTGATGTATCTATTTCTATCAAAATTCCTTTCTTTAGACTTTCGGTTACTATTGAGCCGGGTCGCTCTGTACTTACAGTTCGTTACCACGAACTCTTTGAAAAATGACATAATCAACACAGCCATAACAAAACTGGAATGTGTTGTAAAATTAAGCGGCAACAGTTTCAGATCTTTCGGAAAAGGCACCTTTTTTGGATCTTTAAATTTATCTGTTTATTCTTCAGAAAAAAATACTTTAGGAATGGGGCTATGAAACAATTCCACCTATTAAGCACTTAAAGATTTCAGTTTAGCTTTAATTTGAAAATATTTTCTGCTCGCCTACCCACTGGAAAGGGGCTTTTCACTTAAAAGCAAAATAACAGAGCAAAGAAATAAAAGCTGGGCAGAACGATTTCATACGTTCTCCTCCAACAAGGGCTATGAAACTCGCACTTCATCTCCCAGACTGTAAGCCAGTGTTACCAACACTTCAAAACAAAATGTACCACAAATCGCAAGAAAAATGTACCAAAGACAAAAAATTGTACTATATCCTAATTTTTTTCACGTGTTACGCTTCGCGTAACATGTGAATCGTCAAGGACATACAGTACTATCTATGAACATTTTGTATACAAAATTTTCATTCACTTTCTTTCTCCATTCCTTCGTTTTTTTTCTTTCTTCTAATACAGTTCATTACTCCTGACAGTAATTGAAGAAATTGTTCGGGGTAACATATATTACTACAATAGCATTTTACTACAGGCCAAAAAGTCGGTGTTTTTCGGCCATTTACGACCGTTTACAGCACCGCGCTGAAATCGGTCCCAAATGAGAATTTTATTACAAATCAGGGGGTAAAATCAAAATTTTAACTTTGTTTTCTTACAGAATATTGCCCAAAACCAGTTGCTGGGACCTGTTTTTCTATTTAATAGTTTGCATACAAATCCCCCTTTTGCCTTATATAAAGATCTCGATGGAGGGGAGGATCGCTCTTGTAGCCCTCCCCTAATATGCGCTACCGCCTACAAACAAAACAGGAAAAAAATTTTCTTTAAATTGGGACTGATTAAAGAAGTGACTTTGGGGGTTATGATCTGGTCTAACACGTACTGGAAATTTTTATTTTGAAACAATATTTTTCTCCAAAATGCTTTTAAAAGATCCTTCACTCACCTTATTAGGTCGATTCGGATATATCCCCGCAAATTGTACAGTAGAGACCATATCTTTCACTATTTCTTAAATCAGCTTAAAATATAGTGGCATCTTTTATTTTTAAAACTGGAACTGGGCTTATAACTTTGAGTTATCTGAGGTTCCAACTACTCTATACTACAAAAACTATACATAAAAAAAATGACCAAAAATATGACATTAAACATCATTATCTAAATCAGAAGCCATGGCAGCACTCACAATTGCAGATATTATGAACCCTTTTCCAGTATTTCGCCAGTTACGGTGTGACACCATGCTCATGGGGGGTTTCCAGTCCTTGCTAACAAATCGTTTAGAACCCAGGAAGCACCCAGAATTAAGAGTAGTAAAGCCGAGTTTATTTCTCAATTTTGTTTTGTTTAAATTAGTAGTTGAAAAGGCCCTCCCGGCACAAGCAGAAGAATGTGGTAGGATAAGCATTTTCATCATGAATTCACCCAAGAATGGGAAACTTTTTACTTGAGGACCATCACATCTTTCTAGTACTTTAAAACAGAAATAAACTGGGTCAGAATCTACACATTTCTCAAGATCAGCGCAAAATGGTAGCCTTTCCCAATCTTTGGCAATGTTTTCCACATCAGTCTCTTTTGCCAAACTTAGAAACTGGACAAGTTGTGGGACAATACTTAAGTTTGAGTGGTCAGGAGACATAGCTATCTTTGGGTCCTGTCTGTCTAAGCTTTTAGCTGACGATTATTTTGAACTGAAAAACGTTTCCTTATTTCGTCGCTCAGTTATATCATGTATTCCGTACACATTGTTTTTAAGCCAGTTGCAGCTTTTTTTTTTGTTGTTGATAAATGTAAACTCTACACGACTGCCAAAGTCTACTTCTTTCATGTCTCGAAAGTGCTGCGGGTTCCAGAACTGTATCTAAGGTGCTTATGTCGTCTCCACGTAGCTTGGCTTCATAGTATGGTTGATAATCACTTTATACAGCTCACTAAGTCCATTGTACAATATGTGAATTTGGGTATCCTCCAACTGAAACAACCGATTAAGGTCACTAATAAATAGTAGGATATATGTGAGAAAAGAAAAATAAGCTTTGAATGCAGAGAACAGCAACTTTTAGAGTATAGCTGTGGCTTAATTCCTTCTTTAAAACTTTCACTCCGAAAGAAAAGCATCAAACAATCCCATTGTTCGAGATAACGCATAATAACTGGAAGTCAGGAAAGCCACCTAGTTGTGACATGGCACAGGATCCTGTGTTCGTCAAGCTCAATGATTTTCTGCATTTCGGCAAACTCACCAGCTATTTTAGGGCTTCAATCAATGTAATTTTAGAGGTCTTGACAGAATTTTTCGACGTCTGTAGGTATCTTATGACTTGTTGCACTGGCACACAAATGGATGGAGTGGCATGTACACCCAAGAACAAATAGGTTTGGTAGATCCAGCGAAAGCTTTGCTTGCATACTCCCTTTTCCCCCCATCATCACAGATGCATTATCTGATGCAAAACCAAACAGATTAAGCTTTGGCACTCCAATCTCTTGAAATAGAATTTTTATTAACACGGTATATAGATCTTTAGCTGTGCACTGCTGTACTTCAACCAATTTCAAGAATGATCCTTCACAACTTTCTTCCATCCATCATTCTTAGCTTCCTTCACTTCATCGACATGACGAATAATAGCAACTGGGCTTTTCGAATTACTCACATCAGTACTTTTGTCAATGACTACCGAAAAACAGTTTTTTCTCATCAGGTTGCACAGGTCAAAATTTGCTACTTCTTCAAATATTTTATTGATCACATGTGTAGTTTTTGTACGACCACACCGAACACTTTTTACTATTTCCGAGTCAGGAAATGCTCTCTTTAAGGTTTCTGGAAGCTCTTTCATAACATTGATTGCCAAGTTATGGCTCGCCAGAAATCCATTTAAAATCCGTTGAGCCTGCCTGATTATCTGACTTTTTAGAAGCGTGTCATTCTTTTTTATACTATCTATTGAGAACTGTAACATGGGAGCAAAACTAGGCGTTGCAGACACCTTTTCAAACAGTTCGTGGTAACGAACTGTAAGTAAGGAGCGACCCGGCTCAATGGTAACCGAAACTCTAAAAACGGAATTTTGATACCAATAGATACATCAAAAGAGTCACATTTTAATGGTGATTTCAAATATATAAGTTTCATCAAGTTTAATCTTACCTATCAAAAGTTACGCGCCTGAGAAAATTTAGCTGATTTTCGAAAAAAGGGGGAAAGACCCCCTAAAAAATATAAAACCTTAATGAAAAATCACACCATCATATTCAGCGTATCAAAGAATCCTACTGTAGAGGTTTCAAGCACCTATCTGGAAATATGTGGAATTTTGCATTTTTTACCAGAAGAAAGATCATGGATGCGTGTTTATTTGTTTTTTTTTCCCAGGGGTTATTTTATCGAACCGGTGGTCCTACAATATCGTGGAAGGGCTCATTGTAACTGAAATTAAAATTTATAGTGCCTTTTTTAAGTGACCAAAAAAAATGGGGGCAACTAGGCCCCCTCTCACGCTCATTTTTTTCCCAAAGTCACCCGATCAAAATTTTCAGATAGCCATTTTGTTCAGCATGGTCGAAAATATTGTAACTATGTCTTTTAGGATGACTTAATCCCTCGAAGCCCCCAGGAGGAGGGCTCAAATTTATGAACTTTATCCAATGTTAACATATAGTATTGGTTATTGAGAAGTATACAGACGTTTTCAGGGGAAATTTTTTTCTGGTAGTGGGGGGTGGGGGTGGGTCGGGGGTTATATGGGAGGATCTTTTCATGAATGAAGTTTTCATAGGGGAAGGGACATTGCTATGAAGGGGGCGCCGAATTTCCATCATTATTTTTAAAACAATCAGAAATTAAATATAAAAAAACAAGTTTTTCAACTGAAAGTAAGGAGCAACATCAAAAATTAAAACGAACAAAAAACTATTAGCTATATGATTGGGTTCACCTTCTAGTCAATGCCTTGCTCTTTAAGCCAAAGATTTTTTAGTACTTTCATAAGAGCTATTTATTCTAATTAACAGCCTTTGTGATTAAGGGGTCATTTTTAAAGAATTGGAACAAAATTCGAACTTTAGCTTTAAGAGCAAGGTATTGACTGGGGGGCAAACCCCCTAATATAATTATATGAATATAGAAGTTCGTTACGTAAGTTAATTCGTAAGTTACGTATATTTATTACTAATAAAAACGTTCGTAAATAAAATTCAACAAGTTTCGAGAAAGCCATTTAACCAAATAAAAGTAAAATTAATATGCAAATTTTGTTTTAATTATTCATGCACTTTGAGCCAAAATCAAAACCTGCATTAATTAAAATACGTTCACAAATGAAATAAAAAAAAACAAGTTTTTTTAACCGAAAGTAAGGAACGACGTTAAAACTTAAAACGAACAGAAATTATTCCGTATATGAAAGGGGCTGTCGCCTCCTCAACGCCTCGCTCTTTACGCTAAAGTTTGACTTTCTCACAACTCAATTTTTTAAACAATAAAATTTTGCTTTAATTGCAAATTTTTTAAATTAACTTTAACGAAATTCACACCATTAGATTCAGCTTTTCAACGAACATTATTAAAGAAGCTTCAAACTCCTATCTGCAAAACTCCTATGTGGAATTTTGCATTTTTAATTAACTTTAGCGAAAATTACACCATCACATTCAGCTTAGCAGAGAACCCTATTAAAGAAGTTTCACGCTCCCATCTGCAAAAAGGTGGAAATTTACATTTTTTGCTTGAAGAAAGATCACGATGCGTGCCCTCCAAAAAATGGAGGGCAACTAGGCCCTCTCCCACGCTAATTTTTTTCTCAAAGTCACCCAATTAAAATTTTGAGATAACCATTTTGTTCAGCATAGTCAAAAATCTAATAAATATGTCTTTTAGTATGATTTAATCCCCCACAGTTCCCCGGGGAAGGGCTGCAAGTTATGAACTTTGCCCATCACTTACAAATTGTATTGATTATTTGGAAGTATAAAGACAGTTTCAGGAAGGATTTTTTCGGGTGGGGGCGGGGGGCGGGAGGAGGGGGTTACTCGGGAGAATCTTTCTGTGGAGGATGTTTCTTTGGGGTAAATGACATTTCTATGAAGGGTGCACCGGATTTCCAAGCATTATTTAAAAAACCATCAGAAATTAAATAAAAAAAAACAAGTTTTTTCAACTGAAAGTAAGAAGCAACATTAGCACTTAAAACTAACAGAAACTATTACTTATATGAGGGAGGTCTCCCCCAAGTCAATACCTCGCTCTTTACGCAACAGTTTTTTTTAGTGCTTTCAAAAGAGCTATCTATTCTAATTAAACGGCCTTTGTGATTCAGGGGTTTGTGAATTAAATTTTTTTTTAAGACAAGCGATACGGCTCAATAGTAATCGAAACTTTTAAAAACGGAATTTTGATGTCAATAAATGCATCAAAAGAATGGGCTTATAATGCTGATTCTAAATATATAAATTTTATTAAGTTTAGTATTACTTATCAAAGGCTACGAGCCTCAGAAAATTTGCGTGATTTCTTCAAGAGGGGGGAAACATCCCCTACAAGTGAAAAAATTTTAATGAACATCCCACCGTCAGATTCGACGTATCAGAACTCCCTATTACATAGGTTTCAAGCTCATATCTGCAAAAATCTGCAATTATATCTGCAACATATTTTTTGCCAGAAGAAAAATATACGAATATAGAAGTTCGTTACGTAAGTTAATTTGTAAATTACGTCAGAACCAAATTTAGAGACAGACATTTAGAAAAAGAAGAGTAAAATTTTTATGCAAATTTTGTTTACTTATTCAATGACGGTGAGCCAAAATAAAAGCTGCATTAACTAAAAAACGATCAGAAATTAAATAAAAAAAGTTTTTTAAACTGAAAGTAAGGAGCGACATTAAAACTTAAAACGTACAGAAATTATTCTGTCTACGAAAAGGGGTTGTCCCCGCCTCAATGCCTCGCTCTTTACGCTAAAGTTTAACTCTGTCTCACAACTTTATTTTTTTTTAACAATAAAAAACTTTAGCGTAAAGAGTGAGGCGTTGAGGAGGAGACGGCCCCATTCATATAGGGAATAATTTCTGTTCGTTTTAAGTTTTAATGTCGCTCCTTACTTTCAGTTTAAAAAACTTGTTTTTCTTATTTAATTTAAATGAGTAGGATTGCTCAGGTGGCACCTAATATGAAAACTACTACCTGAAAAGTCAGTATTACGCAGAATACAGCGAGGCTGCCCTGTATGCCCTTTGTCGATGTAATGTTTATCCTCAAGGTCAATATTTCACTTTGATGTAAGTTTTATTTGTCATTCTGCTTCTTTGTGGTGGCTTTCTTAGCTCCAGCAGCTCTTCCAACGTGTGATTCCGCTTCATCAGTAACTGAAGACGTTTCGTCACCTTCTAAACTGTTGCTACAGCTAGCAAAAACATTTGAGCTATCTGACTGAATTTCTTCTTCCCTTGCTACAGCACTGCTTACAGATCGGCTCAACTCTGAATCTGCAATAATACTCCCAACAATCAGATTGTTTCATATATTTTTGTCTCGATCTAAAACTTCCACGTCAGAATACTGTTCTCTAATATTGATCAAAATAGGTGAAGATATTTGACATTCTTCTTCACTGTTTTTAGTACTTCTTCCCTGCTACTTCTTCTTCCCTTGCTGCTTCCCTGCTGAATTTCTTCTTCCCTTGCTACAGCCCTGCTTACAGATCGGCTCAACTCTGAATCTGCAATAATACTCCCAACAAACAGATTGTTTCATATATTTTTGTCTCGAGCTAAAACTTCCACGTCAGAATACTGTTCTCTAATATTGATCAAAATAGGTGAACATATTTGACATTCTTCTTCACTGTTTTTAGTACTGCTTATGGCCATGCTTTTTTTCTCACTGTTTCTGGAGTTCTTTTAACTAGATAACCATTAACATTCTGAGAGCTCGTCGTTGGTCGTTGGCAACAAGAAACCTCCATTATAGGGCCTGTAGGACTGGGAGAATGATTCTTGTCGATGCATAAAATTTTATTCTGAGGTGTCTGTCTTCTAATAGGTTTGAAAAAAGTGTCTTTTCTTGACAATGTTGAAAGATTCCTGACCATCACGAATCTAACGTGTCATTATAGCTTCATTGTTAAATTCTCATTTTCACTCGGTAAGACTTGATAGACAGAGATGTTTTTGTCTGACTTTTAGAAGCCGGAAGTGTCTGTTTACGAAAAAAGGAAAAGAGGTGACCGGTGACTACTTGTCTATCACCTTATCTTGACTATGGCAAACAAGATCAGGGTGAAATAAAATTATTTATAAATTAAAGATCACAAATATCAGTACAAAAATAGTGAATTGTACCAAATTGTACCATAATTTTGCAAAATGTGCCTTATTTTGGGGGATTATACTAAACTATAAAAGTAGAGAGAAAATGTACCAAAATGGTACAATTTTACCACGTTTGGCATCACTGGAACTGATACCACCTAGCTAGAGCGCTTTGTCACGAAACCTGTTTAAAACGTAACAAAACATCATGCATCCTAATATTCTGAAGTAAGTTTGTTTCTATTTCATAAAAAAATGACAATTAAATAGAATTTGAGATTTATTAGTTCGGAGTTTATTAGATGTCATTTGAAGGGAAAAAAATATATTAGGTTACATTTTATCACGATAAGTGTCCGCCTATAAGAAGCCGCAAGGCGAGCTGACATTAGACGGCTACAATTATAGCACTCCCATAACCTGTAAATGAATAGCATTTAGAAAAAATATAAACAAAACCATTAAAGAAAAAAGATAATTAAGAAGAAAAAAATTGAGAAATCGGCTGAATTTTCAAACTAGACATGAAAAAAAATCATATTATAACAACAAATAATAATGATAATAATAATAATAATAAATACGTATGCTTAAATGCTATGTGCTGTTTCCCATTTAGTTTTTTTGTATTCTGCAGCCATTCCAAACTTCTTTGTGCACTTTTTTTTAATGAAATGTGTGATCAAACAAAATCTGAGGAAGGATCGGATACGGTTTTTCCTAAATAAGATTTGTCGGTGGTACAACATGTTTGATTAGCTGTTTTAGGCATTTGTTCATTTATGGAATGTTTCGTATCAAGGAAATAGTTTTGTTGACAAATTAGGGTAAAATGAAACTGTGTCTCAAGATTAATCTGAAATCTCAGCTTATTTCCTTCTTTTAGTAGCTTAACTTTTTTTTTATCTTCAAACAAGAAACAAAACTTCAGTTGTTTTTTTTTTTTTTTTGCTTTCACAAATATGCAGGGCTTGATCAGCCAAAAATTTATAAATTGGATTGAAACAAGTTCAATCCAAGTTCAAAAACAAGTTAAAAAAGATATCAATTGAATTGAAACAAGTTCAATCCAAGTTAAAAAACAAGTTGAAAAAAATTATCAATTGGATTGAAACAAGTTCAATCCAAGTTCAAAAACAAATTAAAAAAATATATCAATTGGATTGAAACAAATTCAATCCGAGTTCAAAAACAAGTTAAAAAAATAACAATTGGATTGAAACAAGTTCCATGGACTGACCCTCCCTAAAAGCTTTTCCCTTTTATGTTTATCCATGTTTTTATTGCTCCCATCTTGTTTGTACAAATTTGTACTTGTTTATACATTGTTTATACTTGTTTATATATGTCCGTCTTTTGCTATTCCGACTAAGGCAGACTACGTATATGCCTGTTGTGGATAGTCTTCTGGAATTTTGTCACTTTTGCCAGAGATACATTTAATCCTACCAACATACCAGTAAATACATCATACTCAAATTCCTTTTCCCCTAGATTTTATTCAACAAAATATCCCTTGTTCAAAGGAGTTGTCAGATATCAATAAAATTTACAAATATGAACTTTAAAATATATTCAAAATTCAGGTCCTCCTGTATTGAATATTTTGATAAACTCTGTCCTAATAGCCTATGTTTTAATGAAAAAGAACGATATGACTTTATACTTTTTCAGTGGTAATTATTCAGTTACTTTCAGGTATACGTATGCTTGATCAACCATATATGACTGATCTAATCGAAGCAAATTCCATGGGTCATGAGCCAAATTTGATTGATATTTATTCAGCCTCTTGGGGTCCTACAGATGATGGAAAAACAGTTGACGGACCAAGAAATGCTACTATGAGGGCAATCGTAAAAGGAGTCAATGAGGTGAATTTGATAGAACATTGCTCAATTTTGCGACTATGTACATATACTATATGTTTCAAATCACGATCTAACCATGTAAAACCAAGAGACGTATTATGAATATTGGATAAATGACATTAACTCATATAAAATAAAACAAGATTTAGATCAAGATTTTTGATCTTGATATTATCTCCTTTTAATATTAGACTAATTTGCATATGTTTCGTATGGGAAAAAATAGAGGAGTTAGGAAATTAAGCATTGTTTGTGGAATAATTGAGAGCCAAACACCCCTCTTCAATAAATCTATGCACGAATACGCGCTTGCAAATTCATTTGAAACAAATTGATCAACAATGAAACAAAAGGATAATTGGATTGAAATAAATTCTAACGGTCTTCTTTTAGCTAAAGTTTATTCATATTTATTTTTTCAGCCTCTTGAGGCTCCGCACTTGTTAGAGATTGAATAAAAAAAACAAGTTTTTTTAACTGAAAGTAAGGAACGACGTTAAAACTTAAAACGAACAGAAATTATTCCCTATATGATAGGGGCTGTCCCCTCCTCAACGCCTCGCTCTTTACGCTAAAGTTTTTCATTGTTTAAAAAAAAATAGAGTTGTTAGAAAGTCAAACTTTAGCGTAAAGAGCGAGGAGTTGAGTCGGGGACAGCCCCTTTCATATACGGAATAAGTTCTGTTCGTTTTAAGTTTTAACGTTGTTCCTTACTTTCAGTTAAAAAACTTGTTTTTTTTATTTAATTTTTGAACGTTTTTGAACTAATGCAGGTTTTGATTTTGGCTCACCGTACATGAACAATTAAAAACAAAATTTGAATATTAATTTTACTTTTATTTGGTTAAATGGCTTTCTCGAAACTTGTTTAATTTTATTTACGAACGTTTTTATTAGTAATAAATATACGTAACTTACGAATTAACTTACGTAACGAACCTCTATATTCTTATATTTTTAATACGTATAATTCTCAAACAAATTGGTAGCCTATGCATAAATTTGCTAATTTTTGTATTAAAGCCAAATTCTGGAATCTTAAGTTCAAAATCACCAGTTTATAAAGTGCCTTTATTCCATCCTCTTGATGCCACATTGGGGTTAGTTAACTTTACTTCTATAAAATAATAGCCCCAAACATAGCAAGCTCTTCTATTGAATTAGCATTGATTACTTTTATCTCCTTGCTATCATTAGCAATAGCTTAGTACTTCAAAGAAAAGTTTGGAGTTTAACGTAGATAATGAGAAGGAACTTCATTTTTCGTTGGAAGTTCCTCGACATTTAAATTTTTGCAGAAAAAAATTCTTACTAGGTTATATAAAAGGCTCATAAAGCTATTTATTATAATAAAAACATTGCTAGTCACTGCTTTGTGTAATCAGTGGTGATGTTGAGAAAAAGAGGGACAGTCAGGAATTTATTGAAAATATGGTCATTTCAACTAGTCGAAAATCGAAAGAGTTGCCATATATCTTGGATCACAGCTGGCCCTCTTTGCAATGTGTTTATTTTAAAATGTTGGTGCTCAGCAAGGTTCTCACACGAGTAGAAGTTCACTTTGGCAGCCAGATTGCCCGTGGCATGATGAAAAAATTTTGATGTAAAAGAATGTTCACTAAACTTTTGTTTTGGATCTGTGTTTGGAAATTTAATTTTCCGGTCGGTAAATTATGTTTAATATCGCAATATTCTTGGCATTAAATTAAGATTGTAAAATTACCGGCAGGTAAAATTACTCAGAATTGTATTTTTCTTTTATTCTTTTGTATCAAAGAAATTGTAATTCATTATATTTCATTCCAAGGAGTCTGTTCTCCATAAATTTTCAGAAAAAATTTTGGAAATATTTTTGGAGAAGTTTGCTTTCAATGACCAAGAATTGACCACGGCGACGTCACTTGGTCGTTTATTACTTCCTGTCTTCTCTCTAAACTTAGATTTAGATTACAAAAACAAGAATTGCTCGTTCCTTCCCCTCGCAAACTTTTCAAGGCTGTGATTATGATTTGAAATGGCTCAAACTTAGAATTAGCTGCCTTATCTTACACAAAACCTTTAATTATTCTCTTTAAGGGTCGTAATGGACTTGGAAACATTTACGTCTGGGCATCTGGAGACGGGGGTGCAGATGACGACTGTAATTGTGATGGTTATGCGGCTTCAATGTGGACCATATCTATTAACTCTGCTATTAATGATGGTCAGAACGCTCACTATGATGAAAGTTGTTCGTCAACTTTAGCATCAACTTTCAGCAATGGAGCAAAGGATCCAAATACTGGAGTGGTTAGTACCTCTTTTTTCTTGCTAATATTTGTTCTCATTTTTTATTTACTTTTTGTCATGGAAACCATTTCTTAAGAGCCAGCAGGGAAGGGTTTTCGGGTTCCTTTGTATAGACTTACCAGTCATTGCTTAAGAATGAAATTAGTACAGTGGCTCAATGCCATATCACACTTTCACCAAAAAGCTAGACTGTCCTCTTAAAAGTTTTTCGGGCTTTTATTTGTCCTACCTTTTTTCTTCTACTCGAGTTGGATATAAGCTCGTAAATGGGACAAGTACTTTGGCTAGAGAAGATTTCACTTATACGTTTATTTTTTTTTTATAAAATCAACTTTTTAATCGTAAATCGTTTTTTTTATTGTGAATCATAGTCTTAAATGACAAATTTTTCTTTTGTTTTTGAAACGTAAATTTAAAGTTAAAAAAAATTTGACGTCAATTGCAAGAAATATACAAAATTTAATGGGAAGAATGATCAGGTATTTACTTTCATGTAAATATCTGAAAAGGTAGTACATTCGAAAGTGAAACATATAAAATTAAAAAAAAGGGATGAATAAACGCTTTTCTTCTATTTTTTAGGGGGGGGGGGAGGTGCTGGTAAAATGTTCTGCAGTAATATAGGATATACACAGTTTATTTGTCTAAAAAGACTACGAATAATAGTCTCGCTTCAACAACTTCATAGAAAAAAGGTTTTTTCAAGATTTTATAAGTTATTTTGCAATTATGTAGAATATATACAGTTAATTAGTTGAAAAGTTTAAGAGTCACAAGTTTTGCTTTAGAACTGTAATATGGTAAGGATTGATGCAGCTAATTTTCAGTTGTATTGAACAAATGCAACTGGCATATTCAAAAACAGAAAGGATTACAGTTTGTCTTTCAAGACTTTATAGGATAAAGGTTTTTGTAAAGTCGTGTTTTAAAACCAGATTTGTATTCACACAGAATAAATACACTGTTTATTGAAAAATATTTTTTTAATATACGTATCAAAACTTCCTATCCTCAGATATTTAATTATCATTATGCAATTGCACTGGTAACAGCAATCCTGAATAAACTTCTTATTAAACTTGTATTGAATTTGTCAGTGAATAGACTTACTGAAACGTACATCATAACCTTAGGAACGCCTTTGACCAAAATCTTACAAAACATTTCTATTACTTATTATTTTTTTTTTAGTTTTGGTCTAACGATTGTCGCTGGAATTAAAAATTTTCGTTGACTCAGTATGTAAGTGAAATTTGTGCTAAATCTAAAAATACACCTAAGGATTTCATTGCCTATAATTTTATATTCGAACGGCCTCAAATCTCAGCGATTAAATCTTTGCCAAAGGTGGAAGGGACGAGGAAGCAATTGCTAGTGTCCTACTTCGGCTATTTCAGGGATCAGACTTGATCCTATATCTCTGGGAAGGTGGGTATGGAACCTAAATGGTTATAATCATTGTACCAATTATTATGTGTCGTCAGATTTCAGCTAATCTTGGCAAAAAGTAGGGCTGTATCGAGGGTTCCTTGGGGGGAAGGGGTAATAAAATATTTTTTTGGAGGGGTTATCAAAAGAATGAAGAAGAAGGGGTTTACCTTCCATGGACCTGACCCGACATCAGCAAGGGTAAGGAGTCACTAAATTTTTATCATCTGCCAAAGGAGGTTGATGCATGATAACAAAACCTGACGTGAGATTTCAAGGTAATTTCATTCCGATTCTGTTTAATACACTTCTACATGCATTTGAACGCTTAAAAAGTTTCAATAAAGGCAAAGAGTAAGAGATTGAATAGAAAAAAGTGAAAATTAAGAATATTATATATATTATATATATATATATATATATATATATATATATATATATATATATATATATATATATATATATATATATATATATATATATATATATATATATATATATATATATATATATATAGTTCGAGAACTGTTCCAAAACTTGATTCAAATTCGACGATACTTATGCTATAATTATATTGAAACAGTCAAAGGAAATGCTCAGCTAACCATATGCACCTTAAAAATTCAATTAGAATCCGCTATTTTAATTCCTAAACCGAAAATCTGAATCAGAGGTATTACTCAGCTCTCTTTATTCCTGACTGTTTAATCTCCTTTTTATCCTTGACGTGAGTTTTTGCTGGATGTGGTGTCTAAAAGATGTCATTCTGACAATCTGGATGAATATAACTTCTTTTGATTTGGTTCAACATCTTCGTCAACATTTTTAACTTAATAATGTAGCCGTTCTTGAGATATTTCGCGTATGCCCGTTTGACAACCTGAATGCAAGTAGTGTCATTTGATTTATTTCAACGTTCCTTTCAAGAATCCCTGAAAATTTTGGTTTAATACCATTACCTTTCCCGAGATATCGCATGAGTCATTTTGACAAACTGGATGCACATAGTTTATTTTGATTGTTTTCAACTTCCACCTAAATATCACCTGAAAGTTTCAACTTGATATCATTAGATGTTCCTAAACTGTTACTGACAGGCTCTTTTTATAGTCGGGTTGCATATCGTGTCTTTTGAATAGGTTTAACATTTCCTCAAAACAGTCTCTGAAAATTTCAACTTAATACCCTCAACTGCTCTTGAGATACTCAATATATGCTGTTTTGACAACCTGGATGTATAAAGCGTCTTTTGATTTAGTTTATCATCGCCTTAGGATTTCCTGAAAGTGTCAACTTAATACACCTAGCGATTTCTAAGGTCAATATAGATACGCCCTTTTGAGCATCTGTAAACACATAGAATCTTTTGATTTAGTTCAACATTCCCTTCGACTAACTCTCCAAAATTTTCAACTTAAAAACCTTAGCCATTCATGAGATATTGCGGATAAGCCCTTATAGCAATAGTAGTAGTAGTAGCAGTAGTAATAGTAGTGGTAGTAGTAGTATTAGTAGAGTAGTGGTAGTACTGGTAGTAGTAGTAGTGGTGGTAGTAGTAGCAGTAGTAGCAGTAGCAATAGCATTCAAAGTCATCGTCACAACCTAAGTAGTAGTAGTAGTAGCAGCAGTCTCTGTCGTAATAGTCGCTATTCCAGTTACAAGTTATCAAAGTCGTTGTCCCGTGTAGTTTTAGTCTCATTTGTAGGTAATCGCAAAAAGTTGCAGTTACAAGTTGTCCCAGTCATAATTATTCACAGTCGCAAGTATTCGTAGTCGCAAGTCCTCACGTTCACTAGCAGTCACAGTCGTAAGTAGTTGCAGCAGCAATTAGCTACAGATGCTAGTTGTTTCAGACGCAAGTAGCTGCAGTTGAATCCACAAGTTGTCGCAGTCACAAGTAGTCGCAGTCACGGTCGCAAGTGGTCACAAATAGTCGCAAATAGTCACAGTCACAAGAAGTCACAGTCAAAAAATAGTGACAGTCACAAGTTGTCACAGAAGTAAGTAGTTGACGTCGCAGTCAAAAGTACTCGTCAAAGTCAGTCAAAATTCAGTCAAGGTATTCGCAATTGTGGTTTTAAATAGCCGCAGTTATGAGAAGCCGGCAGTCACAAGTGGGAGTCACAAGTCGTCGCAGCCACAAGTAGTATGAGTCACAAGTAGTCACAGTCATTAGTAGTCGCAGTCACAAGCAGTTACAGTTGCTATTTGTTGTATACGCAAGTAGTTGCGGTAGGATCCACAAGTAGTCGCAGTCGCAAGTAGTCGCAATTCAAGTCGCAAGTGTTCGCAGTCACAAATAGTCGCAGATGCAAGTATTCGCAGTTACAAGTAATCGTAGTCGCACCTTAGTCATATTCGCATGTAGTCAGAGCCGCATGTCATTGCAGTCGTAGTCACAGTTATTTGTAGGTACACATAGTCGCAGTTGCAAGTAGTCAAAGTGACAATTGGTTATAGTCACAATTAGTCACAGTTTTAGATGCAAATAGTAGGAGTCACAGTTGCAAGCAGTTGCAGTTATAAGTGGTCGCAATCACAGACACTTATTGTCACAGTGTCAAGTATTTGTAGTTCCAATGAAGAGTAATTACAGTCAAACTCACAAGTAGTCACAATCACAGTCACAGTCACAATTAGTGGAAGTCGTAAGATATCATTGTTGTAGTCGCCAGTAGTTGCTATCACAGTCGCATATAGACATAGTTGCGGTCGCAAGTAGTTGCTGTCAGAGTCACAAGTAGTCACAGTTGAAGTTTCAGCCGCAGGAGTCGCAGTCGCAAGTAGTTGCCGTCACAAGTAGTCGCTATAGCAGTCACTTATTGTCGCAGTCTGAAGTAGCTTTACTTCCAATGAAGAGTAATAAGTCTCAAGTAGTCACAGTCTCAGTTATAATTAGTCACAGTTGCAATCAGTCATAGTTGTGGTCACTAAAAGTTGCTGTCACAGTCGCAAATAGTCATAGTTGCGGTTGCAAGTAGTTGCCGTCACAGTCACAAGTAGTCACAGTTGAAGTTTCAGTCGCAGTACTGGTGTTGGTAGTAACCGTGAAAGTGTCAAGTTCATACCCTTAGCCGATCCTAAGATATTGCAAATACACCCTTTTGATAACCGGGATGTACATACAATGTCTTTTGAATTAGTTCAATATCCGCTTCAAAATCCCCTGAAGTTTTACCTTGATACCACTAGCCTTTTTGGACCCACTTAGAATTAAACACTCCCCCCTTTTCCAACAATAAATCTTTTATGTAAACAATGGGCAAATGGCAAGATCTACAACCCTTGACCCGGGGCTGTGAGGGTTCACAATATTTCCGGAAGTGTAGTTATTGGACTTTGGACCATTTGAAAAAAAAATGGCTATATCAAATTTTTGATCATTGTTGAGAAGGGGGCACCTAAAAATGACGAAAAGCGGGCGGCTGTTTACCCTCCTATCACTTTAAGAATCTCCTAAATATGCCCTGAAAGTTTCAACATAGTACCCTCAGTCCTTCTTGAGATATTATTGATACGTTTTTTAGACAACCACCATTCACATAGCGTGTTTTGGTTTCATTCAATACCCCTTAAGTATTTCCTGGAAGTTTTACCTTCACAGGCAAGTCTTTTTTCAGACCAAGGGTGAAATATGCTCTCCCCCTCCCAAAAACAAACCCTATATGCGAGCAATAGACAGCTTAAACAGCTTACAGCCCTTATCACATGGGTTCGGGGGGGCATGTCCTCCCCGGAGTCAGAGCTATTTAGCCTTTAGATTATTTTGAACAAAATGGCTATCTCAAAATTTTAATTGGATATATTTGAAGGGAGGGTACCTAAAAAGTGCATGGAAGGGAAACTGACTGACCTCCAGTCCCTCTTGACTCTTAAAAAGAGCACTAGAAATTGCAATTTCAAATGTAATGAGCCCCATCCGAAGTTTTTACGACATCCCCTTCCATATGAACTGGCTCTAGGAAAAAATAGATAGATAAATAAATAATTAATAAAAATTTGTAGCTTTGTGGCCCTTTACCTGTAGCGCTGACTTTGATGACTTTCGTAGCGTATAAAATGTGCTGCAGAAAGATATGCAAAAAATATATGGCCATAAATCAACAAAACTCTCTAACAAGAGAATTTTTTTCTACTTAATAATGGGCTATAAGCAAAACCATTCCAGATTATTCAATTTGATCAATGCGTAGTTCATCTAAGAAAACGAACTGTTTTTTCGATTACCTTTGAAAAATTTCTTCTTTCAAAGACTCTAAAAACACATTTTTAGCAAACACGTCTTTTCCCTCAATGCATTTCTATAAAACGAATATAATTGCTTAGACTGTTTTTAAATAAGAAATGGAATCAGACAAATCCTTGAAAGATGAAAAGTTGTATTTACATAAGAGTCTCCTGGAACTTTGAAAGGGAAAATGCATCAGCTTTCATAATGCCGGTAAAAATCTTTAATCCCTCGGGCGATAACGCTTTCAAGAATCTAAACGAATTTTAAGTCTGTACATGACTCCGTCTTTTCACCATTTTTATAAGTGCTAAAAGTATAAGGTTTATATATACTAGTGGAAAAAGAAATAAAGGTTTCGCTGGCAACAAAGCAGCGAAGGTAATATCGTAATGCGTATTCTTGTCTCACAGTCATTAAAAAAAAGAAGATGAAAATATATCAATTAGTTGTCACTTAATTTCTTAAGCAAGAATTTTTTGAAAGGAGACACATTTTTCATTTTGAACGTTGTTAGTGATTATTCACACAAAATTTTCAAACATACATCAATACAGAAAGTTTTTTATAATGCTAGTCTTGCCAACTTTTGCTGAAATCTAGATAAAACATGAGAAAATTAAAAATCAATATAAATACTCTCTGTATTTACACGGTTCTTCTATCGTCTAGAATATACGTTAATGAATAAACTGAGCTATCAAAATTTTCTTTCTTAATGACTTGTTTTGAATTAATCATCTCAATTTCGTAAAATATTTAAAATATTATCTCTGTTGGGTGGGGGGAGGCTCCTTAACTGTCGTCATTAGAGCATTTACCAAAGGGACTGCCATAATTTGAAACTGGATTGCCAAACTGGATGGGTAGTACAAGCCAATGTTTTGTTTGTATTTTGTTGGTATATAGACACAGATCAACCACTGTCAGGAGGAAGATGAGTGTCTATGTGAAATGAATACGAGATACGTACGAGAAAAAAGAATTAAATCTCGAAAGGAAACGTAGCAAAATAAGAGTTAATGCCCTAGTTGGATTTTATCAAACAGTTCGGGGTAACGAACTGTAAGTAAGGAGCGACCCGGCTCAATGGTAACCGGAACTGTAGAAAACGGAATTTTGATACCAATACATACATCAAAAGAATCAGATTTTAATGCAGATTTCAAATATATAAGTTTAGTCCTACCTATGCTGATTTCATCAAGTTTAGTCCTACCTATCAAAAGTTAAGCGCCTGAGAAAATTTGGCTGATTTTGGAAAAAAGGGGAAAAGGCACCCTAAAATTTATAGAACCCTAATGAAAATCACACCATCAGATTCAGCGTATCAGAGAACCCTACTGAGGAGGTTTCAAGCTCCTATCTACAAAAATGTGGAATTTTGCATTTTTTGCCAGAAGAAAAATCACGGATGCGTGTTTATTTGTCTGTTTGTTTGTTTGTTTTTTGTTTTTTTTCCCAGGGGTGGGTGATTGTATTGACCCAGTGGTCCTAGAATATCGCGGGAGGGCTCATTCGAACGGAAATTAACAGTTTTACTGCCCTTTTTAAGTGACCAAAAAAATGGAGGACAACTAGGCTCCCTCCCGCGCTCCTATTTTCCCTAGTTCACTTGATAAAAATTTTGAGATAACCATTTTGTTCAGCATGGTCGAAAAAATAATCAAACGAACTCTGAGGGCAACCGTATCCCCCAACTTCCCCAGGGGGAGGTCTTAAGATTGTGAACTTTACAAACTTTTTACATTCAGGATTGGTTAGTGGCCAATAAGAAGCCGTGTTCAGGGGAGATTTTTTCTAGTAGTGGGGGGGAGTGGGTCGGGGGTTATGTGAGAGGATCTTACCATGAAGGAAGTTTTCATGGGAGAAGGGACATTGCTATGAAGGGGGCGCCGGATTTCCCAGCATTATTTTAAAAAAGATCAAAAATTAAATATAAAAAAACAAGTTTTTTAACTGAAAGTAAGGAGCAACATCAAGACTTAAAACGCCAGAAAACATTAGGTATATGATTGGGTTCATCCCCTAGTCAATACCTCGCTCTTTAAGCCAAAGATTATTTAGTACTTTCAGAAGAGCTATTTATTCTAATTAACAGCATTTGTGTTAAGGGGTAATTTTTAAAGAATTTGAACAAAATTTGAACTTTAGCTTAAAGAGCAAGATATTGACTAGGGGGCTAACCCTCTAATATACGTATTTGAAATATAAGAATATAGAGGTTCGTTACGTAAGTTAATTCGTAAGTTATGTATATTTATTACTAATAAAAACGTTCGTAAATAAAACTAAACAGGTTTCGAGAAAGCCATTTAACCAAATAAAAGTAAAATTATTATTCAATTTTTTTTTTTTTAATTGTTCATGTACGGTGAGCCAAAATCAAAACCTGCATTAATTTAAAAACGTTCAAAAATTAAACAAAAAAAACCACTTTTTTAAACTGAAAGTAAGTAATGACGTTAAAACTTAAAACGAGCAGAAATTATTCTGTAAATGAAAGGGGCTGTCCCCTCCTCAACGCCTCGCTCTTTACGCTAAAGTTTGACTTTATCACAACTCTATTTTTGTTAAACAATAAAAAATTTTAGCGTAAAGAGCAAGCCGCTGAGGAGGGGACAGCCCCTTTCATATATAGAATAAAAAAAAAACTTTCAAAAATTATCAAAACCTGCATTAATTCAAAAACGTTCAAAAATTAAATAAAAAAATAAGTTATTTTTCACATGAAAGTAAGGAACAACATTAAAACTTAAAACAAACAGAAATTATTCCGTATATGAAAGGGGCTGTCCCCTCCACAACCCCGCGCTCTTTAAGCTAAATTTTTTCATTGTTTAAACAAAATATAGTTTTTAGAAAGTCAAACTTAATCGTAAAGAGCGAGGCGTTGAGGAGGGGACAGCCCCTTTCATATACCGAATAATTTCTGTTCGTTTTAAGTTTTAACGTCGTTCCTTACTTTCAGTTAAAAAAAACTTGTTTCTTTTTTTTATTTAATTGGGTAAAGGTTTGATTCAACCTCTTTGGGGAAGTGGAAGGGATGGGATATCCGAACTTATTGTCATAAAAAAATGAAAGTCGTCTGCTTAAAGTCGTCTGCTTTCAACAAAACATAAATAAACACTGCTCTTCGTTTTGGGGATATATATCTGAAGTTTTCTCTGTAGTGTGAGGGCAAGGAGATCCTAAATTGTTGTCATCAGAATATTTAGCATACTAGAAGACACTATTGGATATCAGCGAAACTTGTTGGGAAATAAGAGCATGTACCCAATTTGACATTTCAGGATGTGAAGGGCTTCTAAATGTTATCTCTTTTCAAAATCTCTTTTCATTAGCATAATTATTAGGTAGTCTGACATGACTCGTTCAATCAAGCCCTGTCAGTAGCTACTTTTGGGCGTCTGTGCTTGTTTCAAATCTCTGAGAAGGAGGGGGCTTTGAAAATTTGTGTCTTCATGACATCAACCAGAATGTCCCATATCGACCAAATTTGATGGTACGTTAGAATAAGTAACCTAGCTCAGTTCTTTTGGAGTCCATAACCGATCCAATCTTTGTGGAAGTGAAGGCTAAATCCTTGTCATCTTAATTTCAAATAATGTAACATGTCAGACATTTAGCAAATTTGGCTGGAAGTAAGATCTAGTCCTATTTGTATATTTACAATGAACCAACTAACTCGATCAGATATAATAATTAGAATTATATTATTCTTCGTGCCTTTACAGCGAAACATATAATGTTTGAAATCTGAGATCGATTAGAAGACGGATCCCTTATTTCTTGTATGTTGAATGTATACCAGAAAAGGAACTTCACATCCCAATTAAATTTGATAGCATTGTAAGAGCTGGACTTTTAGATGTGTCTCTTAGAACCTGGACTTCATATGACTTCGTTGGTGAAGAGAGAGGGTAGAGATTTCAAAACATCTCTTAATTAGTATAATGATTAATAGGCTGGCAGAACTCATTTAACCAAATATGGTTAGCAGCTTTGTTTGCGTGTCTGTGTTCTACCAGAACCTATCTGATGAATAGCTATATTATCATTTTATATTACATAAAGTTTACCTTTTGACCCTATAATTCCAGCAAATATTGGTTTATCGGGTCAATCTGGGTCAACAATTTAAAATGTGTCTTTTTTTTTTTTTTTTTTAATTTGATTCTAATAAAGAAATTGCTTCTTTTTTTCCTGAGACAGAACTCGGTCTTAACCCCGCCGTAGTTAATGATCAAAGCAGCACAAAATAGAGACTGGCCTACACCTTTTAGCCTTTGAAGCGCAGGATTTTTCCTGTAAAGTGGTATTTCTAAATCTTTTAAACCCTGGTTAAACTTTTAACTTAAATGGTATTTCTTGAATAAATCTTAAATTTCAAGATTAATATATTTTAGCTCTGTTACAGCACTTGACAGTTACTATCACAGTTTATATAATTAGCAGTATGATCTTTCCCTATCTCACCCATTACAAAAACCCGGGCCGCGGTGCGAGTTCTCCAGAGAACCTATAAACATAAGCGGCATTAGATCATTTCACGGGTAGACAAAGTATAATCACCTACGGAACAAGTACTGACAAAACCACTTGGCCGGCTCAACCAATAAGTGGACAATAAGTGCGCAAATGATTGGGAGGAGCTTTTTGTTCGCACCGAGAATGAAGAGCCAGAAATCATCTGCGATAAACTTACTGCTAATTCTATAAACTGTGATTACTATGTACAATTTGTTTCGGCAGCATTATTTCTATTTTTGTCTCAGGTATTCTACCATCTTGTGTGTCACCTATCAGTCTTAAGCAAAACATTTATTTTACGCATATTAAGTTTTATTATTTTCAGGCGACTACTGATTTATACGGAAAATGCACTAAAACCCATTCAGGCACATCAGCTGCTGCACCGGAAGCTGCTGGGGTTTTTGCTTTAGCTCTTGAGGCAAAGTAAGTTTTTCTTGACAATGATGCAAGTTATTTTTAACCCAGTTTGATTTCAGATACACCCTGGTGCTGAACGTCTATATCATTTTTTACCAAAAACAGAGTCAAAGGAGAAAATTGTTTTGATTAAAATGTTAAAATTTCGGACATCAATTATTAGAGTGGAGGTCTTAGAACTTCAATATTTATGTCATTACCGAAATTGAATTTAAAATTTTGTGAAGTATTTCCAAATAAACGACGGAACAATAATTAAAAAAATTCTTGCTTTTGGCTATGAATTATACAGTTGTATGACCCCAGGATGGCACTAAGACGAGATTGGAATACCGCCAGTAATTTTGCTTTAATGTTCATAATGTACAATTATAATTTCTTGTCATATTTTATAATAAAGATGAAACTTGTCGTATAAGATATATGATATGTACTTACAGCATTTACAAAGATTAAAACTCTAACGAGAAAAACGATAAGCTGTTCACTGTTGCGGTTCGAGTTTTTGATAGTTTACCTAATAAGAGCTCTGAATTGTGAATAAATAATGTATAAATTATACTGACAAAGGATGATAGGCTTCCAGAAATTGTGATTGTTTTAATCAAGTGGGTTTAAAGGTGTCTTCGAATAAAATGATGAGAGAAATTATAAGCTACAATGTTAAGGAATGTGGATTTTCATGATTGAGAGCAAAAATTGTAGCTATGAATAGAGTCGCGCCGTGAAGGAGCGCAAATAGCAAAATAGGCCCTAGTGGTAATACAGCTACATTCACAGCCTTGCCTCACTTCTTTTATCGCCATTCAGCCCTGTCGCTTCAATAAATAATTCCAACGACACTGTTTAATAAGCGATTTAAAAGAATCGCCCATTGGAATCTTATAACACAGCTTGAATAAACCTAATAATACACTGCCGACCGAGATACTGAGTTTACTAGTATTTTTATGTAAGAACATTACTGCAAAACGCAACATTAAAGTGACTCAAGCTTCAGTACGTAAGATAAGAAATGAAGTTTTGGCTCAGAACAATTGTTGCTTCATGGTTAATCTTCGAGGTTGATCTGATTCGAGTTGAATTCACTACTTTTTTGTCCAGGTCAAAACTTCCTCAAAATGCGGGTTTTAGCGAATTTTTAACGATTAAAACACTTACTTAGTTTTTTTAATTATTTGACAAAAATCTAGCAAAAAAAAAATTAGTGACCTTAATTCCCGACCATAAACCCTTCAAAAATTCTTCAAATGCCTTAAAAATTCACGCAGTCTTTATAAGGGACCATTTTTTTTTGCGATCTAAAATTTGAAAGTAATATCAGGCTACCAGTATGCATTATAAACAAAAAATCTAACTGCCATTTTTCCAAAAAAATCACCAGGTTTCTTACAATAACATTCAGTTTAATTAATTGTGTAATAGTTAGAATATTCTCAGCATTTCCTGGCTCAGTTTCACAGTAATTTAAGATTCATCTGAAAAATGATAGCCGAGTCGAGAATTTAATTTCTGTCATGTCTGTTAATTAGGCTAAAAAACCATGCTCAAATCAGACAAAACCGAGAGACAAAAAATTAGGTTTTGTTTCTCACTTTCAGAATCTACTCGCATGGATAAAATATCTTGCTTGATTTCGACATAAACAGATCCCGTCCCATCGTCCTGTTGTATGAAAAAATATATTCAATCTGACTTGTCAAATCAATGAATAACAATGTGAAATTTCAAATTATGAATTAAAAACAATTTTTATAAAAAAAACATCGTAAAATATCAAAAATAATAATAATAGTTGCGTAAGGAAATCAGTTGGGTTGCATGGAAGGCCCCTCTGTTGCTCAGACTTAAACGTAATCTGAATATCCCTTTCTTTTTCTCTCTTAATTTTTTGAAGGAGCTATACTATTTCATAACATATCTTGATTAGATAGATTGAAAACATAAATTTAACATGGATTGAATCATATATAAATACAATTAAATCACAGCCAAACGCATTAGGAATCACATTGCATTATGATTAACATTATGTGAAATCTCGGTTTACTCTCTCTTTTCATTTTATATTTATTGACATTATAAGAAAGCATTGGCTATACACAACTTTCGACCAAAACAAGAAAATAACGAAAAATGTGTAAGTAAAAAATGTGGATGAAAATGAGAAAGTAAGAAAACCAAGAAAACGAGAAGGATTTTCAGCCACTAGAAAAAATAACAAGCGAAAAGACAAAGACGGGTATTTCGGTAAGGACCTCTGCCAAAACATGAAATTTTTATGAAACTATATTTTATTCTTCACGTCAGGATTGGAACGAGAAAGATAAAAAAAAATACTCAACGAAAAACGTGTTTTTGAGTGTTATTTTGTCCCTAACCATTAAAAACACCACTAAGATAATTTTCACAGCCAATTTTTTTTCTTGGAAAGAATAAAGTTTATGGTGTCGGATATCTACTAGACAATATAACTGAAAACCAACTATAAGGTACTAAACAAAAGAACTTCAACTTGTAGTTACATATAATTTTAAGAAAAGTAAAAAATCAGCTGTCCTTGTAGTCATCCAATTGGCGTGAAGTATTCATTTTTACACTGTTCCCTTGGAGGCTAAGGTTTTCCTCCAATAATGAATTATAGAATAGATCAACGTCAAGAATCTATATGTATTGTCTCGAGACTCTGATACTTTCTGTCTTGGGAATTCCTTACTGTGATACATAGAAAAGAGAAGTACTCACGTAGTAAGGGGTCATGACCTTTTCACAAGGAAAATTCAAGTTTTATAGATCATTCTTGCGTAGTTTTAAGGGTGACTAAAAGACTAGGATACTGAGTAGTGCGTTTCAGATGACAAGGAATTAGTTACCAAACAAGAGATATCACTCATCCTCACCGTAAATGAAGGAAAAGATTATATTTTGTGTCATTTTTAAATTCATAGAGGCCCCAAAGTTCAGATTACTAAGGATTGATCCAAGTCAGTAGTATACTCAGGATAAGAATAAACCTGAACACAAGAGGAGGGAGTATGTAGGAAATTCTTCAACCTGAGTTGAAATAAATTATCTAGATAATTTTTAGGATTCGGGCTTAAAATGGAATACTCATCAAGGACTTAAAAACACGGTGAAACATCAAATCAAACACATGTATGTATCTAAGCGGTTTTGTCTTGTAGTCCATTCTAAATGTTCGTCGTTTTGATTGCACATCCATCGGAGGGGGGAGGCGGATTGTTTGATTTTGTTCTTGATCCATCTTATTTTATTCATTTTATAATTATTTGTTGAATTTTTTTAATCTTACTCTTTTTTTAACTAGGAAGTTTCCTATTGTTTACGATAATTCATTCTTGTTTTCGTTTAGGTTTGTAGGCGTTTTACACTAAATGGCGTGATAAAAATGCGTCACAACTTGGAAGGCAGTAGGAAAGTCTGCCCGAGTATATACGAAATTATGATTGTGTCTTTGTTGGGAGACAGGCTCAACTTTGTGATAGGTCCGTTTTACCTGGGCTAGTTTCTATTCAACGAAAATTTGTCGGTGCTGTTTATTTTCAATAGAAATATTTACTTTCTTATTCTTCTTTAACTCATTCTTGTTCAAGGCTGTAGGTATTTCGCATTGAAAGGTGTGATGTGGCATAAATTAAAAGGCAGCTCATCTCCCTGACCTGTAGTTCTATACAAATTTAAATCAGATGATGGTCTATGTCCCTTTTGTGGCCCCCTTTTGCAATATATGCTTCTAGGAATGGATCTCTGAGGTTCCCCATAGCTTTTAACTCACTTAACTCATAAACATAAGTTAAAGAAACCATCGTGCATGAATGCAGAATGCTGAAAACCGGTGCAAAAGGTAATCTCCCGAATTCCGAATTTACTGGAGAAGATTTTTCTCAAATGTGATCTTTTCTTCAAGATTCCATCCTCATTCTTGCCAAAGTATCCAAAATTTCTAGGAATGGATCTCTGAGGTTCCCCATAGCTTTTAACTCACTTAACTCATAAACATAAGTTAAAGAAACCATCGTGCATGAATGCAGAATGCTGAAAACCGGTGCAAAAGGTAATCTCCCGAATTCCGAATTTACTGGAGAAGATTTTTCTCAAATGTGATCTTTTCTTCAAGATTCCATCCTCATTCTTGCCAAAGTATCCAAAATTTCTAGGAATGGATCTCTGAGGTTCCCCATAGCTTTTAACTCACTTAACTCATAAACATAAGTTAAAGAAACCATCGTGCATGAATGCAGAATGCTGAAAACCGGTGCAAAAGGTAATCTCCCGAATTCCGAATTTACTGGAGAAGATTTTTCTCAAATGTGATCTTTTCTTCAAGATTCCATCCTCATTCTTGCCAAAGTATCCAAAATTTCTAGGAATGGATCTCTGAGGTTCCCCATAGCTTTTAACTCACTTAACTCATAAACATAAGTTAAAGAAACCATCGTGCATGAATGCAGAATGCTGAAAACCGGTGCAAAAGGTAATCTCCCGAATTCCGAATTTACTGGAGAAGATTTTTCTCAAATGTGATCTTCTTCTTCTTCAAGATTCCATCCTCACTCTTGCGAAAGTATCCAAAATTTCTTAGGTAAGTTAATTTGTAGGTGGGTTGGATTAAAAGAAAAATACTTTGAGTTAGACCAAAATCAGTTGTTTGGCATCGGGTCGTTACCCTTTAGTGCCTAAAATTAGAGAAGTAGCTTCCTCAGTCTCTTATGAAAATAACTTCTAGCAATACTTCTAGCAACGCTTGCCTTGCCTGGTCGGGTTTATTAATAAACAAAAAATTCAGATAGATCAACACAATTAAAATCTAGAAAAAAATCCATCTTAAAAGTATTTATTACAATCGAAAAAAGACAACAGTCATTTATTCTTTAAATAACACAAAACGTGAATTGACATTGCTGAGCTATCGGTTCCCCTTGTTACATTCTTCATGACCCGTAGTATTCACACCTGAAAAAGAAAATAATAGTCCAAAAAACTTAAGAGCCACAATAATTAAAAGCAGCATTTGAACTCTTCATTTACTCAAGCTGTAGGACCTTTATACTGTCATGATTTGTTGAACCTTGGTTTTGACATTGGGGGGGGGGGGGAGCGTATATTCCTGTTGGGTAAAACAAACTTCTAAATAATGAAGTTAACTTTGCAATGAATTTTTCATACATAAGTAGTAATAGAAGCCTGTTGGCTTCACATCCAAAGTCCATATCAACGGAAAAAAAGGAAAAAAGCAAAATAAAACTGGCTTAAATGTTTTCAGTACTGGCTAATTTTGGCACTCTTTAAGAATGAATAAAACATTATGCGCCAATTTTGAAATAGCACTAATGGGTACAGGTATGTATACAGAAGGCCAGTCTTCAGGTCCTTACTCCCCTCCCATATCTTCAGGTTGAACTTAATTACTAGAAATTCCGTAAAATTCGCCCTATTTGGCAGAAATGGTACTTCTACAGTAATTTTGAATTTTCGAATAATAGAACTAACCAGCTGCTTCACTGATTTTGAGCTCTATACTCAAGTGAAACTTGGTCAATAAACGCTAATGGTGGGTGGAGAATCTCTGTATTTGAAACTAAATACCTCCACCACATAGCTGGGATCGCCCTGTGTTGACTGAGGATCAAACGAAAGCCTCAACAAACTCATCCGCTACTTTCTGTACCATTAAAAGTCAACAGCTACGCTGATTAGGTCACCTTCAATGAATGACAGTCAACAAACTGCCACAAAATCACATTTGAACATCATGTACTTGGCACACACCCCTAAGGCCGACCTCTTAAGAGATGGAATTATAATTTCAAGATCTATAATTTTCCCCAGTTAGTCCTTATTGAGCCGAACTGATTAAAATATCGCCACCATACGCGTCGTATTATCAGAAGTGAAGAGTCCCCAATGCAAACACAAAGGCAGGACGGGATTTAAATCAAGGGGGTCAAGTAAAACGTCACAATTTTAATTTGGTCTGTTAATGGGTGAACTGTCAGTTTTTAGTTGATACTCACTAGTGTGAAAACTATAATGAAATATAAGTATTAAAAGAAATCAAGCTGATTATTTTTTTTCAGTCCACTCCTAACATGGCGTGATGTTCAACATTTAGCAGTCTTGACTTCTAAGAGGAATTCACTTTTCGATGCGAAGAATCGGTTCCATTGGACAATGAACGGAGTTGGGTTGGAATTTAACCATTTATTTGGTTTTGGAGTCCTTGACGCGGGCGCAATGGTAGCCCTGGCG
This sequence comes from Artemia sp. Qi Xiang Cuo, assembly GCF_049724085.1. Classification (NCBI taxonomy): domain Eukaryota; kingdom Metazoa; phylum Arthropoda; class Branchiopoda; order Anostraca; family Artemiidae; genus Artemia; species Artemia sp. Qi Xiang Cuo. Next base: position 69,470,061 of record NC_142800.1, read on the forward strand.
AAACAGTGGAAAACAGTTCCAGCAAGATTCCATTGCCATGCAGCTACAATGAAAACTTCACAGTATGAATTATTTCACAACTTTACTATTAGATAAAGAGCATACAGACTCTCTTGTTCAGATGGCTAGATCGTGGCTCATCAGCTTGAACTGTGAAAACTCATTGGTTAGGGGAAAGTTTACAATTACATCTACCTATATTTTAGTCCTGGAAAGGTGCAAACTAAGAATTTAATTTCCGGCAGGACCGCAATGAAAAAATAGAATGAAATTGCGTTACAAAAAGGTTTTGTGCAACCTTTTCGATTTTTATTTTCAATTTTATCTTTTATTTCAATTTTATTTTCAGTACTTATAAATGGTTAGAAAAGTATTTTCGTTAAATCTCAGGGGGTAAAGTCTCGGACCAAATCTGCTGATGCTTTGTGCTTTGTTTAAAATGTCCAACGTGCAAAATTTTATGGAAAATGTCATTCCTAATTCTGAGTTACCCCGTAACCGTTTTAAAGGGGGTAGGAGCTTCTTGCAGTCCAAAGATATGAAATGAAACATTTTAAATAACTTCTTTCGATTCGAAGGGGGGGAAATTTGTCAAAACAGCAAAAACATGAGAACAGTAGGGAACAATTTCTCGATGTTATTTCCAATAGGTCCTGCATTAATACACACTTTAAAAAAGAGAATAAAAAATCTTATTATTAAGTTGACACTGGGTAGCGAGTAAACAAAATAGTCTGATTATTTATTTTAATAGTGTGGTGAACATTATGAAAATAGTGAACAGTTTTGATTTCATAATATCGAAGTGCGATTTTTCTTGTTTTTGTTTTTTTTTCGCAAATAATATATGAATGATTTAATATCCTCATCCTAGTTTTCATCCTGTTTCAGTTTTCGTGACAATAGACTTTTCCTGGTCATTTTAAACAAGGAATGAATGTCCAAGGTCATTTTGTAAAGTCAACGTTGTTTTTGTGAGCTAATATTCAAAGCTCCTTTCAATAATAATCTGAGGAAGCAAGCAATTTAATTTAAATTAGCCAAGCAAGGCATTGAAAGATCATAATAGCCGATGATGTCGACTATGCCATGTCCCAATAGTTCAAAATTTGAACTTGTTGGTCAAGTTTCAAAATATTCACTTTTTAAGATAATATTTCAGCGATGAAACTTTATTTTTACTGTTTTATTAGCCGAAATTGACTATAAATCATAAACAGTATTAGTTAACTCTTTAATATTAACTATTATGCCCGATAAAAAAAATATCTACAGAGTCTTAATGCTACTTACTGTAAAAAAAAGATAGTGTTTCAAGGATAAGGCGTCGATTAATAGTGTAAGTAATAAAGAATTAATGTTATTAGCCGGTTTATTATTAATTTCACCTCACGTTTGCAAATGTATTAAAAGCCAGTCTTCTTTGTAGAACAAAGGAAGAATTAAAACAAATTTAATTTCTTTCGTCCTTTTCATTTTTCTTTTCTTTTTTAATTCTCTTTTTTGTTTACGTGTTTCACTTCAAGTGAAAGATCTTTATATTTCATCTCCAACTTTTAGCCAAATTCCGTCTAATGGATCTCTAATCCTTCGTCTTGACACTTCATCATGTCAGGGTCAAGACACCGAGGTTGATTATTTGGAACATGTCCAAGCTGTAATCACTGTGGAATCCTCCAGGCGTGGGGACCTGGAAATGCATTTGACTTCTCCTATGAAAACTAGGTAAGATAATTTCCATAACTGTATTTTAACCAGTATTTTAACTGTATTTTAGACAGTATATTAACCAGTCTTTATGTAATTTTCTCTTAATGATTGTTTTATATTGTCATAGACTTATGTAAAAGAAGAGAAGTTACATTTTTTTTAGTAGGGTGTAAGGCCTGTTCAAAGTCATTTCCGCTTGCTTGTTACTTACTGAATACATACAACCTTTTTTTTTTTTCGAGACCGTATTTGCTCTTTTTAGTCGTATTATATTTATTTACTTTTCCTTTACTATTATTGTCATTAATTCTGTAATTATGTGTGTTGTTATTATTGTTACTATTATCATTTATATTAGATGCTTGAAGTTACTGTGCGAAACCAAGAAAATTTATTTATTTGGGTCATGGGGTCTAGAGACAACCGCATGCTGTGTTTGTTTTGTTGAAACTCATGTCGTTCAATTTTACTCCTTTAAAATCTTAATATTAACAGGAAAAGTACTTTGCATATTTTTTCGTCCTCAACGCTCTTCGTCTGCTCTTATACCCCCATTTGCACTATATGACCTTACCTACAGGTAGAGACAAAGTGTATTTCTTAGACCACACTTCCCTTCTAAGTATAAACAGAATGAAAACATAGGAATATCATAGGCAGCGCGATAGCGCTGCCTAAGTAAATAACGATGTTGGCACAATGTATTTTTTTTTCTTTCTCCATACCCGGGCACTTCGTATCAAAGGGCTTGTCGTAGAAACTTCAAAAAGGGCTCATTTGATTGGAAATTGGAGTGGCTAGTACCCTTTTTAATAGTCGAAAGTGATTGGAGGGTAACTAGCCCCCCTAACGCCCATCATTCCCCTAAATACATCCAATCAAAATGGTGCAATAGCTATTTTGTTCAGCGGAGTGGAGTTCCTCAAAACCATAGCGATTAGAGAAGGACTTTTCCTCACAACCCTCAGAGTAAGGGATTTAAGTAATAACCCGAAGACCCATCAAAACAATATTGGCTCAATGTATTATTTATTAATTTTTTTTTTCCTTTAGAGTAGGGCACTTCGTATCGAAGAAATTGTCGTAGAAACTTCGAAAAGGGCTCATTCAATTGGAAATTGGAGTGGTTTGTGCCCTTTTTAATAGTCGAAAGTAACTGGAAGGTAACTAACACCCCTTCCACGCCCACCATTTCCCGAAACACATCCAATCAAAATTTTGAGATAGCCATTTTGTTCAGTGTAGTTAATTTCCAAATAGAAATTATGTTTTTGAGGAAGACACTCCCCCACAGCTTTCAGGGCAAGGGTTGTAAGTTATGCCCTGGGTACATATTAGGTTTTTATAAGGTTTTTATAGAAGGTGTTGTCGTAGAAACTTCAAAAAAAGCTCGTTCGATCGGAAATTCAAAGGGCTAGTGCTCTTTTTAATAGTTGAAAGTGATTGAAGGGCACCTAGCCCCTCCCCACGCCCATCATTCCCCCATACACTTCCCATAAAAATTTTGAAATAACCATTTTGCTCAGCGTAGCTGATTTCCAGATAGAAAATATGTTTTTGAGGAGGACACTCCCCCACAACCCTCGGGGCAAGGCTTGTAAGTTATGCCCTGGGGGAATATAAGGTTTTTATAGAAGGCTTTGACGTAGAAACTTCAAAAAAAGCTCATTCGATTAAAAATTCAAATGGCTAGGGCCCTTTTTAATAGTCGAAAGTGATTGGATGGCAACAAGCCCCCCCCCCCCCCGCGTCCATGATTCCCCCAAACACATCCGATCAAAATTTTGAGATAGCCATTTTGTTCAGCGTAGTTGAATTCCTGATAGAAAATATTTTTTTGAGGAGGACACTCCCCCAAAACCCTCGGGGCAAGGGTTGTAAGTTATGCCCCGGAGGCATATAAGGTTTTTATAGAACGCGTTGTCGTAGATACTTCAAAAAAGGGCTCACTCGATTGGAAATTGGAATGGCTAGTGCCCTTTTTAATAGTAGAAAGTGATTCGAAGGCAACTAACATCCCTTCCACGCCCACCAGTTCCCCAAACACATCAAATAAAAATTTCGAGATAGCCAATTTGTCCCACTACGTACAAAGTTCAGGAAATTATACCTTTGAGCAGAGCACTCACCCCAAAGTCTTCAGGGCAAGGGTTATAAGTTATGCCCTGGGGGCATATAAGGTTTTTATTGAAATCTTTGTCCTAGAAACGTAAAAAGGGCTCATTCGATTTGAAATTCAAAGGGCTAGTACCCTTTTTAATTGTCGAAAGTGATTTGAGGGCAAATAACCCCCCTCTCACGCCCGCCTTTTCCCCAAACGCATCCAATCAAATTTTTTAGATAGCAATTTTATTCAACGTAGCTGAAAGTTTTGGAAATTAGGTCTTTAAGGATGAAAACCCCTCCGCCCACAGCCCTCAGGTCAAGGGTTGTAAGTTATGCAATGGGGGCATATAAAGTTTTTTTAAAAGCGTTGTCGTAGAAACTTCAAAAAGGCTCGTTCAATTGGAAATTGAAAGGGCTAGTGCCTTTTTAAATAGTTGAAAGTGATTGGATAGCGACTAACGTCCCTCTCACACCCGCCATTTTCCCAAACACATCCAATCAAAATTGGGAGATCTCCATTTTTTTCAACGTAGTTAAAAGTTCTTTAAATTAGGTCTTTTAGGATTATAACCCCCTCGGAGCCCTCAGTGAAAGGGTTGTAAGTTATTCCCTGGGAGCATATAAAGCTTTTATTGAAAGTGTTGTCGTAGAAACTTCGAAAGGGCTTATTCAATTGGAAATTGAAAGGACTAGTGCCTTTGTAATAGTTGAAAATGATTGGATAGTGACTAACGCTCCTCTCACGCCCACCATTTCCCAAAAAACATCCAATCAAAATTTTGAGATATCCTTTTTGTTCAACATAGTTGAACGTTCTGTAAATTATGTCTTTTAGGATGATAACCCCCTCAGAGCCCTCAGTGCAGGTTTGTAAGTTATGCCCTGCGGGCATATAAGGTTTATATAGAAAGTTGTTGTATAAATTATAGGCAGTGCGATCGCACTGCCTAAGTAAAGAACGAGGACACTCGAGAACGAGACAAGAAATGGGGACTAAGTAAATAGGGGGACACTCCCCCACAACCCTCAGGGCAAGGGTTTTAAGTTATGCCCTGGAGGCATATAGGAACGATGTTAGCACAATGTATTATTTATCAATTTTTTCCTTTAGAGCAGGACACTTCGTATCGAAGAAGTTTCGCAGAAACTTCTAAAATGCCTCATTCTATTAGAAATTGGAGTGGCTTGTACCGTTTTTAATAGTCAAAAGTCATTGGGAGGCAACTAAAAGCCCGTCCACAACCACCATTTCTCCAAACACACCAAATCAAAATTTTCAGATAGCCATTTTGTCCACTTAGTTGATTTACAGATAGAAATTATGTTTTTGAGGAGGACAGTCCCCCACAGCCCTTAGGGCAAGGGTTTCAAGTTATGCCCTTGGGGCATATTAGGTTATTTATAGAAGGCATTGTCGTAGAAACTTCAAAAAAGGCTCGTTTGATTGAAAATTCAAAGGGTTAGTGCCCTTTTTAGTAGTCGGAAGGGATTAGAGGGCAACTAACCCGCCTCTCACACCCACCTTTACCCCAAACACATCTAATCAAAACTTTGAGATAACCATTTTATTTAACGTAGTCTTAAGTTCTGGAAATTAGGTCTTTGAAGATGACCAACCCCCTCCCCCACACGACCCTCAGGGCAGGGGTTCTAAGTTATGCCCAAGGGGCATATAAGGCTTTTATATAACGCGTTGTCGTAAAAACTTCAAAAAGGGCTCATTCGATTGGAAAGTGAAATGTCTAGTGCCCTTTTTAATAGTCGAAAGTGATTGGAAAGCAACTAACACCCCTTCCACGCCCACCATTTCCCCAAATACATCCAATAAAGATTTTGAGATATCCATTTTGTTCCACGCAGTTTAAAGATCAGGAAATTATACCTTTGAGCAGGACACTCCCCCCACAGTCTTCAGGGCAAGGGTTATAAGTTATGCCCCGGGGGCATGTAAGGTTTTTATTGAAATCCTCGTCGTAGAAACTTGAAAAAGGGCTCATTCGATTGAAAATTGAAAGGATTAGTGCTCTTATTGAAAGTAAAAAGTTATTGGAGGGCAACTAACCCTCTCTCACGCCCATCTTTTCCCCAAACACATCCAATCAATCTTTTAGATAGCTATTTTATTCAACTTAGTTGAAAGTTTTGGGAATTAGGTATTTAAGGATGACAAACTCTCCCCCCCCCCCCACAGCCCTCAGGGCAAGGCTTGTAAGTTATGCCCTGGGGGCATATAAGGTTTTTATTGAAAGCGTTGACATAGAAACTTCAAAAGGGCTCATTCAATTGGAAATTGAAAAGGCTAGTGCCTTTTTTAATAGATGAAGGTGTTTAAAGAGCAACTAACGCCCCTCTCACGCCCACCATTTTCCCAAACACATCTAATCACACTTTAGAGATATCCATTTTGTTCAACGTAGTTGAAAGTTCTTGAAGTTAGGTCTTTTAGGATGATAACCCCCTCAGAGCCCTCATTGCAAGGGTCGTAAGTTATGCCTTGGGGGCTTATAAAGTTTATATAGAAAAATGTTATATAGATTTCAAAAAGGGCTAATTTGATTGAAATTGAAATTGCCCTTTTTAATAGTCGAAAGTGAGTGGAGAGTAATTAAACCCCCTCTTACGCCCACCATTTCCCCAAAAACATTCGATCAAAGTTAGAGATAGCCATTTTGTTCAACGTAGTTGAACAAAACCCCCCATGATGACAAACCCCCCAGAGCCCCAAGGGCAAAGGTTGTAAGTTCTGCCACGGGGGCATATAAGGTTTTTATAGATAGAGTTGTCGTAAAACTTCAAAAGGGGCTCATTTAATTGGAAATTGAGAGGGCTAGTGCCCTTTGTAATAGTCGACAGTGATTGGAGGGTAACTAACCTCCCCTCCCATGCCAACCATTCCTCCAAACACATCCAATCAAAATTTTCAGATAGCCATTTTGTTCAACGTAGTAGAAAGTTCTGGAAATTAGGTTTTTGAGAATGACACCCCCCCCCCCCAGCACTCAGGGCAAGAGTTGTAAGTTATGCCCTGGGGGCATATAAGATTTTGATTGAAAGCTTAGAAACTTCAAAAGGGCTCATTTGATTGGAAATTGAAAGGGATATGGCCATTTTTTATAGTTGAAAGTGATTGGAGAGCGACTACCACCCCTCTCACGCCCACTATTTCCCAAACACATGCAATTAAAATTTTGAGATAGCCATTTTGTTTAACGTAGTTGAAAGTTCTGGAAATTCGGTCTTAGAGGATGGCAACCACCCTAACAGGCCTTAGGGTAAGGGTTGTAATTTATGCCCTGGGGGCATATAAGGTGTTTATAGAAAGCGTTGTCGTTTCCAAAAGGGCTCATTCGATTGGAAATCGAAAGACCTAGTGCCCTTTTTAATAGTCAAAAGTGATTGGAAGGCTTGGCATTTTTATAGTAAAGATTGATGTGGGTATAATAAATAATTTTTTATTGTTGTTGTTGTTTAGTCCAGGGCAATTCGTATCGAATGAGTTATCGTGGTATCTTCGAAAAGGGCTCATTCGATTGAAAATAGAAAGGGCTGATGCACTTTTTAATAGTTGAAAGTGATTGAAGGTTAACCAATCTCCATTACACTCCCACCCTCCCATTTGCCCATTATGTTTAAAAACTAAACGTTGCCTTAAGATTAAATCAAAATGCACTGTGATAATGCTAATTCCCAATAAGGCATCTCAGCAGTATCCCAAGAACGACTGAGGGTATTATGCTCAAACTTTTGGAGCTGCTTCTACTCTAAAAATTCTAACCGTCTCAAAATAGCGGAAGTTTATCCAAGCTATCAAAGAAAGGAAACAGATTTTTTTGCGAATGGTATCAAGTTTTCCATTTCAGGTCAACTAGAGGAGGTATAAAACTAAATTAAACAGTACTATTTGTGTCCAGATTTTTAAAAGAGTGTATGTTTTACAAAATTGCTGAAAAATTTTCTCCAGCATACAAATAGCAGGCCAAACTATCAAGTCTTAAAAAGCGAAAAGATTTAAAGTATTATTTTCTTTTTTCGTGAAAAGACTATGTCAATATAAAACAAACAGAAATTAATTTAAAAAAACTTTTTCGACAAAATAAGTATTTCAAAGAAAAGTAAAAAACTCCATTGAACAAAAAATGAGCAAAAATAAAATCAAATAATCTACCAAGCGTGAAACTACCACAAATCAGCATCGATAAATAAATGAAACCCAAAACGAACAGAAATTACAATAAATAACCGAGTCAAACTCAAAACGAATAGAAATTAACATAAGGTGGGCGCAAAACCCCTATGCTTTCCCAAGGCCAGAACAAAATTTGCACTTTACTGAAAAAATACAAATGAATGTGCATTGTCATTTTAATATACATATACTGATATTTAGTAATCAAAATGTTAATATTATTTGATTTATTAAAGTTATAAAAGTAAAAACATTTATATTTTTTTCAGTTTTTTCAAGTTTTTCTTAAGTGGTTGTCTATATTCTTGTCAATGACATGTTCACAAGCAGAGCATTTGTAGATTGTTTCTTCTTCTTTTTTTTTTTAATGAGCTTATTCTGAGTCATTTGATGTAATTGGATCCATCATGCGTATATACCCACATGGAGCAAGGAATAATAAAATTAATAATATTTTTTTTATTTTTTTGCACATTTATTTTGTCTTCAATCCTCCTACACTGCCCTGCCATCCCTCCAGCCAGGACAAAACTATTATTTTAAGAACAATTTATCTCCGTTTATAGTATTTGGCATGACCTAAAAATTTCTCATTTACGATCAAATCAGTAATTTTGGACTTTCTTAAGCTAAACAAAACTGTTTTCCAGTTTCTCTTTGTTTCTATAATGACATATTTGTGGAAACCATAGTATCCATCAGTTGTAAATCACCAGATTCTTAGAAATAATGTTTGCTTTCCAATAGGAGTGTTTCGCATTCAAAACTGTTTCAGCGTAATCGAACTCTTAGGCAAACGTCATTACAATCGAAGTTTGAGTTGAAATATAAAGAAAAGGTTAAGAGACCGTTCCGTGTTCCCTGCTAATAGGATTATTAGACTTACTCCTGTAAATGAAATAAATAACGATTTGTATTCAATCATTTCAAGGTTGTAAAAATCAGGGCTAGGATATCAAACTCATATGGGCTAAGGAAGTAATTTCTTAAACTCAAGTTAATTATGTTTCAGTACGATGAAAAACAATTAGAAACCCTAAAAATGCCTAGTTCTTCAGGGATATTCTGTTTTTCACCGTTATTTAACTTTTAGTAGATGGTGACTTAGCAAACACATCAAACCAGATTATAGTTTACAACAGCTTACATATCGAGTTTACACAGTTTATTGACCATGGTTATATGTTCATGGGCCCAAATAAGGCCGACTCCGAGTCCGTTCCGAGTCCATGACCTTTTTGTTTCTAAATCTGCCAAGTGGCTATGTAATTCCGGCACCGAATAAATTCAAAGATGTCTAATATCGGAGATATAGCTTGCCAATTTAAATACACTAGAAGAATTAATAAAAAGGATGGGTAGTATGACAATGTCTACAGGAATGTAGGGTACCGGTTGAGCCATTACTTTCTAACTAGGAAAACTGAGGCCACTAATGCATGGGGTTGACAACTAAGGACATATATTGCAACAGGTGCCACTTCCAGTCCCCCTCTCCAACAGTCCAATAATTTTAAATTATCGCACTTCTAAAATGGTGTGACCGGTAAATTATCGTAGGTTGGTCTAACCCAAATGTCATCCTGTGCCGAAGGACCGATTCTTTCGAGAAATTAAATAAAAAAAAAAAGTTTTTTTTAACTGAAAGTAAGGAGCGACATTAAAACTTAGAACGAACAGAAATTATTCCGTATATGAAAGGGGCTGTCCCCTCCTCAACGCCTCGCTCTTTACGCTTAAAGTTTTTATTGTTTTAAAAAATAAAGTTGTGTGACAGAGTCAAACTTTAGCGTAAAGAGCTAGGCGTTGAGGAGGAGACAGACCCTTTCATAGAGGGAATAATTTTTGTTCGTTTTAAGTTTTAATGTCGCTCCTTACTTTCAGTTAAAAAAAGCGTGTTTTTTTTTATTTAATCTCTGAACGTTTTTTAATTAATTCAGCTTTGATTTTGGCTTACAGTACATGAATAATTAAAACAAACTTTGCATATTAATTTTACTTTTTTTTGGCTAAATGGCTTTCTCAAAATTTTGTTTAACGTAACTTACGAATTAACTTACATAACAAAATTCTATATTCGTATGTTTTTATTACGTATATTTTGGAGTTTGCCCCAAGTCAATATCTCGCTCTTTATGCAAAAGTTAGAATTTTGTTCGAAACACAAACACCTTAATCACAAACACCAGTTAATTAGAACAGATAGCTCTTTTGAAAGTACTAAAAAAAACTTTAGCGTAAAGGGTGGGGTACTGACTAGGGAGCATACCCCCTTATATACTTAATCATTTCTGTTTTTTAAGTTTTAATGTTGCTCCTTACTTTCAGTTGAAAAAACTTGTTTTTTTTATTTAGTTTTTGATCGTTTTTTAAATAATTCTCGGAAATCCGGCACCCCCTTCGTAAGAATGTCCCTTCCTCCCAAGAAAACATCCTCCATGGAAAGATCCACCCCCTTAACCCCCTCCTCCGCCCCCCACCCACCAGGAAAAAAATCCCTCCTGAAACGCCTGTATACTTCCCATTAACCAATACTATATGGTCTATATATAAACAATGGGCAAAGCTCATAACTTGCAGCCTTTCCCCCGGGAACTGTGGGGGATTAAGTCATCGCCAAAGACATATTTTTTAGATTTTCGACTATGCTGAACAAAATGGATATCTCAAAATTTTGATTGGGTGACTTTGGGAAAAAAGAGCGTGTGAGGGGGGCCAAGTTGCCCTCCAATTTTTTGGTTACTTAAAAAGGGCACTAGAACTCTTAATTTCCGTTCAAATGAGCCCTCTCACGATATTCTAGGACGACTGGATGGATACGATCACCCCTGAAAAATAAAATAAATAAATAAACACGCATCCGTGATCTTTCTTCTGGCACAAAAATACAAAATTCCACATTTTTGCAGATAGCAGCTTCAAATAAATATAATAGGGTTCTCTGATACGCTGAATCTGATTGTGTGATTTTCATTAAAGTTTTATAACTTTCAGGGGTTGTTTCCCCCTTTTTTTAAAAATAATGCAATTTTTCTCAAGGCGCTTTAATTCTTATTAGTATGACTAAAATTGATGAAACTTATATATTAAAAATCAGCATACAAATTTAATTCTTTTTATTTATCTATTGGTATAAAAATTCCGTCTTTTAGAGTTTCGGTTACTATTGAGCCGGGCGTTCCTTAGTTACAGTTCGTTACCACGAACTGTTTGACAAACCTTTATAAGGACCCGAGCTCGATTTAGTTTTGGTTTTTAGTAATTGTAATGGGATATTTGTTTGACCTAACTGACTAGGACTCCGATTAAATAAAAATCAGTAACTTTAAACCAAGTAATATCACAGTAATTAGTTGGAAAACACAGTCGTAATCTTATCAAAAATCAAATAATACTAATTTCTTAAAGTAGCGACTACTGTGAAAATGAAATGTGATTGTCAGAATGGGTTTAGTGGAAACTTATACAAAATATATATATATCTTAAAAAGTTAGGAAAAATCTGGAATTCAGTTTTTAATGAAAAATACCTCCATACGAAGAAATGCAGTTTTGTTTGTATGTTGCGGCATATTTAAAAAAAAAAAAAAAACTCGTAAAAATCACCAAAAACTAAGTTAAAAATGTGTTGCCAAACACTGACGAAAATGTGATACTGTCATTCAGCTTTGAAACAATCAAAAGATAAGTCTTAGAAAGATCTTTGGCATTCAGATAGTCATGAAAATAATCCTAAAAATTACAAAAACCAGAACATTACAAGTCAGTATAGGAATGCAAATGTTACTCTTTCTCAGCAGGAATTGTGCTTCACTTTTTTCCGGTGTTCATTAGCTTGCTTTACTTGCCCATAATAAATAAACATGGATTTGAGAAATTGTTTGGTTGAAATATATTTTTGTTATATCTGGATAACATTATGCAGTGATTCTTTATTTCAAAATTTTAATTGTATAAATGGATTAACGGATCATCCTTCTTTTAATCATCCCATTAAACGTAAAAATTGATCAAGGGGGATAGGGGTAGAAAAAATAATAGGAAAATCATAAAGATTCAAATAACTATTTGATGGATTTGTACCAGCTATTTGAGTCTAATAATATGCCTAGTATAATAAAATGTTTAAATAAGTTATGAAGAAATATTTTAATAAAATTATTTTGGATTGTGAATAATAATACACCATTTAATTCAAAAACTAAACTTATTTATGATACGGTGTGTATTTTAGCTAAAAGTAAATATATTTCAAAACATAAAAGGTCTGATAAGACTGTTAATAAGGATACGAGACTATATTTATATATAAATTTTAGTAGTAAACAAATAGAGGATATAAATTTACCTGGAATTTTAAACCAGCGGGATGTGTCCTAGTAATTTGAATTATAAGAATAATTCGATTATAACATAAGTTCTCAAAAACGTTAGGGCAAATGATTTTTAATTTTAATTTAAAACTAAGAAATTTGACAAAGATAGTAATTGGAAACTTGTTTGTAATTTTGAGCAATTTTTATTATTTGTAAATCTAACTTACGAACCTACTACAACAGGTGATTAGGCAATAATAAAACAGCTTGATCGTCAGAGTATAATAAAAAAAGGGGCTACATTCCGTCTTTCTAATCATCTAAAGCCCTCAAATGTTCTTAGTGGGTTAAATAATGATTTAGATTTATTTACTGGTAAGTGGTGCAAAAAAAGAGAAAATTAATAAAGATAGTTTTCAGAATTGGAAAATTTTAATTAAAACTAGAGATAGAAATAAGATATATAATAATGATATATAATAATATAATTATAGATATATAATAATGCAAATAATCTTAATAATGAGGCAATATTTTGCCTCATTGAGGGTAAGATGCTCGAGAAGCCATATATAACAATATCTTCCCACTTCGTTACTCTTATATGAGATTGCTGTCACAAAGGGGACATTTCCCTACAGGCTCCTTACATAAGGTATCTTAAACAATGGTTCACTAATTTCCAAATTTATGCAATCTAACAAATTTATTTCCACCATATATACTATGACTGCTTTCCTTAAGACAATTATCAGTAATGAGAATTAACTATTGCTATTCGTTGCTTTCCAAAATACGAAATTATAAAAAAAATTGGTTTATTCTTTGTATTATAAATACTGAAGAACTAAAATGTTACTCGCTTTTAGTTATTATGAACAAATAAGAGTTGGAATTTGCAGTTGGCAGTTGTATGAAGGCAATAACATATAATTAATTACAATTTAGGATAATTGGCTTTTGGAACGCACCCTGTGCTTCTACAGCTCTTGAAAGGCACGGATGCTTTTCAAAAATGAATAAATCCTAAATAGTGTATTCCCATTTAGATCACATTCCTAGTAAATCGTTGACTGGCGGGGATTTATGAGCTCTAGCCCTTCTGTATTTTAAAGATAACCGAATATGGCTTTTTAAATGAAGCAGAATGGAATATTCCTTATTCATCATCCTCAGAAAATTTCCAAAGTGGATAGGAGTAAAATCTCTGCGGAAGAACAATATAAGTCTTTTTCTACCGCTTTTCATCAGAATTTGACAGAAGAAACTATCGTCGAGGGAACTAAATTAGAATTTTTACAGAATCTCCTTAGATCCTTTTTATGAATTTCAGGTTTTCACGTCACCTGAAGTTTCAACATCCATTTGCACGAGACTACAATTTCCATGAAATAATTATTCCAAATGGGTGGGGATGCACTTGTATATAGGTGACTTTTGCACCTTAAGCAAGAATGGGTAGGAGAGCCGAGAAAAAAAAATCCAGCTAGGTGAATTGCCTGGAAAATTTTTGAAATTATGGGGTAGCTTTCATTGTCCTTGAAATGTAGGGGAGGGCATAAAATTAATCAAAAATGTTTTTTTAAGGAGCAAAATGGAAAATGTCTTGTTTATCATTCTTGGAAAGTTGTTAAGTTAATAGAAGTGAGATTTCTACGAAACAACACTTTTAGTCCTTTTCTATCGCTTTTTATCCGAGTTCTATAGAAGAAACTGTTGTCCTGGGAATTAAATAAGAATTCTAACTCTAAATGAATCTCCTTGGAGCAGTTTTATGAATCTCAGGTTTCTCTTCGCCTAAGTGACTAAGTAAATTTACGTTGCTACGCACCTTGGACTTCATTCATTAAGGGATATTTGTAAAACAATCTAAGAGGATATCAAAATAAAGGTAAACTTAACTGGTTTTATTTGTACCGTAAAGCTATTCACCTTTTTATGCTTCATAGCATAAAGGTAAGGCAGTTGAATATAGAATACATAATGAAAGTGATTTAAGGTGGAATACAAAATTAAGCGTTGTCTTTTATTCTGAAATGGAAATGGGGCTCACCTTTTTATTTGTGACATTGTCTTAGCTGGTTTTCTCTCCTATAAGTCAGGGACCCAGCCAACGAAATTCTGACATCACAGGCTTCAACGAGCTAAAGAAGGTTTGAGAAATTTATCAGGGGCAGAATTGGTCGCTGAAAACGAATACAGGCGGGCGCAACGAAAATTATGTGTGCCAAAGGAGATATCACCTAATTTGCATAATCGATGACGTCGTCAGCTATATTTTTGTTTTTCGACCTAGATGAAAAAACAAGTTTTGACAGATGACAGGTTTGAACTTAGAATGTGAAACGGAACCTAGAGAGAAAAGAAAAATTATGAGAACAATCAGAACCAGCTTCCTAACTGCACATTATTAAAACATACCTAAGTGGTGACACCAGAAACCAACTTTCCTGTACTTGCCATAGAGTTATGTTGAAAGGGAGAGGAAAAGAGCAATTGGGGCTGCACAGGCAGGTGACAACACCTTTGCAACTCCATTCCGTCAGTGGCGTCAAAACAAAAGCCACTTGGAATAAATTAAAGGGCACAGATATTGAATCCTAGCCTCGTAACTACTTAAAATTATAAAAAATTAGCTGCAGAAATAGAGCTTTTGATTGAAAAAAAGAGAAAGAAAAAGAATCTACAGAAAATGACCACAAATTACGCATATATTATACTTCTTCGGGCGAATTGGCACTCTTTCCAGAATAAGCACACAAAACATCACAAAATCGAGGAAGGCATTTACAGTTCTTTGTGCATTTTTTGCTACAGTCACAAAAGAGTTGTGAATATCCCGACGGAAGTAAAGAGGCGCTCGAAACAACAGGAACAGCATCTTGTCCAGAAAATTACCATCCATAACCGAAAGGGCTTGGCAGACATGGTCTGGCAATCAATGGGGCATTCCAGATTGCAAGCTGATAGGACGCTTACAATGTTCCACAAACGCCCCATTTATAGGAGGCAACGCTTTCAGTTCCTTCGTACGAGGGTACAAGTTTACTCTTAAATCACTGAGGGAAAACTGATTAGGATCCCTTCCATAAGTGCTGAGTATCAGCTTTCTTGCAACGTCTTGGAAGGACAACATACTGGCCTCCGTGAAGGTTTCATCTCCCAACTTCTGTATTGCATACTTAATCTCCATGTAGAGACCGCTCTTCTTGGCAGACGTTAAGAATGTTCGTTTTTCTGTAGAGAAAAAGTAACTCGTTGTGTCACACCCAAAATGCAGTGAATGAACGCCAGGGAGTTCAAAATTTCTTCTCCGTTCTCTGGAACAAAAGATTAATGGGGACATAATAATTTTGAAACTTCACGAGGAGTTGAGGCATAACATTTTCCACATGAAAAATGTTATGGAGACTAGGGAGGTGGTACACTAGTATCACAACTACATCAGCATCATTAGCACAAGCAGTCACCCTTTCAAAGCTGTTTCTGAAGAAAAAGGCAACGCGCACAGCCATTCTGGTGTCCGTTTCTTCATGTGTGCTGCATAGAAATTTCTCGAAACTGAGCGAATCAAAATCATGACTTAAACATGCAGCTCTCATCCTGTCTCCAAATCCTCTAGAAAGCCATACATGCAAGGTGCCGGCAGTACTTAAGCTGCTTGTACAGTCAAATCCATTTGCTTCTCATGTTTCAAAAAATGCTTTCATCAAATTTGCTTTACTCTTTGTATTTGCAATAATCTATGTCCAGCTTCCAATTTTTGAGCTAGTCGAGAAGGAGTAGACTGTCAAGCAGCAGCCACGTAACTGGTGACATCCACTGCAGTTCTTCAGAGATATAATGCCACCATTTGGATCAATGTGACCAAACAGTCCGTCATACCGGTCACCCACGATATGAATTTAAATTGCTGTTTCATGTATCCCTTTCAATTCGGCTTTAAGCAGCCACATGACATAGGTTTCGACGGTTTCATGCTCAGCTGGTGGATTTTTGTAAACCAGTGTCATTAAGTCGAAAAAGAAGCCTTCACGCCCATACAAGCAACGTTTTTCTTCGCAGTTCGGGTTTTCAGGTCATTTACGCTAGCCACTAGCCTCTCAGAAAGTCTAGCACGGTAGACTTGCCACCACTTCGAAGCGTCAACGTATAATCCCTGGGCTCAAAAATTGAAGAAGCATGTGAAACGAGTTTAAAGCTCAGAATATTTTTAAACTGTTTCAGTCCACTGTTAGTGCTGGAATCTATCCCACAAAGAATGCTCTTCACTGTCATAAGCTCTGAAAAAACTGCGCTTTGTCCAATGGTATTCGTTTTTTATCGCGATTCACTTGAAGCAACATCCATTGGGGTAACTTTAACTTTTAAAAACGCTTTTTCATCCCCTTTGACATACTTGGCTACAGCTTCAAGTCCTCGTTCCTCAAGAGCAAGTCAGGAGCTTGCAGCCGATGGATTGACCTGCTCATTGTTTAACACATACATAAGGATTTCTTCAGTTGTAGTAAAGTGGTCTGTTTGACAGTGCAAAACGGACACAACCGTTTTTAGAAGCATCATCTGCTTTTTGATAAATTTCGAGCAATCTTCGTGATGCGGAGAATCAAACTCTGAAGTTTCATTCATATTAATAAGGTCATACAAAACAGACGAAACTGAGGCAACAAAAGTAGGGTATTAATCCACTTTGTGACTGCTAGTTGGCTTGTTGTAACACCAACCAGACCAGAATTTCTTTTCGAATCAAGATTTATGGTAGATTCAACAGCATGATCCGGCGGCACAAGGTTAAGCGAACCGGGTCACCTTTTTACATTGAATATAATCTTTGATTATCAACAAAGTGATAAAATTGCCGTTCGTGCAATGAGATAGCATTACTAGGTAGTGTTCCCGTAAAATTTTCGCTAGGTGTATAAGTGTAACGCAAAAAGGGTGTCCGAGCGTGGAAAGATCTGAGTCACATCGGGGGAGTTGGATGGGGGGAGGGGAGAGAACTTGCAAAAATACTTAGTATTGCACAGAGCATACCTTTTTCACACTAATGTCGATTAGTTGAAGAACTCACAAATTCTTAATGCTTGCAAGTGCAAATTAAGGCAAGGTAAATGTGAAAAGTATTACTGTAGAGATAATGCTCCCCCTTTACGCTGGAAATCCCTCATTAGTGGAATTGAATCTGAAATTGCATTCATGGAGAAATATTCTACCAAAAAAAATGCTCAAAAAAGCTCCGCAGAATGAAAATATACCAATCTTTGTTTTTGTCCAATTTCTGCAAATACGCCCTTTTTGCCATTGGCGCAAGGAATTTTGAATGCGCCATGAGATATCCGTTCGGTGCTTTTTTCTGCCCTAGATTCCATATTCAAACCTTCTTTAGCTCGTTGAAGCCAGGTAACAATTTGTTAGCGATCTTTTTTTTATCGTGGGTCCTTGACTACTATGCGAAGTACCCTGTTTTCACTAGGTGTTCTACGGAAAAACCGAGGAACATGTCAACCAAAGAAAGTGCAAGAGAACTTATCTTTAAGGGCAAAATCTCAAAAGTGGTTATGCAATGGCTAATTTGTGTGAGTTTTTCTCTGTAAAACGCAAAATGGAAACAGAGCTTTAGATGCACAAGCAAAGATTGCTACAGCGATGAAAATTGGACCCCCTAAAATTGGACCCTGAGAAGGGCCTAATATTTTTTCCCTATCGGTTGAGACTTACATCCTTAATTACATGTGCCATGGGGACCCTAATGCAAAATAACTACCTCCCCCCCACACAAAAAAAATGGAATGTTCGTATCCGTAAAATGGACACAACTCTGGTTTTAGTTGGGTAGGGGCCCTCAATAATGGGACTCAAAGGGACACAGAAATTTTCTACGATTAGCTTGAAACTTTAAAGAATCCGTGTCTCGACAAAGTGAACCAGCAAGTTTTTTGAAGGGGAATGGGTGTCAGGGGCCCAGAAATGGACTAAAAATCTGTGAATCCTGGTCAATTTGATACATTCAGCATTCTGACCCTGGGGCTAGGAGAAACTAATATAAAAAAAAAAACTTTGAGATGCACCCGGCAAGGCCGTATCCAGGGGGGGGGAGTACCCATTTTGACCCCCCCCCCCAAAAAAAAATGTTTGTCTGACTCGTAAAAATGTAACAAAAATGGACATAAACAAATTTTGTATGTATTTTTTCAGGTTTTTTGTGTACCCCCCCCTCCCTAAAAAAATAGTATCCCCCCCCGAACAAAAATCCTGGATGCGCTCCTGGCACCCGGACAAAAATGGTGTCCAAGAAGGGTCATAGCTTATAATCCTAAGTTATTGGGTCTAGAGGAGTCTAATGCACAAGAGAAAATAGGAAAAATTATATTGGATTCCCCGAGAAGGGGCTAAAAAGGGCCATTTTTTCTCCGAACGGTTGGAAGCATATGTACGTAAGATCTCAGGCAAATGGAACCCTCGCACTAAAAACAACAGTGTGGAACACGAGCCCTGAAAATTATGGCAAGAAATGTTCATTCAACTTTTTTGAAATTTCTGTCTAAAATCCTTAGTTCAATGGGGATCCCAGGGGATCCCTTAGGCAAAAAAAAAATATTGGTTCCCCCGAATAAGGGCCAGAAATCTTTTTTTGAATGGCTTCAAACTTACGACTGTGAGTTCTTGGTCCAAGGGAGCCTAATGTTCCAAACATACAATCGACTGGAGGAAAAGCCCACTAAAAACGGGCAAAAGAACTTTCCTTTGATTCACTTGAATCTCATTGGGCCAAGGTGCCACAATTCACAAAAAAAGTAAAAGTATTGGTTAAACGGAAGAACAACTCGAAATTTAAAACTCTACGTCATTGGGCCAAATATAATTTTTTTTTTGGGGGACAAATGGGGACCAAAAATAACCAAATAGCTTTTTTTCCAAAAAAAATGAGGAAGACTGACTACAGGCACGTATTTCTTAATTGGCTGTCAAGTTACAGCTAGGCAAAGGCAAGCCGAGTAATCCTTAATAAATATAAAAAATTAAAAGAAATAAGGTTGAATTGACTCATGACGTCAGAAAACAGGGATATATTTTTCTGTTCTTCCTGTAGTCTACCACCTAATATAATATATCACACCCATGGTCAAATGTGAGCTCCTCTTGGAATATGCTTTAAACTAGCTTTCTTTAGACAAAAGCTATAATAAAACAAGGTCACCGATAACAAAACTATGTTAGTTAAAAAAAAACAGAAAATTAATTTAGAAATTTGTTTTTACAAAAATTTACCTTTTACCTTCCCCTTATTTGTTTGATTTTGCCTTTTTTATCTTCAACTCCACTTCCCCTTCCAGGTCAATGATTTTGAGCCGAAGACCCAATGATAATGATGCTAGAGATGGTTTTACAAAATGGCCATTCATGACAACCCATACATGGGGAGAAGACCCTCGTGGAACATGGACGTTAGAGGTAAAGGCCTTTAACTGAGCCTAAACAGGTTCTTACTTAGAACTAGTCTTGGAAGAGATTCAGTGTCTCTAGGTTAGATTTTTATGAACAATGGAGAAATTTGGCTTGAGGAAATTAAGACTTTCTGAACTTCAACCAATAAGCCATCAGCATTTTTGTCCCCTGAATTAACCTCTGAAAGAGGTTTTTTATTTACTACAATGAAGTCCCGCTGCCTAATGAATAAAGGCTGATATGGCTGACTGAAATCGACTGAAATCTGAAGTAGTGTAATTTACATAATTAACGCAAGTTTGCGTTAATTAAACTTGCTCTTAGCGAAACCTTATCAGATCAAACTAGTCCCCCCCTAAAAAAATCCTGGATCCGCCCCTGTTTGATGTAGTATATAAATAAAGATTGGGCATTTTGAATATGATTTCGACAAGATTGCACCCCTCATCTCTTTTATTTTGCAAAATTTTCTGCTGATTATTTTAGACGATTTGAAAAGATCATTAAAGTAATACACAAACTCATGAGGATATAACTAGAAGATTCTGAAAGAAAACTTAGGTGAAAAGTTAAATGAAAAGTTATGTTCAAAACTTCTTCGGAAAATATTTCATTGGAAGAGCAGTTCTCCTAACCATAAGATTCATTTGATAAAGGCGCAAATATATAGTATTATTTAGCATCAAACAGTTCGTGGTAATGAACTGTAAGTAAGGAGTGACCCGGCTCAATAGTAACCAAAGCTCCAAAGGTTACGCGCCTGAGAAAATTTGGCTGATTTTTGAATAAAGGAGGAAAGACCCCCTATAATCTATAGAACCTTAATGAAATTCATACCATCAGATTCAGCGTATCAGAGAACCCTACTGTAGAGGTTTCAAGCTCCTATCTGTAAAAATGTGGAATTTTGTTTTTGTTTTTTCCAGAAGAAAGATCACGGATGCGTGTTTATTTGTTGTTTTTTATCCCAGGAGGGATCGTATCGACCCAGAGGTCCTAGAATATCGTGGGGGGCGGGGCTCATTGCAACGGAAATTAAAAGTTCTAGTGCCCTTTTTAAGTGACAAAAAAATGGAGGGCAACTAGGCCCCCTCCCACGATCATTTTTCCCAAAGTCACCCGATCAAAATTTTTAGATGGCCATTTTGTTCAGCATGGTCGAAAATATGATAACTATGTCTTTTAGGATTACTTAATCCCCCAAAGTCCTCGGGGAGAGAGCTGAAAGTTATGAACTTTACCCAATGTTAACATATAGTATTAGTTATTGGGAAGTATACAGACGTTTTCATGGGGGATTTTTTCTGGTAGTGGGGGTGGGGGGGCCGGGTTTACGTGGGAGGATCTTTACATGGAGGATTTTTTCATGTGGGAAGGGACATTGCTATGA
This sequence comes from Artemia sp. Qi Xiang Cuo, assembly GCF_049724085.1. Lineage (NCBI taxonomy): Eukaryota > Metazoa > Arthropoda > Branchiopoda > Anostraca > Artemiidae > Artemia > Artemia sp. Qi Xiang Cuo. Next base: position 69,491,215 of record NC_142800.1, read on the forward strand.
AGGGAGCGCCGGATTTCCCAGCATTATTTAAAAAAAAAGATCAGAAACTAAATAAAAAAAAAAAATTTCAACTGAAAGTAAGGAGCAACATCAAAACTTAAAACGATCAGAAAATATTACGTATATGATTGGGTTTCCCCCCTAGTCAATAACTCGCTCTTTAGGCCAAAGATTTTTTAGTACTTTCAAAAGAGCTACTCATTCTAATTAACGGCCTTTGTGATTAAGAGGTCATTTTTAAAGAATTGGAACAAAATTTGAACTTCAGCTTAAAGAGCGAGGTATTGACTAGGGGGCCAACTCCCTAATATACGTATTAAAAATATATGAAAATAGAAGTTCGTTACGTAAGTTAATTCGTAAGTTGCGTATATTAATCATAGGCAGCGCGCCAGCGCTGCCTAAGTAAAGAACGATGTGGGCACAATGTGTTTTTTTTTTGTTCTCCATACCCGAGCACTTCGTATCGGATGATTTGTCGTAAAAACTTAGAAAAGGGCTCATTCGATTGGGAATTGGAGTGGCTAGTGCTCTTTTTAATAGTCGAAAGTGATCGGGGGGCAACTAGCCCCCCGCCCCCACGCCCATCATTCGCCCAAACACATCCAATCAAAATTTTGAGATATCCATTTTGTTCAGCATAGGTTAGTTCATTTCCCGATAGAAAATATATTTTTGAGGAGGACACTCCCCCACAACCGTCTGGGCAAGGGTTGTAAGTTATATCCTGTGGGCTTAAAAGATTTATATAGAAAGTGTTGTCATAGAAACTTCAAAAGGGGCTCATTCGATTGTAAATTCAAAGGTCTAGTACCCCTTTTAATAGTCGAAAATGATGGGAGGACAACTATCCCCCCCCCCCACGCCCATGATTCCCCCAAACACATCTAATCAAAATTTTGAGATATCCATTTTGTTCAGCATAGGTGATTTCCAGATAGAAAATATGTTTTTGAGAAGGACACTCCCCCACAACCCTCAGGGCAAGGGTTTTAAGTTATGCCCTGGGGGCATATAAGGTTTTATATAAGGCGTTGTCGTAGATAGTCCCCGAAGCCGCGCCACGCCGACATGACGGCGGCGAATGTATGATTTATTATCGGTGACGGCGCGCCACCAGGCGCGCCGGAATTTCTTGCGGCGCGCCGCCGATTTCTGACCCGCGGCGCGCCACAGCGCGCCGATTTTTTGATTAAAAATAATAATAAAAATTCCACTTCGCCAAGCACGTTCAACCTCAACTTTTATTAAGGATTTTTATATGGTTGGCCAAAAACATACAAGAACAATATGACAAAACAGGAATTTGCTGGGCCGTGCGGAAAGTGTTTATGTTCACCGTTGATCAGACCAACTAGAATTCTTATTTTTAGCCACTAGACCCAGGGAAACCTATGGGCTAATGTGTGTATAACTTTCAAAGTTTGAAGTTCAAACATCTCCTGTTTATCAAATACATATGAAAAGTAAGTGAAAAAAGCAAATAACAACATCAAAAAAACACTGTATAGGCTACAAGTCAGATACCATGGCTTAACAACACCAACAATTTTAAATCAGGGGTTACATCACTTCAGGTACAATTGATGTAACAGAAGTGAGTTTGTTCACTCTGCCTGGAGCCATTGATCTTTTTGCAGTCACTATCAGTCCTATCGTGGTAAAAAGCGGTTTAGCTGGGGCACTTGTGGCCGGTACAGCCAGAACTTGACGAGCGTAAACTGCCACTCGCGGGATCTGATACTAGCATTGGACCTTGGGGTCCCACAGAATGCCGCAAATGGGCTTCTTCTTTGTATCTGCTGAAGTGAGTTTTTTCTAAATAAGGGAGAACAAACCTGCACCTTCACCCTCTTTTCTTATCAACACGGAATAACCCTCCAAAATTCTTTTCTGAAAGAAGTGGTCAAGTTATGAAGTTTCAAGTCAAAGTATAAGGCTGCTTCAACTTCAGTGTGCTCTGCTCACTGTGCAAAAGAAAAAAAATGTAATTCATTTCTATAGATACATTTCCATACTAGCTCTAGCTCTTTTCCAGATTAATTAAAAAAAAAATTTCCACAAAATAAGTTTTTCAAAGAAAAGTGAAGAACTCCATTAAACAAAAAATGAGAAAAAATAAAATCAAATAATCCACCAAGTAGGAAACTACCACAAATCAGCATCGATAAATAAATGAAACCCAAAACGAACAGAAATTACAATAAATAACCGAGTCAAACTCAAAACAAGCAAAAATTAGCATAAGTTGGGCTCAAAACCCCTATGCCTTCCCAAGGTGAGAATATAATTTGCACTTTACTGAAAAAATTACAAATGTTTTCACTTTTATAAATTTAATATATCAAATAATACTAAAATTTTGACTACCAAATATTAGTATATGTATATTAAACTGACAATACACATTCATTTGTATTTTTTTCAGTAAATTATGTTCTGGCCTTGGGAAGGAATAGGAGTTTTGCGCCTAACTTATGTTAATTTCTGTTCGTTTTGGATTTCATTTATTTAACAATGTTGATTTGTGGTAGTTTCATGCTTGGTATATTCTTATATTTTATTTTTGCTTATTTTTGGTTTAACAAAGTTCTTTACTTTTTTTTAAAAAACTCATTTTTTGGCAACAATTTTTATAACTAATTTCTGTTCTTTTTAAATTGACATAGTCTTTTCAGGGAAAAAGAAAATAATACTTTAAATTTTTTGTTTTTTTAAGAATTTATAGTTTTGCCTGCTATTTGTATGCCGGAAAAAAAATTCTCAGCAATGATAAACAACATAGACCGTTTTAAAAATCTGGACACAAATATTAGTGTTTAATTTAGTTTCATATCTCCTCTAGTTGACCTGAAATAGAAAACTTAATACAAGTCGCAAAAAATATGGTTACTTTCTTTGATAGCTTGGATACACTTACGCTATTTTGATTTGGTTAAATTTTAAGATCAGAACTACCCCAAAAAGTCATAACATACTACCCTCAGTCATTCTTGGGATACTGCTGAGAGGCCTTATTGGGAAGTAGCATTAATACAGTGCATTTTGATTTAATCTTAAGGCAACATTTACTTTTTAAACATAAAAGCAAATGGGAGGGGGGGGGTGGGAAGGGGATTAGTTTCCCTCCAATCACTTTCGACTATTAAACAGGACATCAGCCCTTTCGGTTTTCAATCGAATGAGCCCTTTTCGAAGTTCCTACGATAAATCCTTCGATACGAAGTGCCCTGGTCTAAGCAACAACAACAACAAAAAAATGATACATTATGCCCACATCGATCTTTACTATAAAAATGTCAAGTCTTCCAATCATTTTCGATTATTAAAAAGGGCACTAGGCCTTTCAATTTCCAATCGAATGAGCCCTTTTTGAGTTTCTACGACAACGCTTTCTATAAACACCTTATATGCCCCCAGGGCATAAATTACAACCCTTACTCTCAGGGCTGCGAGGGTAGTTGTCATCCTTTAACACCTAATTTCAAGAACTTTCAACTACGTTAAACAAAATGGTTATCCAAAATTTTGATCGAATGTGTTTCGGGAAATGGTGGGCGTGAAAGGGGTGTTAGTTGCCTTCCAGTCACTTTCGACTATTAAAAAGGGCATTAGCTATTCCAATTTCTAATCTAATGAGCCCTTTTCAAAGTTTCTACGACAACTCCTGCGATAAGAATTGCCCTGGTATGGAAAAAAAACAAAAACAAAAAAAAATACATTGTGCCAACATTGTTCTTTACTTAGGCACCTCGATTGCGCTGCCTATGATAACATCCTGAATTGCCTAATGCTCTTTTACCTACCTCTTGTCATCCGAAAAATCAGAAAGAAAAACGAACAAATTTTTATAGTGGAAGGTAGAATTTTTGTTTCCAAAAAACTTCTTTTTCCTTTTCTACTACGAACCGATATACATGGCGAGCCCAAGAGGACAGTATTTATCTTTAAGAAACAGATTAGCCGGGATGACGGTTGAAGCCCAGAGGTCGATATCGATAAGTAAAAAAGAGAAAAAACGGCGGCGTATTAGTGACGCCGCCGCCGACAGAATCAGCGGCGGCGTCAGCGCACTGATGCAAGCTCGGCAGCGCGCCACCGTTTTATTTTTGGCGGCGCGCCGCCGACTTTTTGGCGCGGCTTCGGGGTCTAGTCGTAGAAACGTCAAAAAATGCTCATTCGATTCGAAATTCAAATAGCTAGTGCCCTTTTTAATAGTCGAAAGTGATTGGAGGGCAACTAGCCCTCCCCCCCACCATTCCCCCAAACACATCCAATCCCCCACAGTCCTCAGGGCAAGGGTTTTAAGTTCTGCCCTGGGGGCATATAAGGTTTTTTATAGAAGGCGTTGTCACAGAAACTTCAAAACAGGCTCATTCGATTGGAAATTCGAAGGGCTAGTACCCTTTTTAATAGTCAAAAGTGATTGGAGGGAAACTAGCCCCCCCCCCCCGCCCACCATTCCCCCAAACCCCTCCCATCAAAATTTTGAGATAGCCATTTTGTTCAGCCTAGTTGATTTCCAGATAAAAAATATGTTTTTGAGGAGGACACTCTCCCACAACCCTCAGGACAAGGGTTTTAAGCTATGCTCTGGGGGCATATAAGGTTTTTATAGAAGGAGTTTTCGTAGAAACTTCAAAAATGCTCATTCAATTGGAAATTCAAAGAGCTAGTGCCCTTTTTAACAGTTGAAAGTGATTGGAGGGCAACTAGCCCCCCCCCCTCCCGCACGCCCGTCATTCTCTCAAACCCTCAGGGCAAGAGTTTTAAGTTAGGTCCTTGGGGCATATAAGGTTTTTATAGAAGGCGTTTTCGTAGAAACTTCAAAAAAATGCTCATTCGATTGGAAATTCAAAGCGCTAGTGCCCTTTTTAATAGTCGAAAGTGATTGGAGGGCACCTAGGCCCCCCCCCCCCTCCATACGCCCATCATTCTCTCAAACCCTCAGGGCAAGGGTTTTAAGTTAAGCCCTGGGGGCACATAAGGTTTTTATAGAAGGCGTTGTCGTAGAAACTTCAAAAAAGGCTCATTGGATTGGAAATTCAAAGGGCTAGGGCCCTTTTTAATAGTCGAAATTGATTGGAGGGCAACTAGGCGACCCCCCCCCCCCTCCACGCCCATCATTTCTCCAAACAAATCCAATCAAAATTTTGAGATAGCCGTTTTGTTGAGCGTAGTTGATTTCCAGATAGAAAATGTTTTTGAGGAGCAAAACCCCTATGCCTTCCCAAGGCCAGAACAAAATTTGCACTTTACTGAAAAAGTACAAACGAATGTGCATTGTCAGTTTAATATACATATACTGATATTTAGTAATCAAATGCTAATATTATTTTATTTATTAAAGTTATAAAAGTTAAAACATTTATATTTTTTTCAGTAAAGTGCAAATTTTTTCCTGGCCTTGGGAAAGCATAGGGGTTTTGCTCCCAACTTATGTTAATTTCTGCTCGTTTTGAGTTTGACTCGGTTATTTATTGTAATTTCTGTTCGTTGTGGGTTTCATTTATTTATCGATGCTGATTTGTGATAGCTTCACGCTTGATAGATTACTGGATTTTATTTTTGCTAATTTTTTGTTTAATGGAGTTTTTTACTTTTCTTTGAAAAATGTATTTTGTGGAAAAAGTATTTTTAATTAATTACTAATAAAAACGTTCGTAAATAAAATCAAACAACGTTGGAGAAATCCGTTTACCCAAATAAAAGTAAAATTAATATAGAAATTTGGTTTTAATTATTCATGTACGGTGAGCCAAAATCAAAACCTGCATTAACTCAAAAACGTTCAAAAATTAAATAGAAAAAACAAGTTTTTTTAATTGAAAGTAAGGAGTGACATTAAAACTTAAAACGTACATAAATTATTCCATATATGAAAGGGGCTGTCCCCTCCTCAACACTTCGCTCTTTACGCTAAAGTTTGACTTTCTCGCAACTCTATTTTTTTAACAATAAAAAACTTTAGCGTAAAGAGTGAGGTGCTGAGGAGGGGACAGCCCCTTTCATATACGGAATAATTTATGTTCGTTTTAATTTTAACGTCGCTCCTTACTTTCAGTTAAAAAAAAAACTGTTTCTTTTATTTAATATTATATAGGAACAAACTATCGTCGATGCAAGCTTTTAAACCGATGTCTTGCCGTTTCAGGTTTATGTTTCTATTCTACAAGCTATTGTATAAGTTAAAATCAGGGAAAGATGCCGCTGGTTTCTATAGATATCAAAGTCTAAAATACACATGTAATTACGTTCCTTTCCCTAACTATCCAAACAAAGAATATTAGATAACAGATTGAACCAAAATACAACAGTTCGTGGTAACGAACTGTAAGTAAGGAGCGACGCGGCTCAATGGTAACCAAAAATTTAAAAAAAAGATTTTTGATACTAGTAAATACATAAAAATTAGGCTTATTATGCTGATTCCAAATATACAAGATTGATTAAGTTTAGTGTTACCAGCAAAAACTACGAGCCGAAGAAAATTTGCCTGATTTTGAAAAGGAAAAACACCACCTAAACTGTCAAGGAATCTTACTGAAATCACACCATCAGATAATGTGCAAACGAGCGGGCATGGGAGAAGAGCTGCTTGTGTATCAGGGAACCCTATTGTAGAAGTTTCGAGCTCCCATCTGCAAAAACGTGAAATTTTGTATTTTTTGCCAGAAGAGAGATCACGGATGCGTGTTTTTGCCCAAGGGTGATAGTATCGAAGCAATAGTCCTAGCATACCAGGAGAAGGCTCATTCAAACGAAAATTGAAAATTCTAGTGCCATCCTAAGTAACCAAAAAGATTGAAGGGCAACTAGCCCCCTTCCCACGGCACTTTTTTCCCCAAAGTTGTCCGATTTTGGCCATTTTCTTCAGCAAAGTCAAAAAGTCCAGTAACTATGCCTCTAGGGATAACATAAACCCCCGCAGCCCCTGGGGAAAGGTCTGATGGTCAAGAAATTTGTCCATTGTTTACGCATGATACTTGTTATTGGGAATTATATAAACATTTTTGGGGGGTAAATTTTCACCTGGGGAGATTTTCCACGGAGAGAGTTATTCCTGGGAAGGGAAGTTTCCGGGGGTTGATTTTCCAGAATGCCTAACCGAAATTATTTTTATTTGTCTTGCTTTCCCTTTGCCGACTCTATTTTACATATGGATATGTTAGGGTAATTGTCCGGGGAAATTTCACCGGGTTTGAATTGTCTAGAGGATCTTTCCGTGGGGGTGATTTTCCATGGAGGAGTTTTCCGCTGGATCAATTCTCCAGGGGAAATTTTCTGCAGGAGCAACTTTCTATTTGGAACGGGGGAGGATTTGTTGTGAAGTGTTATTTTTATGGTATTTGGGGGTTGTAGTTGTAGAAGCCTTTATTCTCCCTTTATAGGGGAGATAAACTCTGGCCCTAAGGTAATTAAACTTTGGTAGCGTGCCTTAGGCTATGACCGAACTAATGAGGCGTACCGACTGGGTATGTTTGAGAGGCTAAAAATAGTTTGTAGAGAGGTTGTCTAAAATACAATACTTTTATTCATTTAACATATAATATAATCGGATATATTCTGTCTACTTGGACTGGCTGTCCCAAGTAGACCACAAGTCTCAAAAAAACAACAATAATATATAAATAGATACTTAGACACTTACAAGGATAAGACAAAGTTCCAAAGTATTTCTAAAATAACGGACCAGAGGTCAGTCCGGCATAAAGTTAGTATAAGATTTTCCCTTCCGATAAAATGTTCCCTTCCGATCTTTTATACATTTTTATCAACCACACCTTCCCACGTAATCGCTAGGAAGTGGTAATTTCTCAATTTCCCGTTAAACAGAACTTAGCAGGATATGTTCCTTATCTTAACAAAAAGTGGTATTTCAAAACTTCATATTTACGTCTTATATATTTTTACTAAATTGATAATTAACTAAATTAGAAAGCTTTACCACAATACTCCCCATTTAAAGAATAATTGTCCCAATTCTCAATATTTTACTTTTAAAACAACTTAATTTCGTTTACAGCTATTTTGCTGCCATCTTTGGGTCATTATGTGCATCTACCCTCAATGGGTTTCCTTAGGGTTATGTTTTTGGTCCATTTATGGCCATGTTCTTTTTTTTTTTCGAAGGATTTCAATTTGAAATTCATCCTTGTTTCTCTTTTTCTCTGTCTCTAGGACTGACAATTACTCTTTTACCCTCTTCATATGCATCTTCTTTTTTACTTGACCCCAAGTGGCTTATACATAATGTTAGTGGATTTGCTTGAATTAGATTTATATTAGAAAAGTTTTATGAATTTTTTGAGTTTAAATTTAATTCCCATTAATAATTTAATTTATCTGTGTGATTTGGTTGATATACCGTTTATTTTTTTTTTTTAGAAATGCCTTTGTTAAATTACACATAACATTATTTATTTTTTAATTTTCACATATATTTTTTTTCAGCACAAAGCATATTCAAGTATTTCAATAAAATAATCCATTTGTTTATGTAGCACATTTTCGAGTCCTAAATTAAGTTCTGTTTTTATATCACTTTCTGACGAACTTGTAGTAAAGTCTGTATTACTGCTATAGTTTCCAAAATTTCAGTTGATTGAGTATGCGATGATAGTATCAAGATATATTTGAAGTGTCTTCAAAATTTGTTACTTTCCAAAATGTGTAAAAAAATATGATTGAAGGAAAAATTGATCGGAAAAGATGCTACGAAAAATTTGATTTCCAAAAAAAATTGCTAATGCTGTATCTAAAATAAATATCCATATAAGTATGCATATAAAGCATACATTTTTGAATATATAGTAAAATGAAACACTCAATTTTCGTATATATCAATGCATTCGATAGTTAATTACTTTTAATTATTTTCTCCACTTTTAATTACTCCAAAAATAATAACCCACTTAAATCGAAACATTACGTTTCTTGCTTGATTATTCTTAATTTAATACTAAACTGATTATTTCACAATAAAAATTTTTAATTACTTTGACTCGAGGTCAAACATTTACATATAACATCAAATAATTAGTTAAAATTTAAAGTTGATAAAAATATAGTATATATATATATATATATATATAAGCATTGTGTAATAACTTACTCAATTATGTTAAGTAACAAAAATACTTTAAAGCATCAAGCTTTTTTTTTAAAGTCGATTTTTCGCAAAGCAACACTAAAAAGTGGTATAACTCTTTTTTTTACGTAAACACTCGAATTGCGAATTTATTTACATTAGTAACAAGTATTATTGCTGACACAGTAATAAAATCTCTTCAATATCAATCATAGATTTCTCTTTCACTTTCATATTCATGAAATCATAGTGCCAATCGAATTGTCTGCGGTTGAGATAAGCTTTTTTTTTTAACGTTAGATTATGGTTTTGCGCAGACAGGGTTTCTTATATCCTTCCCCCCGAAATTTTTTTTTTTTAATATACATATCAAAAGAATCGCCTTTTACTGCTGATTCTAAATATGTATAATTTAATTTGGTTCAATACACCCATTTAAAAGTTACGTGGTCTTACTTGTTTCCTTTTTTTAAGCGAAGCCTAATTTGTTTTGACAGTCTTGACATTATGCCGCTCGCGAAGTCTTATCTCGTATCGGAAACAAAATTTTTGCAGGAACCTATGATGTCACTTCAGTTCGGAGCTAATAATATAGCGTTGGAATGTGACGGTCATAATTTTTTTACTGGCGATATATATTTGAAGGAAAACTTGATGTTATTTATATACTGATTAAAAAGAAAATTTAGATATTTCTTTAGAGGCTTTTTATCCGTTTTATTTTTATTTAATAGGCTTTTTGTTTCTCTTTTTTTTTGTTATAATTGTTTTATTCAAATATTAATCTGCTGGGGGCTGCGCTTGTTCTGCCTTTCTCCGTTTCCTGGTCCGAGTTTTGAATCCCAAATTTTTTCTTTTCTTCTTTATAATATTGGCAAGTTTTTCCGTGGTCTCTATAGTTTGGTTTACAAGGCTCTTAGTCCGAGTGCTGTTTTGTTGCCTCATCAAATATCTTTAATCTTTGTTTCTCATAATGTTTGACCTTTTTCATAAGTGTTTTAGCTACTTGTGCTGCTGACAAAGGATCTTCTTGCTGCCGCTTTGGTTTCTTTGCTGTTCTCCATAATTTTTCTCTCCAAGAAAGTTTTCTTGACGATGGCCCGGGTTTAGTTATATCGGTTTCTGTAGAAGAATTTTCGGTGTCACATTCTGTTTTCTCGCGGCTGGTAGATGGCGTTTGTTCTAACAGCCATTTTTGCGTTAAGACTGTAGGTGAGTCTAATGTATGAAAATCAGATAATTCTTTGGTTTCTTCCTATTTTTCTTCCTCTTTGGATTTAACCTCTGGTTTATTATGTCTTAAGGCAGTAGGTTGTGTTTGAGGCTCTTCTCTGTCGCTTTTATCGCTAGTATCCGATGAACATTGAACTTTTCCTTTTTTCTATTGTTTGTTGTGGAACGTTTGTAGCCAAGACTGGGCTATATATTCCTTTCACTTCTCCCAACTGTTGTGGTCGTTAAAAAGGTCATAAAATTCATATGGTCTTCAGATATATACTGGTGAGATCGTGTCTTCTATTTCTTCTTCTGAAAATATAGGCTCTGTTTTCCATGGTTTTGAAAAATATCCCTTTTTCATTCTATTATGGTGCACTATTTCTTCCTTTTCCTTATGCTGATGCTTTAGAACATATGTTAAGTTATTTTGTAGAATTTTTATAATCCTGTAGGGTCCTTCCCATTTTGGTTTTAACTTTTTTGTTCCTTCCAGATTTGTTTTGTAAACATAAACCAAATCTTCTAAACAGTAACTCGTTTTATTTTTGCTTGTTCTGTCATATTTTTCTTTTTGTTCTGTTTTTGCATCTTCCAGATTGTCTTTAACTTGTTCCATAGCTTTTTTCATTCGCATCACCATCTCTTGCTTATATCGTTCTAGGTTGTAATATATTCTGTCATTTTGTATTTCATCTAAACAAATTCTGGGATCTCTTATATGTTGCAAAAAAAATGGCGTTTCTTTTAAGGTACGTGAAAAAGCCCTATTTATTGCAAAGACTACAAATGGTAAATGTTAATCCCAATTTTCATTTTCCTCTCTTGCATATATTCCCAGCATGTAAGCTAATTCTCTATGCTTACGTTCAACCTTTCCATTAGCGGCTGCCATATAAGACGAGGTAAACCATCGTCTAACCCCCAGATATTCTGTAATTTCGTCTAATATTCTGTAAGCCAAATTATTAGTGGCTCTATAACATTGCACATGATCGTTTAGGGAAACTCTAGTGAGAGTTTTGTGTTCAAGCACCAGGCAATCTGCTAAAATCCTCATAATGGTTTTCGTCTTTATATCTTTAGATGAAAAGATGTTTAAACAATAATTCAACAGGACGATTGTGGATAGTACGCAACTCTTTCCTTTTCTGGAAACTGGTGAACTTCCCCTGGATCCCCAAATGTCTATTGACATTATTTCTCCTACCCCTGAAGGGGTGGGGTATTGACCTAATTCAGCCCTAGGGGTCTTTGGTGGCGACTTTTGTTTGGCGCACTCTTGGCAGCTTTGTATAAAAGCTTTTATTTTGGAGTACATTTTTGGAAAATAAAATTTTCCCTTCAGTCTCCCCATAGTTTTTGCTTCTCCCATGTGACAGCCAATCGTTGCATGTGCCATCTGTAAAACTTCTCCTTCCAGAGATTTTGGAATTACTGGAATAATTTTTAAGTCATTTTTTCTATATTCTTGCGATGGTCTATGGTATCTTACTAGAAGATTTTCACTTTCGTCCAGATCAAAATTATCTAAGTCCTTTAAAAAATGTTTAAAGAGCTCTAGCAGTTCCGTTCCTTTTGATAAAAAGGATTTCATCGCTAAACAAAAATAATCTTTATTTTGATGCTTCGAAACATTTTCATTAGGCATTATTTTTACCCCTTTCAGTTCATTCTGGATGGTTGCTATAACATTTTCTTCCGTTTCTGGATTTCGTGATAAATAGTTAGGTAAAGTATGGGTACGGCCCATTATATATATTGGGGTACACGAATATGCTTATAGAAGTAGTATCAACTGTGCAAACCGGGTTGAAGTATTTTGCATCGTATGTAGCCAAACTAATGATTTTTGGTCTAATGGTAAAATAAATTTTTTTCCAAGTAAAAATTGTCGAAAATATTCTGTAAATACTACAACTGCTAAACACTCCCTTTCAACTGTCGAGTATTTTTTTCTGCTTCCGTCAGTGACCTACTGGCGTATTGAACTATTGATTCTACTCCTTCAGAATTTATGTTTAATAATATGGCCCCTATACCGTACCCCGAAGCATCTGTATGCAAACAGAAGTCTTGTGACAAATACGGTAGTTTTAGTATTGGTGCCAGTAATAATTGCCTTTTCATTTCATTTATTGATTTTTTTGCTTCCGCCGGACATTCGAATGCACCTGATTTCTTCAAAAGACTCGTCAAAAATTTTGCTATTATGGCATAATTTTTAATGTATCGTCTCTAATAGCTTAATAACCCGGAAACTGATCTGCAGCTTATTTTATCTTTAGGAGGCTGTAAATTTTCTATGACTGTAAATTTTTCTGGATTTGGTGAAATAGTACCTTGGTCTATCAGGTGTCCAAGAAATACTAATTTTGGTACTACTATTTTTAACTTTTCTGGTTTTAATTTTAAACCTACTTTTTCAAACTTTTCCAGTATTTTCCTAAGTCCGACCAAGTGGTCTTCCAAGATTTCATTAAACAGCATTAAATCATCTAAATAAGCCAAGATATCTCTTTTTCTTCCTGGTTCGTTATCTTTTAACACCAAATTCATTTGGCGACTAAGACAATTTGGACTAAATGATAAGCCAAATGGCACACGTTCAAATGTGAACGTTCTCCCATTGTCTAAGATTACTGTAGCCTTATGCTTAGTTTCTGCATCTAAAGCGATTTGCCAATATCCTGCTATTAAATCAAAACTAGTGTAATATTTTGAACCCCCTAACGAATCTAAAATCGAATCAATTTTTGGTAATTTCATTACGTCTTTAACCGTGACGGCGTTTAGTGATCTAAAGTCTATACATAATCTCCAGGTACTATCTTTTTTTCTGACTATTACTAATGGAAAGCACCAATCACTAATACTTTCTTTAATTATTCCCTTATCTTACATTTCTTTTATTTAGCTTTCTAGCCATGGCTTTAAATGATAAGGTGTTTTATATGGTGACTTTTTGATTGGAGGGCCCTCTGTTGATATCTTGTGCGTGATTAAGTGAGTTAATCCGTAATCTGCTTTGTGTCTTGCAAAAGTCCATTTAAAATCCCAAAGAATATTTTCCACCTTAGTTTTTACGTTTTCCGGTAAATGTTTTAAATCAAATTGTTGCAAAAATCCATTTTCGACATTCCATACTCTTCTTGTGGTTGCGGTTTTAATGAGGATAAATGTTCGTGGCTAGTGAAGTTTACGCTTAATTCTGGACTGCTTATAGATTTTATTTCTGAATTTGAAATCTTTTTTACTGATCCAAGTTCTACCTGGTTCAGTTTTATTTTATTATTACTTAGATTTGATAGTTTTAAGTACGTTATACCATTTTCAATTTTTATAACTTGATTTTCCATGAAAATCATTGGGTATTCTTTTATGGTGTACCCTCCTATCATGGCATCCGTTGTTTTAACCTTTCCTTCTTTTTTATTTAATGTAGCTAGAACTTGAGCTGTCGTTCCCCCTTCTATTGTGATTTTCCCGCTTATTTTTAGGTTATAATTTGAACCTTCACTTTCGTTATTTTTTGTTACGCAAATGTGCCTATTATTTTAATTTGCCTGGTTTATTGTTATTATATTGGATATGGGTTCCTGTACAATCCCATATTTTCTGATGGCATCTACTCATAGAATACAATGAAATGGTAGCTGCTTGCATATTATTACTGTTACTGTTATTTCCTTATCCCCTGCACTAAATTTTAGTGGAAATTCTCACAAAATTGTCAGCTTGTGCCCTGTCACTGATGTTAGGGTATTTTGGCATCTGCTTACTCGATTTTTGACACTAGGAGGAAACCTATTAAAAACTTCCTCTCAAATTAATGATTTAGATGCGCCTGTATCTAGTAAACATGGTAAATTTTGAAAAAACTCAATTTTAAAACAACGCAGATTTGGTAGATTATTATTATTTTCATTTGTATCACAACATTCTAAACTATATAGGGGTCTTTGTAAGGAAATAGCTCTGTCGACCCTTACAGGCTGGTTTCTCCGTTTAAATGCCCACTGTTTGGTCAAGAATTTATGGGATTATCCCAGTCTTTTTCAGCGCTGCTACTTTTACCTTGGGTATTATTAACTATTTGCCTTCTAGGTCAAAATTCAGGAATATTATTAGGTGTTTGCCAAGTATTATTTGTTCCCTGTCTTCCTAAATTTCTGTCCCGCTGCGTTCTGAATTGCTGTCTTGTCTTGTACGTCTGGCCTTCTTTGAGTATTCTTAGCCAGCAATCTGCTGCATAGTGGTTTGGTTTGCTACAATAATAGCAATAAAATTTTCTCTTAAATTGTTTGTTTGTTTCCTGGTTATTTCTAAATATTTTGGATCTGTCCTTGTTGGTTCCCCAACTATCTATCTTTGGTGAGGGAGGGTGCCTATATTTTCTATAGTTATTAGCTGCTAATCTCTCAAGGTCGTACAATCTGTCAGCTATCTCCCTAGACGGCGACCTTTGGCCTCAGTCGTGGCTTTTTGGTTCTTGATTCGGGTCCTTAAAGCTCACCTTTTTTTGTCTCTTTTCATGTTTTATACTATCTTGGGCTCCCGTGTTATTTATTAACGTCTGGTCAAACTTTTTCATAGCTTCGTCAATTTTTACCTCTGTTTCGACTAGTATTATAGCCTGCTCTAAATTTTCAGGTTTCCGTGATCATATTAGTCTTAATAACTTTTTTGGTAGCCCTTGGGTAAAAGTATGTAGTTGTACTTTCTTTATTGTCTCGTCATTTCCGCCTTTTTCTAACTATAAATACACGGATCTACAAATATTGTCTGCATAGTCTCTGATACTATCTCAGGTATTAAATATGACTCCCTCTTCTGCTCTTAGCGCCTCGGAGATCATTTTTTCAAGGCTTATTATTTTAAAAGATTCAATTATAGTCCTGATGTCCTTGGGTTCTTTTCCCGTAATTGTCTCAAAATATTTTAGGGCGCTTCCCTTTAATCTGGCTGCAACGCATTGCTCTTTCACCTTATCCTCAAACGCTTCAGTTAGTTTGTTAAAAATTTTCAATTTTTCGATAAACTCATCTACAACCGAATTCCCTGAGCATTTTGGTATAATTTTTTCAATTTCAAGTACCGTTGATAGGGAAGTCATTCTTTACTCTGGTAAAGCCATTTTTATTTCAGTCTACTATTTTTTCTTATCTAGCCTTCTCGACCCAGTTTTTCTAGCGACCACCAGTTGTTGTGAAGTGTTATTCTTATGGTATTTGGGGGTTGTAGTTGTAGAAGCCTTTATTCTCCTTTTATAGGGGAGATAAAACCTGGTCCTAAGGTAATTGAACTTTGGTAGCGCGCCTTAGGCGATGACCAAACTAATGAGGTGTACCGACTGGGAATATTCGAGAGGCTAAAAATAGATCGTAGAAAGTTTGTCGAAAATACAATACTTTTATTCATTTAACATATAATATAATCGGATATATTCTGTCTACTGGGACTGGCTGTCCCAAGTAGACCACAAGTCTAAATAAAACAACAATAATATATCAATAGATACTTAGACACTTACAATGATAAGACAAAGTTCCAAAGTATTTCTAAAACAATGGACCAGACGTCAGTCCGGCATAAAGTTAGTATAAGATTTTCCCTTCCGATAAAATGTATCTTTTATACATTTTTATCTACCACACCTTCCCACGTAATCGCTAGGAAGTGGTAATTTCTCAATTTCCCGTTAAACAGAACTTAGCAGGATATGTTCCTTATCTTAATAAAAAGTGGTATTTCAAAACTTCATATTTGCGTCTTATATATTTTTACTAAATTAATAATTAACTAAATTAGAAAGCTTTACCACAGATTTACGGGAAAATTTCTACGGAGGGGGATTTTCGGCATGGTTTAAAAAACAATCAGAAACTACTAAAGTCATTTTCAAATGAAAGTCTGCTAAGAAAAGTTTCTCAAGCGGATTCGTCCACAAGAAATTTTCCTGGGAGAATTTTCAGCGAGCATAGAATTGTCTGGGGAAAATTTTACTGGCGGGGGTAGGGGTATTTTACATAGGAGGAACTTTTCATGGAGGTATTTTCCGTGAAGGGGGTGGGGAATTTCAGTGTAAGAGGAGCCGGATTTCCTGGCATTATTTAAAAACGATCATAAATTAAATATAAAAAAAGTTTTTTTCAACTGAAAGTAAGGAGCAACATGAAAACTTAAAACGAACAGAAAGTATTACGTATATGAGGGGAAAGACCCCTCCTCAATACCTTAGTCTTTACGCTAAAGTTTGACTTTTGCCCATTTTTTTAAGGACGATTCCTGAAAAACAAGGGCCGTTTAATTAGAACAATAAGAAGTGTTTTAATACTTTTTTTTTAAAAAAAAGCTTCTTATTGTTCTAATTAAACCTACATAGTGTTTCAGGAGTAATTCTTAAAGAATTGGGACAGAATTAAAACCTTAGCGTAAAGAGCGAGGTGTTAAGGAAGAGTAACCCCCTTCATATACGTAAGAATTTCTGTTCATTTTAAGTTTTAATGTTGCTCCTTACTTTCAGTTGAAAAAAAAACTTGTTTTTTTGTTTAATTTCTGATCATTTATTTTAAATAATGCCAGAAACTATGGCTACATCTCTACGGAAAAATCCCTCCTCCCCACGGATTTATTCTGTATACAATCCAATCCGGGTGAAAATTTACCCCGGACAATTACCCTTAACATGTCCACGCGTGATATTGAGTCGGCAAAGAGAAAGCAAGACACAAGACCAGTTTCGTTTAGGAATTCTAACAAATTCCCCCAGTGTAAAATTTCACCTCAAAAATTCACTCCCTGGAAATTTTCCTCCCCATGGAAAATAATCCCCGTGGAAAATCCCACAAGCATAAAATTCACCCCCCCCCCCTCTAACACCCGAAAAATGTATGCATACTTCCCAATAAAAAATATTATACGTATAGTAGATAAATACTATACGTATAAACACTGGACAACTTTTGTAACTTAAAGACCTTTCCCCAGATGCAGGGGGGGGGGGGGAGGGTCATAATATATCCAAAGGCATAGTTATTCGGCCTTTCAACTATGCTAAAAAAATGGCTACCTCAAAATTTTGAATGAACGATTTTGAGAAAAAAAGGCGTGGGAGGGGGCTTTGTTGCCCTCAAATTTTTCGGTCACTTAAAAAGGTCCCTAGAACTTTTAGTTTTCGTTCGAATGAGCCCATCCCCCATATTCTAGGACAATTGGGTCGATACAGTCACCTCTGGGGAAAAAAACAAACATACAAACATAAATAAACACGCATCCGTGATCTTTCTTCTGGCAAAAAATACAAATTCCAAATTTTTGCAGATAGGAGCTTGAAACACCTAAAGCAGGGTTCTCTGATACGTTGGATCAGATGGTGTGATTTTCATTAAAATTCTAAAATTCCCCCTTTTTCGAAAATAAGGCAAATTTTCCCTGGCTCATAACCTTTAAAGGGTAAGACTAAACTTAGTGAAACTTATATATTTGAAATCAGTATAAAAATTCAATTCTTTGATATGTCTATTGGTATCAAAATTTCGTTTTTTAGAGTTTCAGTTACTATTGAGCCGGGTCGCTCCTTACTTACAGTTTGTTACCACGAACTATTTGATAGGGAAGTAAAACAAAGTAAAACAAGTATGCGTATGAACATGAAAAAGTTCGTGGTAACGAACTGTAGTTAAGGACCGAGACAGCCTAAGAGTAACTGAAAATCTTAGAAAGGAATTCTGATAACAAATAATACATGAGAAACGTATTTATGTTGATTTTAAATATATAAAATTCATTAAGTTTAATTTTGTCCATCAAAAGCTACGAGCCTGGGAAAATTTTCCAGATTACCCTAAAGGGTGGGGTGCTCATAGGCTGGGAAAATTTTCCAGATTACCCTAAAGGGTGGGGATTACCCTAAAGGATGTTGTGATCAGCTAAAGCTGATCACAACATCAGCTTTAGCGTATCAGAAAATCCTACTGTGTCGTAGTACTGTGAAGTGTAAGGGGTTTACAGTTTCTATCTACTGAATGTGGAATTTTGTATTTTTGCCAGAAGAAAGATCTTGGACGTGTGTTTTTTTTTCGCAAGGGTGATCGTATCAAACCAATGGTTCTAGGACATCGGATGAGGGCTTGTTCGAACTAAAATTAAAAGTTCTTGTGGTCTTTTTGAACGACCAAGAAGTTTGGAGGGCAACTAGCCTCCCTCCCCTGCCCTTTTCTCTCCAAAGACATCCGTTTTGGTACGGTTGAGAAGTCCAATAGCTGAGCCACTGGGGAAGAAATGACCCTTCCCTCCCCCAAGGCTCCTGAGGAAAGGGTTGTTGGCTCTGTAATTTGCCCATTCTTTACTTAAAGCATTTGCTATTGGAAGATGTACGGACATTTTTCGGGGCAATTTCTGCAGGGTGGGGACTTTTCCCTGGGTAGGAGGGTTCTGACGAAAATTTTTCAGGGAAATTTTACACAAGAGGGGGGATTTCCTAGCATAATTTCAAAAACAGTCAGATATTGAAATTTAAAAAAAAACAAGTTTTTTTCGACTGAAAGTAAGGAGCAGCCTTGAAACTTAAAACGAATAGAAATTATTCCTTACATGAGGGGGGCTGCCCTTTTCTCATACCTCGCTCTTGATGTTAAGGTTTGACTTTCTGTCCCAATTCCTTAAGAGCAACTCCCGAAACACAAGAGCCTTTGAACTTGAACGAGAAGCATCTTTAAGGAGCTTCAAGACTTTGGCGTAAATAGCGAAGGATGAGGAAGGGCTGGCACCCCTTGCATACGGAATGATTTCTTTTCGTTTCTAAGTTTCAATGTCGCTCCTTACTATCAGTTGAAAACTTGTTGTTTTCAGTTGAAAACTGAAAGTTGTTTTCAGTTGAAACTGTTGAAATCAGTTGAAAACTTCCTTTTTTTTTAATCATCGAATAAGACTTATTAGAGTAGTAGCTTATTTTGGTGCCAGCGTTATCAATAAAAACATGCGACGAAATTGTATTTTAAACTATTACATTCTTCCTAGCTAAGTACAATGGTTTATCTCTTCTGAACTTTTTGAAAAACTTCTGAGAAATTAAATGGAGTGCCGAAGAGAATATTTTATTTTTGCTCCAAAATTTCCTTAGAAAGCTTGAATGGAAATAAGGTCATGATAAATAGTGTCAATCCAAGGATTAGCATAGATCAATAGAGAAAATTCTACTAATTTTAATAACAAATAATACAACTTTATATAAAACTACAGTGATTAAAATTGGCGGAATTCAAAAATTATTTAAGCTTCCACAAGACGCTTACCTAAAAATATTCCGTATTTTCAGTAGAAAAAAAATAGAAGAAATTACATGGCATTCATAGCATGGCATCAGAAATTACATGGCATGGCGTTTGGTGTAAAGAATCGAATTTTTTATCTTCTAGTAGCAAACACCAGCTTTATAATGTGTAAATATTTGTCTTTAAACTATTCAGGGTTATGCACAATCATTAAAGATTTACCATTGTTACAGGTAGTTGAAATTCTAGAAATCTGAAATTTGAAAACAGTGCACATTAAAAATGACAATTTTTTTTTCCAAACATATAGAAATTATTATGCTTTACATTATCGATACTAGACATATCAGTATAAGAACACATGTGTAGTTTTGTACTAAAGGAAATGCTACCCTTGATAAGAATTAAATGAAAAAAAACAAGGTTTTTCATGTGGAAGGAAAGAGTGACATTAAAACTTAGAACGGACTTAATCTATTTTAATTTATCAGGGGAAATGCCCCCTCATTATAGGGGCGTTAATTTGTGGACGGGAGATTACCTTTAGACTCCCCTAGGTTTTGGAAAAAAAATCTTTTTTGGGTTGCTTTAATTGAAAATACTTTTTCTGTATTTTAATTAAAAAACTTAAAAAATACAGCAAAAATCCCCCTTAGATCTAAGAAAACTATTGTGAAATACCTTGGTCATCTGAATATTTATTCAAATGAACTGAACTGAAAAACAAATGAACTGAACTGATTAATCTGAAGTGCATGTCATAGAAAGTTTGAAAAATATGGGCCAAAAACATATTTTAAAGCTCGGATACTCTCCTTCCTATAAGAGAATTGGAATCAGCATAAAATCAAATTCCTTTGATATATCTACTGATATCAAAATTTCGTTTTTTAGAGTCTCGGTTACTATTGAGCCACGCCGCTCCTTACTTACAGTTCGTTATCATGAACTGTTTGATCCATCGATCAACATTATGGTAGATGGTGTGTAGCTACACATCAATCTATAGATGTTAATTTTGTTAGATAAATGGTCTATAATAAAGGTTTATTTTTATATGGACTGCGTGTCTGTTTAGGAAATACCATACGCCATTATAGCCGGTGAAACTGGGAGGCTATATAAAAACCCTATTGATAGTTTTCACAATTTTTGCTTGATGGAATTTTGGCCCTGTTATGGCACAAATTGCTTTTTACAGGTCAAAATGCTAGAATTCAATAGTTCCTTGTGGCATGACGTCTTTTGTTATTCAAACAAGCGCACATGTGTGATCATCCATTTCTAGCAAAATAAGAAATTATATATTTTTTGATAGCGGCTTAAGGATTTTCATTGCTTATTGAATTTCATTGTATTATTTTAATAAAATCTCTCCTCTTTTTGTGAGAGTTTAATCCTGGTTTCTAAACCAGCGCGCCACTCTAAGTGAACCTAGGTCAACCCAACTTTTTGGATATCTCTCTCACTATGACTCTGTTTGTGTGTCGTGTCTGTGCGTGTCTCGTTTCTAATTGTGTGTGTCATCTCTGTGGGTGTGTTGTCTAAAAAACCAGTCTGGTTGAAAATGTGGAGTTTTCATACTGCTCACTTTTTTGCAATGTGTAGGAACCAGCGGGGAATCCCCACTCGTTTGGAAAGGTGCCAAGGAAAGGCATGCAAATAGCATGTAGTTTAAAAACGTGTTTAATCACGTTTCTTGAATGATTCAAAATGAACTTTGAAAAATCAATAAAATGTAACTGTGACAGGGTAAACCACAAGCAAACACTACTGAAATATTCCAACTCTTGCATTTCAAGGAAAGAAATTCAAAATGAACTTTGAAAAATCAAGAAAATATAACTGTGACAAGGTAAACCACAACCAAACACTACTGAAATATTCCAACTCTTGCATTTCAACGAAAGAAATTCAAAATGAACTTTGAAAAATCAAGAAAATGTAGTTTTGACAAGGTAAACCAGAACCAAACACTACTGAAATATTCCAACTCTTGCATTTCAACGAAATAAATTCAAAATCAACTTTGAAAAATCAAGAAAATGTAACTGTGACAAGGTAAACCACAACCAAACACTACTGAAATATTCCAACTCTTGCATTTCAACGAAATAAATTCAAAATGAACTTTGAAAAATCAAGAAAATTTAACTGTGACAAGGTAAACCACAACCAGACACTACTGAAATATTCCAACTCTTGCATTTCAACCAAAGAAATTCAAAATGAACTTTGAAAAATCAAGAAAATGTAACTGTGACAAGTTAAACAACAACCAAACACAAATGTAATATTCAAAAACTTGAATTTAATCTATTTATAATAAAAATGAACTTTGAAAATACTATTTATTTTTTCTGCTAAAAGCTAAAACACAAACAAAAACTAATGAAATATTAAAACTCTTGCATTTCAGAGAATGAAATTCAAAATTAACTTTGAAAAATCAAGAAAATGTAACTGTGACAATGTAAACCACAACCAAACACTACTGAAATATTCCAACTCTTGCATTTCAATGAAAGAAATTCAAAATGAACTTTGAAAAATCAAGAAAATGTAACTGTGACAAGGTAAACCACAACCAAACACTACTGAAATATTCCAACTCTTGCATTTCAACGAAAGAAATTCAAAATGAACTTTGAAAAATCAAGAAAATGTAACTGTGACAAGGTAAACCATAACCAAACACTACTGAAATATTCCAACTCTGGCATGTCAACGAAAGAAATTCAAAATGAACTTTGAAAAATATAGAAAATGAAACTGTGACATGGTAAACCACAACCAAACACTACTGAAATATTCCAACTCTTGCATTTCAACGAAAGAAATTCAGAATGAACTTTGAAAAATCAAGAAAATGTAACTGTGACAAGGTAAAACACAACCAAACACTACTGAAATATTCCAACTCTTGCATTTCAACGAAAGAAATTAAAAATGAACTTTGAAAAATCAAGAAAACTTAACTGTGACACTGAAGTATTCAAACTCTTGCATTTAAGCGAAAGAAATTCTAAATTATCTTTGAAAAATCAAGAAAATGTAACTGTGACAATGTAATACACCACCAACCACAAATGAAATAGTCCATCTCTTGCATTTCAACGAAAGAAATTCAAAATGAACTTTGAAAAATCAAGAAAATGTAACTGTGACAAGGTAAACCAGAACCAAACACTACTGAAATATTCCAACTCTTGCATTTCAGCGAAAGAAATTCAAAATGATCTTTGAATAATCAAGAAAATGTAACTGTGACACGGTAAACCACAACCAAACACTACTGAAATATTCCAACTCTTGCATTTCAGCGAAGGAAATTCAAAATGAACTTTGAAAAATCAAGAAAATGTAACTGTGACATGGTAAACCACAACCAAACACTACTGAAATTCAAAATGAACTTTGAAAACTCAAGAAAATGTAACTGTGACAAGGTAAACCACAACCAAACACTACTGAAATATTCCAACTCTTGCATTTCAGCGAAAGAAATTCAAAATGAACTTTGAAAAATCAAGAAAATGTAACTGTGACAAGGTAAACCACAACCAAACACTACTGAAATATTCCAACTCTTGCATTTCAACGAAAGAAATTCAAAATGAACTTTGAAAAATCAAGAAAATGTAACTGTGACAAGGTAAACCACAACCAAACACTACTGAACTATTCCAGCTCTTGCATTTCAGCGAAATAAATTCAAAATTAACTTTGAAAAAATCAAGAAAATCTAACTGTGACAAGGTAAACCACAACCAAACACTACTGAAATATTCCAACTCTTCCATTTCAACGAAAGAAATTCAAAATGAACTTTGAAAAATCAAGAAAATGTAACCGTGACAAGGTAAACCACAACCAAACACTACTGAAATATTCCAACTCTTGCATTTCAACGAAAGAAAATTCAAAATGAACTTTGAAAAATCAAGAAAATGTAATTGTGACAAGGTAAACCACAACCAAACACTACTGAAATATAACAAATCTTGAATTTCAACGAAAGAAATACATTATATAATTATAAAAATAAATAAAAAGAATTAGAGAAATGGTCAAACACAACAATACAACATATAAATATTCAAAATAAATCATTTATCCGAAAGAAAATAAGAATGAACTATAAAATATAAAGAAAATGTAACTGTGACATGGTAAACCACATCAAAACACCACTGAAATATTCCAAATCTTGCATCTCAACGGAAGAAATTCAAAATGAACTTTGAAAAATCAAGAAAATGTAACTGTGACAAGGTAAACCACAACCAAACACTACTGAAATATTCCAACTTTTTAATTTCAACGAGGTTAATTCAATATAAACATTTATTGATCAAGAGAATGTAACTGTGACAATGTGAAACATGACCGAACACTAGTAAAATATTCCAACTCTTTCACTTCAATAAAAGATGTTCAAAAATAACTTAGAAAAATGGAAGAAATGTAAATCTGACACGATAAACCACAACGAAACACTGCTGAAATAGTCAAACTCTTGCATTAAAACGAAATAAATTCAAAATGAAATTTGAAAAAACAAGAAAATGTAACTGTGACAAGGAACACCACATCAAAACACGACTAACATATTACAACACTTGAATTTCAACGAATGAAATTCAAAATGAAATTTGAAAAATCAAGAAAATGTAACTGTGACAAGGTAAACCACAACCAAACACTACTGAAATATTCCAACTCTTGCATTTCAACGAAAGAAATTCAAAATGAACTTTGAAAAATCAAGAAAATGTAACTGTGACAAGGTAAACCACAACCAAACACTACTGAAATATTCCAACTCTTGCATTTCAACGAAAGAAATTCAAAATGAACTTTGAAAAATCAAGAAAATGTAACTGTGACAAGGTAAACCACAACCAAACACTACTGAACTATTCCAACTCTTGCATTTCAGCGAAAGAAATTCAAAATGAACTTTGAAAAATCAAGAAAATGTAACTGTGACAAGGTAAACCACAACCAAACACTACTGAAATATTCCAACTCTTGCATTTCAACGAAAGAAATTCAAAATGAACTTTGAAAAATCAAGAAAATGTAATTGTGACAAGGTAAACCACAACCAAACACTACTGAAATATTCCAACTCTTGCATTTCAGCGAAAGAAATTCAAAATGAACATTGAAAAATAAAGAAAATGTATCTGTGACAATTTAAACCACAACCAACAACTACTGAAATATTAAAACTCTTGCATTTCATATAAATAAAATCAAAATGAACTTTGAAAAAAAAATAAAAAGTAACTGTGAAAAGGTAAAACTGAGTCTCTCAATCCTCGTAAAGCTCTTTTAAAAGATGCAAAAACTACTTATTTAACACAAAAAATTTCGTTTTTAATGACCACCAAGTAAAGAAAAACCACACGGAATCAGGCAACTGAGTCTCTCAAACCACTTAAAGCCCTTTTAAAAGATACAAAAACTACTTATTTAACACAAAAATTTCGTTTTTAATGCCCACCAAGTCAAGAAAAACCACACGGAAACCGGCAACTGAGTCTCTCAATCCCCGTAAAGCTCTTTTAAAAGATACAAAAACTACTTATTTAACACAAATATTTCGTTTTAAATGACCACCAAGTAAAGGAAAACCACACGGAATTAGGCAACTGAGTCTCTCAAACCCTGTAAAGCTCTTTTAAAAGATAAAAAAACTACTTATTTAACACATACAAAAACTACTTATTTAACACAAAAATTTCGTTTTTAATGACCATCAAGTAAAGAAAAACTACACGGAATCCGGCAACTGAGTCTCTCAATCCCCGTAAAGCTCTTGTAAAAGATACAAAAACTACTTATTTAACACAAAAATTTCGTTTTTAATGACCACCAAGTAAAGGAAAACCACACGGAATTGGGCAACTGAGTCTCTCAAACCCTGTAAAGCTCTTTTAAAAGATACAAAAACTACTTATTTAACACAAAAATTTCGTTTTTAATGACCATCGAGTAAAGAAAAACCACACGGAATCCGGCAACTGAGTCTCTCAATCCCCGTAAAGCTCTTTTAAAAGATACAAAAACTACTTATTTAAGACAAAAAAATTTCGTTTTTTAATGACTACCAAGTAAAGAAAAACCACATGGAATCCGGCAACTGAGTCTCTCAATCCCCGTAAAGCTCTTTTAAAAGATACAAAAACTACTTATTTAACACAAAAATTTCGTTTTTAATGACCACCAAGTAAAGAAAAACCACACGGACTCAGGCAACTGAGTCTCTCAAACCCCTTAAAGCTCTTTTAAAAGATACAAAAACTACTTATTTAACACACAAATTTCGTTTTTAATGACCATAAAGTAAAGAAAAATCACACTGAATTAGGCAACTGAGTCTCTCAAACCCTGTAAAGCTCTTTTAAAAGATACAACAAATGACCACAATGTAAAGAAAAATCACATGGAATCCGGCAACTGAGTCTCTCAATCCCCGTAAAGCTCTTTTAAAAGATACAAAAACTACTTATTTAACACACAAATTTCTTTTTTAATGACAATCAAGTAAAGAAAAACAAAACGGAATACGGAAAATGAGTCTCTCAATCCAATTAATTATATAAAAATATAATAATAAAATAAAACAAAAACACTATATTAAATAAATGATTGAAATAAAATTTATTTAAAAAAAAACGTAATTAGTCAACTGAGTCTCTCAATCCCAGTAAAGCTATTTTAAAAGATACAAAAACTACTTATTTAACACATACAAAAACTACTTATTTAACACAAAAATTTCGTTTTTAATGACCATCAAGTAAAGAAAAAACACACGGAATCCGGCAACTGAGTCTCTCAATCCCCGTAAAGCTCTTTTAAAAGATATAAAGACTACTTATTTAACACAAAAATTTAGTTTTTAATGAGCACCAAGTAAAGGAAAAACATACGGAATTAGGCAACTGAGTCTCTCAAACCCTGTAAAGCTCTTTTAAAAGATACAAAAACTACTTATTTAACACAAAAATTTCGTTTTTAATGACTACCAAGTAAAGAAAAACCACATGGAATCCGGCAACTGAGTCTCTCAATCCCCGTAAAGCTCTTTTAAAAGATACAAAAACTACTTATTTAACACAAAAATTTCGTTTTTAATGACTACCAAGTAAAGAAAAACCACACGGAATCAGGCAACTGAGTCTCTCAAACCCCTTAAAGCTCTTTTAAAAGATACAAAAACTACTTATTTAACACAAAAATTTCGTTTTTAATGACCATCAAGTAAAGAAAAATCACACGGAATTAGGTAACTGAGTCTCTCAAACCCTGTAAAGCTCTTTTAAAAGATACAACAAATGACCACCAAGTAAAGAAAAACCACATGGAATCCGGCAACTGAGTCTCTCAACCCCCGTAAAGCTCTTTTAAAAGATACAAAAACTACTTATTTAACACAAAAATATCGTTTTTAATGAACACCAAGTAAAAAAAAAACACAAGGAATTAGGCAACTGAGTCTCTCAAACCTTGTAAAGCTCTTTTAAAAAATACAAAAACTACTTATTTAACACAAAAATTTCGTTTTTAATGACACTCAAGAAAAGAAAAATAAAACTGAATAAGTCAACTGAGTCTCTCAAACCCGGTAAAGCTCTTTTAAAAGATACAAAAACTACTTATTTAACACAAAAATTTCGTTTTTAATGACCATCAAGTAAAGGAAAACCACACGGAATTAGGCAACTGAGTCTCTCAAACCCCTTAAAGCTCTTTTAAAAGATATAAAAACTACTTATTTAACACAAAAATTTCGTTTTTAATGACCATCAATTAAAGAAAAAACACACGGAATTAGGCAACAGAGTCTCTCAAACCACTTAAAGCTCTTTTAAAAGATATAAAAACAACTTATTTAACACAAAAATTTCGATTTTAATGACCATCAAGTAAAGAAAAATCACACGTAATTAGGCAACTGAGTCTCTCAAACCACTTAAAGCTCTTTTAAAAGATATAAAAACTACTTATTTTAACACAAAATAAAAGCAAGCAACTAGAACTGGAAGTCCTATAAACGCAAGCAAATAACTGAGTTATTTTTACATCACAATGTTTCAACTTAAAATCATTCTAATTATAGCATCCCATTTCTCATACTTTAATTACCTGTTACGCTTTCTTAACCGTCGGAAGTTAAACCAACGTAAATTAAGTTATAGACAATACTGGTTTAATCTCTTGGCAAAGGTGTAATGACCTGTTTACCTACCAGAAAAACCTGTTTGGTACGGGGGCGTTGGCAAATTCATTAGAAGGACTATACTGAAACTATATCTGATTTTCCTATTTATAAACATGTTTTAATTTATTCATGTTTCCAAGGAAAGGGCGTCAAGCGTTAATTAGCGAAAGAGATTTTTTCTCAGTAAAGTGGCACTTTCTATCCTTTTGTGATACAAAACGACAATTATGGGCCAAAGAAGGCCAAAAATCAATCGAGTGAAGACTCTCAGATAGTAAATTAATTAAAAAATTTTCGAGAGACTACTTATTGAGCTTCCTAGTCTCAGAGCGAGTAGTATCCCGTGACAGCGGATTTGTCCTAAAGATGTACGTAGTCAATACAAAATAAAATATTGATATATAGCCAATTATTTCGGAACTTAATTTAACTAAGTTGATTTCCTTCTGGTATTCCTTCATATAGCTGGGTATCGACTAGTACACAGGAAGGCTGGTGGGACTTTGGGTTCATGGGGCAAAGAAGTAGGCCTGAAGTTTCAAAAAGTGTGTTTTTGTACCGGAATTTTCTAACTCTCAGTGAACCTTACCATAATGGAATTTTTTTTTGGGGGGGAGGAGGTAGGTAGTTGTTAATTTCCAATTTACTTTCAATTCATAAAACATTTTGGACTAAGCCTCCAATTTGTGTCCTGCGGGGAAATAGCTTTACACTTCTTGCACAAATATTTCTTCTGTGTAATCTAAGAGATTGCATTTATATGCATACTGGCAAAAAAAAGGGGAGTTGTGTGCACATTGTAAGCATCACCAGAAAATTTTCCTTTGAGAAGAACTACTACCGTAGCTTTGTTTTTACCGAGGTTTAAATAAAATATTTTCTATTTATGCCAGGGCCGTATCCAGAATTTTTGTTCAGGGGGGGGGGTACTAATTTTTGACTTTTTTGGGGGGAGTTTTACTCATTTTTGACTCAGTTTTCAACTAATTTTACTGATTTTTACCTAGGTTTTACTAATTTTCGACTTATTTTCGAGTCGGTCAAAAAATTTCGGGGGGGGGGGGGTTAAAACCGGGTAAACCCCCCCCCCCCTGGCTACGGCCATGATTTATGCGCATTTTTCAATATCTTCTTGTTTCCCATGGGTCGGGGGTATTTACCTTCAAGACCCCTTTCCGGTGTCCGCTGGAATACCTCTAAAGAATTAGATTTAAAGAACTCATCTTGAAAACGTAGATGATGACCCATGATGATGATGATGACCCAATAATTCACTTTAGTATTTGTAACCCCCTCCTGCATCGCATGGGAAATATTTGGAGAGTGCAGTTTTTCAGGGATATTTGTCATTCTCCAAGCATTGTTAGACAAACATTAAACTTGAATATAGAGAACGATAATTAAAGAATAGACTCGTAACGTTCCTCACATTTGAGTGAGCCTTGGATTGAACTGTTCGTAGCGACACACTGTTAGTAATGTGTGACCCTTGTCAATAGTTATAGAAACTCTAAAAAACAAATTTTGATTGCAAAATATACAATAAAAAAATATTTTAGTTATAATGATTTTGAAAAAGGCAAAATTTATTAATATTAGAGTTCCTCATGTAAACTTATTTGCAAATAAAAAAAATGCTTATTTTAGAAATTAGGTGAAGCTTCCCCATAAAAGGAGCGCAATCTTGATAGTAATGATGCACAGTTTGAATTGCAACATGCAAAAAGTTTAACATTCCTGTAAATCTTAAACATGGATAAAAGGAAATGGAATATTTCAAAATCCAAACTTTAAGAAAAATATTCTGAAAATTTTATATTCTATTAACTGACAATTATACCCCAAAATGACCCTACATGGTTGGACGTATCTTGTTTTTGAATTGAGTCGGGACTGAGTAGGGCTTCGTATTGAATCAGGGCTTATACACTTATGCAATGCATAAGGTCGCAGCTGAGAATTATCTTCCTTTTGAGGGCATCTATTTATTTTGAATAGTCAATTTACTGTGTAAATTTAACGTAGAAAGATACTAACGTAGTGACTCTTCGCTGTTCAGTTGAAGTTCAACAATGGAAAATTAGGAATTGATTGTCCTAAGCTCAAATAACCATAGATGGGTTTGACTTGTTTTGATCAAAAGCCAAGTGAAGTTGGATTAAAAAATAAAGGTTTATTTAAGTTAACTAATTAAAATTTAAATATCACCAAGATGTAAATTTCTTTGGGTTGAAGTTGAAAATGGGATGATTATCTTGTTTGGACCTTCTTTTGTGGTCTTTCTGAAATACTAGAGAGAATATATTTATTTTAGGAGAGTTGTTAGTGCTTATGAGTTTAGTTGGTGCTTGTGGTTATATTAGTCCTAAGTAACTAAATCCACCCCACTCTCTTTGTGCCTTACAGTTGTTTAATGCTCATTTTTCAAATTTTGAGCTTTCTTTTTATAGTCTCTTTTTTTTAACTAAATTACATTTTGTGTTTCTTAGTCAAAAAACTAAATTGTCCTTTTGTTTTCATTCCGTTTTAATGCTACGAATTTAATCGTAACTGATAATTTTGACATGTTTTTTAATTTGCTTGTTTTTTGTGTTTATTGGCTTTAAAGTGCGTATTCAGCCAATCTGGGATTGCGATAGCCATTTTTAGAAAAAAATAAATATTCTTTTAACAAGGAAACATAAATTGTCTGACATAGTGTCTCTGTTATTTAGGTGAAATTCAACAGTGGACAAGCGCGAATTGACAGAACTGGTACTCTTAAAGAATGGACCCTAATGCTGCATGGCACTAGAGAATCACCCTATACAGACGTACCTATGCCAATTGATCAGAGATCAAAACTTGCTATAGTGAAAAAAGCACATGCTGACAGGAAGAAGGCTTGAGTTGTTAACTATATGTGTAGTAACTATAATATAGTAACTTAACTATATGTATAGTAACTATAATATAGTAACTTAACTATATGTATAGTAACATTTATTTTCTGGATTAAAAGAATAGGGAATAGTGATGAAAGGTCAGCATTGAATGAATAGTGAGTTTTGTCAAGCCATTTTTTGTAATATTTCGGAAGGGTTATTACCTTTTCAAAGTACCGATTACCCTAGCATAGATCAAACTCTGAGAAAAACGTAGACCATTTTGATGGTCATTGAACATTTGCTCTAATTTCCGGAAGTAGCGCTTAATTAAAAGTGGATTCAGTTTTGAAATGCATCTCAGTTTTCCCTTCGTCTTTAAGTCCAGACAACTTACTATTATAGAGAAAAACATAAATTTTCGTAGAGTTCTACCGAAAAACCTTAGAATAATTTAGACACCAAATAACACTATTCTAAAGGATCGCTATGGTTATTTTTCACGGGCCGAGTTTGCCTTATAAAAGAAAAACCTCTGAAAAGAGAAGGATGGCAAAGGGTATAATTTCGGCTACATTTAGCTAAAGAGATTAGTACCATACAAATATTGATTTTTGTCGATCAATATCTTTGCGATTTTTTTTCTCGGAGGAAGGGGAGGAGGGTAACTTCATCCTAGTCCTTTTTTTATTTGGAGCCCGGTATACCACTTTAGATTGTTTTGAAAGACGGAAGATAAAGGCAAGAGCTGTCTTGGGGTAGATTTAAAAAGAATCAGCGTTGTTACCGGCTTTTGATCTAATTTTTCCACTAAAAGTTTATTAATTTTGTAATCTGAAAAGGGTACGTAATCTCAAAATTTAATTCCTCAACTAAAAGACAAGGGAATGATGTTGAAAGATGCACATTACATGAGCAGTGAGTCTTCTCGTTCAAATTCATGAAATATGTGTTTTTTTGTTGTTTTTTTTTTGGAGGGGGGGTAATCCCATCTTAGTTTTAATTCAAACCATAGCTTCTATTTAAAGAAATAAGAGAGCTTATAGGGTGATAAGTATTAGAGGGGCTACTAGAAAAATTTGATTCATCAGCTATGAAGACTGAAACATATTGCGTTATTTCTGTTCAAGCAAGGTGCCCCATATTCAGTAATTTGACAAAAATCACTACTATATAGGCTACAGACTTGTATTGATCCCAAATTTTTTTTTATTTTGGAGGGGAGCATTATTAATACCATCATTTTTCAGTTTCGAGCCAAAAATACTTCTTCAACTCAGAAGAATCTTGTGTTTGTCGACTTTTCAGCAAATTTTTTAATAAAAACTTTCAGTAAATTTTATTAATTATAAATTTTCAACAGGATATTGATTTTAAAATCAAGACCATATTACCATTAAACTTACTTATGAAACCGCAGCCTTGAGAGGCTAGATAATAATATTCGTTTCACAAAAATAAAAAAGAAGTTTTGAACAAAGAAGTGCTACGTTAGATTTCACTTTGAAGGTGTTTATCTGTTATTTGGTCTCAACATTATACACTTTCTTTATTTCTTATAGATTTGGTAGGAATATTTATAAAAAACATTTTAGCCTGATCCAATAGAATTACAAGCATCTTGCAGAATCTTTTCTATATATTGTCAGAACTATACCATGTTGCAAAGAACGTGAAAAACTTAAATTTGTTTTCTTTCCAGGAGATATCATCTTTATATTTGGGCAATTAGTTGCACATTTTCGTTAACTTGAGCATATCCGTCATGCATATTTGTGTTATATATTCAACTCTTGTGTTAAAGTAATATACGTTATTTTTGTGTGGGAAAATCGTTAAGAATACAAGTTATGTTTTGAACTACACATACAGAAAAGTGTCTCTATAACTAGGTAAGAACTGAGGTAATGAATAAGATTGTGCAGATCCTTGGTAAACAATGCCTTTTTTCATCAAGTCCTATGGATAGACGTGAGATACATAAGAACAGGGTTCATTTGGATCATTCTATACATTAAGATTCGTACAAAATAACGAATGTGTTTTAGGATTTAATTTAATCATGGTGACATTTCATAGTGACATACGGTATATTCATTGTCACATATGCTATATTCATTATTACTTACGCTATATGGAAAAATTTGGCTCCCTAAAATCCCCCTCGAAACCAAATAATTGTACATGCCTAGAAAAAGCACAGTGGATCAGCAGTTTCGAAAAACTCTTTTAAAGTTGAGTTCTGAACATAAAAGTAAACTAAGCCAATCTTTGTGATTTTAGATTATTAGTGCCCGGCATGTAAATATGGTTTTTTGCTGGGAGGATGGAGATGGGTGATAAATTGAAAAAAAAATCGGGAACTCTATTATGATTCAGTTGCTTTGGTAATCAACTACCTATGTTCTTTGACTACGTTTGACTCTGTCTCACAACTTTATTTTTTAAAACCATAAAAAACTTTAGCGTAAAGAGCGAGGCGTTGAGGAGGGGACATCCCATTTCATATACGGAATAATTTCTGTTCGTTTTAAGTTTTAATGTCGCTCCTTACTTTCAGTTAAAAAAAGCTTGCTTTTTTAGTTAATCATAATAGAGTCATCTTTTTTATAATAGAGTCAATCTTTCTTCACTTCTAAATTGCCAAAATTCCCTCACTATTTTCAGAGGGGGGACTTGCTCCGGGCGTAGAAACTTTAGGAGTGCAGAATTTCAAATAAATAATCTAACGGCTGTAACCTTTTTGTACATTTTTTTTTTATTAAAATAAAGTAGAGTGGGCAGATGGCAGTTTGCAAGTAAATTGAATCCGAAAATTTTCTTTTTCCCATATCTTCATAGCCATTCCTTTAAAATATAAGTATTTAGCAATAAAAGTAAAATATTGTGATGATTTGGATCCCAGTCGGTTGTTCCATTTTGATCCCTTAAGGGGATTAAAAACAACCAATAGTTAAAGAGCCTGAAATCCCTTTTGGGCATTGTGGCAAAAAAAAAAATACCCTTAGAATCGCCACTGTTGAAAGCACTAAATAGGAAATAGGTAAAAACAAGTTTAAAAACGCATCAAATATTTGTTTATATTCATTTTTGTTACGTTTTTACGAGTCAAACATACATTTCCGGGTGGGGGGGAGGTTCGAATACAAATTATTACTTATATGAGGGGGTTGCCCTCTCCTCAATACCTCAATCTTTACGCTAAATGATCGAGAAATTAGGCCCCAAATTCCTCTGAATAATCGGATAAGGGGTGCTCGAACGCATCATAAGTGTATTTTAGGTTGATTATTATGGTTCCTAGATCCTAGTATTCTGACTAGGTTGTATTTTTTTTTTTTTTTTTGTGTGTGTGTTTGACAGAACCTATATTGCTATCAAGAGTCACGTAAGAAAATATGTCTTCATTGAACACCCAGTTATAATTGGAAAAAATTTAAGTTTTTTTTTATGCTTTCGTGGTGTAGCTGTTACAACTAAATTGCCATATACTGAGTGTCAAGCTGGTCAAAATTGTCACTAATCTTGCCAGGTAGAATTGTCGATAGATACTTGTTTTACGAGTTCTTTTTTTTATATCAACGGGAAAATACGACAGTTTTTTTCCAATCGGATGAATATTGAAGTAAACTCTTGTATTTTGGGTAAAAAGGTCCGGCTTTGTCTAATGGTTGAGATAGAAAATGACCTAACTGTTTATATCTCTCTACAGTGCCCGGGATTATTAAAATGGGTATAAGATTATCTTTCTATTAGCGCTGCATTTCGTATTGCCAATTTTAGTAATTTAACGTATGCTGGAATATACTCCACGGATTTCGAATTTCTATTGATGCAAATTAATGGATTTCCATTTATGTAAACAATTCCTCAAAACTATTTTAGAATATGCTAAAGAAACAACGATATTTTAGAAGAATTACTATTTCAGTCACCTTACGACAGCGACGTGGAAAGAGCTGCGCTTGCAAACTAAATAAGGTTAGGTTCAATCCCGCGTGTCGTAAGGAACTTTGAGTTTGTGACGTTGGTTTCCAATTTTTTTTTCTGTTCAGATTGTGGAATTTTATAGAATGCTGGTCGAAAAATTCTGTTTTAAGAAATTTATTTTGCGAAAAAGTTATTCGGGTATGTCAAAATTTTGAAAGAAACACAAAATGCTTATATACAAACATTTGTGTTAGTCTCCCATTGACTCGCCAAAATTAGCGAAAATTAGAATCCAAACTGTTCAATATTTTTACCTCTTATTTTTGGTTTCTGATTTTTTACTTCTGAATTCTGACATGATTTTAAAAGAAACAAGAATTTTGCATACCACAATCAATGTACGGTGAAATAAGAAAAATCACTTAAATTACAAGCAAAAATTTGCGGTACTCTTTTACTAAACGGACTCTTTTATATAGTGCTAGTTTGGTTAATGCTAATGAAATGATATAAAATAGGATGAATATATACTAGTTTAGAAACAAATGTAGGCTAT
The DNA here is from genome assembly GCF_049724085.1 of Artemia sp. Qi Xiang Cuo. Taxonomy (NCBI): domain Eukaryota; kingdom Metazoa; phylum Arthropoda; class Branchiopoda; order Anostraca; family Artemiidae; genus Artemia; species Artemia sp. Qi Xiang Cuo. The sequence continues at coordinate 69,526,382 of NC_142800.1, forward strand.
ATATTTGCACATTAGGGGGGGGGGGTGCCGCTAAAGCAGAACATATATTAAATATGTAACCCAACCTAACCTAGGAACCTGCCCCCCCCCTAAACCCCTACAAAAAACAATTTAAATACAGTTCTTGCCTTTGTTTATATACCAGAAGGCACAGAAAGCTGTTTTTCAGCAGGCGTCTCGGTCTATTTAGTGACGGATTTGATTGCCGTAAATAAAAGAGTCCGGTTAGCAAACGAGTACCAAATTTGCCGTTTCTCAGTGGCGCCAACTCTTGAAAACGTAGGGGTAGGGAGGGAGGAGGGCAAATTATTTTTCAAATCTGGATCCAATTGCAAATTTTGCATTGTGGATGCAAAATTTTGATGGGAACCATTGAAATACGACAGTTTTTTTCCAATCGGATGAATATTGAAGTAAACTCTTGTATATTGGGTAAAAAGGTCCGGCTTTGTCTAATGGTTGAGATAGAAAATGACCTAACTGTTTATATCTCTCTACAGTGCCCGGGATTATTAAAATGGGTATAAGATTATCTTTCTATTAGCGCTGCATTTCGTATTGCCAATTTTAGTAATTTAACGTATGCTGGAATATACTCCACGGATTTTGAATTTCTATTGATGCAAATGAATGGATTTCCATTTATGTAAACAATTCCTCAAAACTATTTTAGAATATGCTAAAGAAACAACGATATTTTAGAAGAATTACTATTTCAGTCACCTTACGACAGCGACGTGGAAAGAGCTGCGCTTGCAAACTAAATAAGGTTAGGTTCAATCCCGCGTGTCGTAAGGAACTGAGTTTGTAAGGTTGGTATCCAACTTTTTTTTATTTTTAGATTGTGGAATTTTATAGAATACTGGTCGAAAAATTCCGTTTTAAGAAATTTATTTTGCGAAAAAGTTATTCGGGTATGTCAAAATTTTTTATATAAACACAAAATGTTTATATACAAACATTTGTGTTAATCTCCCATCGACTCGCCAAAACTAGCGAAAATTAGAATCCAAACCGTGCAATATTTTTAGCTTTCATTTTTGGTTTCTGATTTTTTACTTCTGAATTCTGACATGATTTTAAAAGAAACAAGAATTTTGCATACCACAATCAATGTACGGTGAAATAAGAAAAATCACTTAAATTACAAGCAAAAATTTGCGGTACACTTTTATTAAACGGACTCTTTTATATAGTGCTAGTTTGGTTAATGCTAATGAAATGAAATAAAATAGGATGAATATATAATAGTTTAGAAACAAATGTAGGCTATATATTTGCACATTAGGGGGTGGGGGTGGGGGCAAAGCATACAATATATTAAATACGTAACCTAACCTAACCTAGGTACCTTCCCCCCCTAAACCCCCAAAAACAACAATTTAAATACAGTTCTTGCCTTTGTTTATATCCCAGAAGGCACAGAAAGCTGTTTTTCAGCAGGCGTCTCGGTCTATTTCGTGACTGATTTGATTGCCGTAAATAAAAGAGTCCGTTTAGCAAACGAGTACCAAATTTGCCGTTTCTCAGTGGCGCCAACTCTTGAAAACGTAGGGGTAGGGAGGGAGGAGGGCAAATTATTTTTCAAATCTGGATCCAATTGCAAATTTTGCATTGTGGATGCAAAATTTTGATGGGAACCATTGGAAATTTAAAACAATTTTGTTGTCCTTTTTTTGTAAACAATAAATGTCAGACGTTTACTTCCTATGGTAGCATATTGAAATGCAAATTTTGATAGGAATCATGGAAAATCTGTAGTTTAAAAATTTTAGGTTTAAACTTGGTACGCCTTTAAAGACAACACATACAAAATCAACTGCCCTGGAAGTTGGAAAATATAAGTTTTCGTTCCTTTCTGAAACTTGCAGTACGTGTGATGAAATTTCGCAAATACGGCGGTGGTATTTTCGTACACAGCTAAGCGCGCTCCTCCTCCATCCCAATTCATTCAAGGCCTCCCTCTTCACACCCTCCCAAGAAGTTCCAATTTCCCTTAAATCTTTCTTTGCATCCTCCCACCCCATTGTATTCATATTTTAGTATAGTACTAAAATAATCTGAATTCAAGATTATACCCTTGATTTTACCTAAACGTATATGTAACAGTCTACGATGCCGAAGTCGCTTCCAAATTTTGCAACAAAATTCAGCACTTTTGGAAAAAAAATGCCCGACATTTATTTAGAATCATATAAGAATTTATGCGCACATTTCAAAAGAACATAAAAACGAAGGAAAAGATCGAAACAAGGAATGAAAAAGAAAATTGAACTACTAGGAGGAGCCAAAATATTGGCACTGGTCATGAGAGTTCATATACTGAGGTGGGACTTGTTGATTCATCTGTTGCTGTGAATATATCTGCTGTTGCTACTGGAGTCCCTTGCATATGAGCTTGTCCACTTAGTTGCCCAGGGTTCATCGACACAGAGCTTAACTGGCCAGTACTTATTGGACCTCTCGGCACTCGTCTAGAACTGCGAGCGAGTACTCCCGGATTTGGATTCATGATTGGTGGTGATTGTCAAATGTTGGTAGCTGCTGCGACTGATAGTTAAGCTGTTACTAGGGCAAAGGACTTTGGGTTTGCTGACCAGCCTGAAAAAAGAAAAGCATCATTTTCTGCCACTTTTATAGCCAGATATCCTTTTAAATTATATAGCCAGGTTGGCAAAGCCAGAACCAAAGTTGACATGCCCAGACTTCGCAATTGAACCGTTCTGTGAATCAAGCCCATAAAACAAACAATTAAGGAAACATTCTTAAATTTCAGTGTGCCAATTCTTTAGGAAGGATAGAAACAGATTAAAGAAGCCTGGACTATGGCTGACCTGGTTTTTCTGTTTTTCATACTTCCAAAGCTAATAGAAAAACGGTTGTTTTTACGAAGAGCTGGAACGGATTATCAGTTTCATACCACGTTTTCTCTTGTTTTCCGAAAAATCAAAAAGGAAAAATCACAGCATCAATGACATGTTACAGTTATAGACCAAATGATTACTACATCACACAGCAAAATGATCAGGCATTAATATCATTGTTGACCGGCCTGTCGCCAGCAATAACAAGCCAAAAATAAAAATATTCCTGGGATCGGGGAAACCTGAATTTTAATCGAATCAGGGAAAATTTTGGCATTGTTTTATCACTAGCAATAAGTAACGCTTCATATGATGTAATTGGTTATAGATATGCACATCCATTAACTAATGGGTGAAGGAGGGGGTAGGGGCAAATATAAAATGTACTCAATATCAAAACCAGTCCCTGGATCCTTTCCATGAGTCAAACATCGGTATTCCACATTGCATCCTTATGTTTATAATTCCTAGTTAAGTGGAATATTCATTGACAATTTCAGCTAGAATTTGTGTGTTTTAATGATACTAAATCTCTTTCGCAGCTAGAGCTCGATTTTAGGGGACTTAATATCTCCTCTTTGGACGATAACAATGAAAGGAGGAGCAAAGCAAGAGCCTTATATGTGAGAGACGAAGGAGCAAGCTGCCATCCGAGTAAAGTGAGGCAACCCACCCAGACAGGATACTGGACTTCGAGAGGGTGCATATCTGGGTTTGTACTTATCAAAAAATGAGCTGTTGTTCACAAAAACAAAAATAATTTCTAGTTATTATAACTTCAAAGTGTAGGTTGATGCACAGTGGTATCAGACAAAACGCTTGGGGATTAAAAATCATTGCGTAACCAGTTGTTTGCAATCACAAAGATTTTTTCCAATAGGCTTAAAACTCGTGCCTTAAAGTCTTTTAGGTAACAAAAAACATTTTAGGAATAAATTTACTGAAGGTTATCTTTTCCCGAACTAGCGAGAAATATACCTTCTGTCTTCTGTAAGTATACCTAATAATTTGAACAGTACTGAAGAGAACTTTTGATGGATTTTGAGCACAAAATAAAAAAAATTAAGAAATCAGATCAAAATTTCCAATCATTTCTTTAAGAAATAAGTGTGAGCCACCTTTTGATTAGTTTTCAAAATCTCTTCTTTTATATTTATGTTCAACACATCCCAAAACTCGATCTTCCGCACTATCATATTCTTTTAAACAACTCAGTAGATATCTCACCTTTGCTTTCATTACTCAGAGGTAAAAAGATTTGAGAAATGTGGAGCAGTATATCAAACATTGTTGGAAGAGTCCAAAGAGAAAGCAAACTTTTTTCAGTATGTAGGAGACAACGTCAATTATGATATTGCTACTATCGACGGCCTGAATACTTTTCATGGAATGGGTCTTATTGAAATGTCTACACCTGATTTTCCGGCAACGGAGCTTTCAGTACCAAGAAAAGAAGTAAGTGGAGATGAGATGAAGTCAATCGGCACCATGCCATTCTACACTTACCAAAAACCCACAAAGTCGCAACCAAGGACATTAGTTTGCTTGAAAAAAAATGGTGACACTTATGACAATGAATGGAGGTTGAAACGCTCTGGCGCATCTCTGGCTTTTTCAAAAGCTCATACATGACCTGGTCGGCCTTTATATGGTCAATACATTAAAAGCTACCTCATCCGGGAAATTCGAATATTTGTCTTTTTGCCCTGGATTAACCACAACCCAAGCGATATCTCTTGTATTTATTCTATACTTATGCACGCTAGCGAGCGCGCTAATCGAGCTGGAAAGAACTCAAGTCATTATCTTTGACCAACCGCTTTACTGGAAGGCGAAGTGTATCGTCGATGCAGAGCCTGCCACAAGTGCTTTAAGAAATGCTATTGTTGTCCTGGGTGGATTTCACACACGCATGAGTTTCCTAGGAGCCATTGGCTTCCTTATGGCTGAATCGGGACTTTTGGAAATCCTAAGTCAAGTATATGTGCCTAACACTGGGCGTAGTATGTTACAAGGCAAAGCTGACTCTCGTGCAGTGACAGGCCATGGTCTGTTGGAGGTAGCCCTTTATGCGAACTTTTTATCGTCAGAACTGGGTAACAGAGCGTTTAATGACAATGACATGCTACCAGAACAAAAAGCGTAGGAGTCTCTCCTTGAAGGAGATGACATCAACGAAGTGCAGGTGTCGGAAGCAGCAGAGATTATCTATGAAATAGTTCAAAGGGCAAAAGAACGATTATCCGAGTCCAGAACTGCCCGTCTTTGGTTTCCCGTCTTTGGTTTCAGTATATAGACCTACTTGGAATCCTGAGAAAGAACCTGAGAGTTGAACGAAGTGGTAACCTTGAGCTTTATCTACAGTCGTTGTTGAAATCGCTTCCTTACTTTTCTGCTTCCGGCCACAATCTTTACACGAAGTCTACATGGCTGTTCGTGCAGTTGATGTTTCAGTCAAGGAAAGGCAATCCAGGGCAGTACAGAATGTTACAGGAATATCTCTTCATCCGAAGAACTGAAAACTACTGGGCAGCACTTTCTCTTGATTTGGGCAGACAATCCAGGGCAGTACAGAACGTTATAGGAATACCTGTTCATCCGAAGAACTGACAACTACTGGGCAGCACTTTCTCCTGATTTGGTGATCGAACAGACGTTAATGAGAAGTATGAAAACGAGTGGCGGTCTGACGAGAGATAGAGGCATGACTGAATTACAGCAGACAATATGGACATCTGCTATGCCTACTTTGGTTCTAGTTAACGAACGCATACAGAAACTGACTGGCCTCACGGAGTTTACTATTGAAAATCACGCAGAAGTGATATATTCGAGAAGACCTAGAGACATGGCGGACATCGAAAAGATAGTTCGACACATTGAGCCCCTAGAACACCTCAGGAAGGAATCACAGCTGTTGAACGTGGTTACTGGTGTCCACGCTTCATCATCTGTAAACGCAGACGATGCCAAATCTGGGAAAAACGATTCTGTAGGGTATGGAAGCAAAAGACATTGGCAAATATGTTTTTAGGAGAAAGGAGGAAGCTGTAAATATGGCTGAGGAGTCATCTGTGGTGATAAATAGTGAGAGGGTAATGGTCGACCCTGCTCTAATCTTTCAACGCCTAGCTGCAGTGGCTAGCAACAGTGGTTCTGACTTGAATGAAGTTCTGTCGTTCGAGATCTGTACTTTTCCACCATCGCTCTTTAGTTCGTTCGAGGTGATGAGGACAGCCGAAAAAGCCTCTCTAACAAATGCACTGATGAAAACTGAGGGATTTAAGGGTCGAATGACATTGCCATCCTCCCAGAGAGTTTTGGACAGTGGCTGGCTAGTCCATAAAATCCTGTGGACTGTCGTATCCACATGTTCTGAGGTGGCAGGATCTAACGTAAGTTATTTCACAAGACATTTCGGCCCGGCAGCGGTAGTTTTTGACTCTTACACTGATACACCGACGACGAAAAATTGTACATAGCAGAAGAGAACCAAAGGTTTGTCGTGTGCAACGATTGAATTCTCTCCTAACATGAAGATCGTCAAAAGTAAGGAGTAATTTCTGAGAAATCCCAAAAATAAACAACGCTACATCGACATACTTACTGAGAAGCTGGCGAACTCAGGATGCAAAGTTCTACATGCTCAAGATGATGCCGATGTCTTAGTTGCACAAACTTCAGTCAGTTGCACTGAAACTTCATCGACCACTTTGATTGGGAATGATAACGACCTATTAGTCCTTCTGCTGTACCATGCCAAGCTTGATGCATGTGATATCTTTATGCAGACCGACACAATGGAAATAATGGATGAGCGTACGACATAAAAAGGATCAAGAACAAACTAGGAACCGAAGCAGCAGAAAATCTACTCGTTTGCCAAGCAATGTCTGGCTGCGATTCAACATTCAGACTTCACGGCGTAGGGAAACCTGCAGTGGTTTCCTTGTCACTTAAAGATGGAATTTTTAAGGATGCTTGCAAGATCTTCATGACATCAGGATCCAACAACCAGAAGATTGCCGAAGCTGGAGAGAAAGCTTTGCTCCACATATGCAAAGGAAAAAGCAATGAGAAGACCCTGAAGGATGTCAGGGTGCGAGCATTCACAATGCGGGTTGCAAGTGCAAATGCTTTTGTTCAGGCAGAGCGGCTTCCACCGACTTTGGCTGCCGCAAAGTATCCCTTTTGCAGGTGCTATTTTCAAATAATGAAGTGGCAAGACACGTCAAAGTCGTTAAAGCCCGAAGAGTGGGGTTGGCGCCTCACTTAGTCATGGAATATGTCTCTTCCCATTATGACAGATGCTTCACCAGCACCGGAGAGCCTACTGAAGATGGTGTGGTGCCAGTGCACCAGCGGGTGAGAGTCACTCAGATGCAGCTGCCGTCGGAACGGTTTGCAGCCTTGCCTGAGGGGAATGTAAAGGGGTGTTATGCACTAACGCTGCAGCAAGACAGGATGAGGACGATAACGAAGACGAGCAGGAAGAAGAAGTAGCTTTAGGTTATGTTTTAAAATCAAAATGTTCTTGTGATTAATGTACCTGAGTTCTAAACGTTTTTCTTTTATAACTGATTGATCTGAAGTTTTGATCTCGATTAAAGAAGTGGTTTTTCAAGATATTATACATAGCAACCCCTCATATTACAGGCCCCTTAAAGGTGGAAATGAGGTAAATAGTAACAAAAAACTAGTTTTTGTTCTCATTTTTGGCAATACGGTACTTTATTTGATATAAAATCATCCTTTAGCCGCAGGAATCCGGCAAATAATGATCTACGTACTTTACCCCCCCCCCCCGTTTTGTGAGGGTAAAAATTGATACTGGGGTACGAAAAACGTGATTTCTGACGTCGGATTCAGATTCTTCATGCTTTATTTGATAGAAAACTACCACTTAAACCCAAAAATACGTCCAAATAGAAATTACGATTTCAACCCCTTATTTTCCCCCTTCAAGGGGGAGTTTGGGTAATTGTTCAAGGGGGATTCGGGGGGATTTTTTTTGTTTTTGGGAACTTATGAATGCCCTTTAGGGTGTAAACTATTTGTTTATACGTCTAAGGCCCACGCCTACAATATAACGGATTTGATCTCACTTGTCAGTCTTTAATTTAGTTGTTAAATTTTCACTAATTAGTGCATTCTGCTGACGTTGATTTCGAGCAAAGTCAACCTTTATGTCCTGGTAGAAAGAAATTTGTCTTTGGACTTGCTAACAACAAGCTCTTGCAATGTATCAGAAATTGGTTGGTATTGGCAAAAATAAATGAAGCAAAACTTGGTTGAAGTTGCATCAAAATTTGGTTGATATTGGCAAAAATGAACCAAAGTTGGTTGTACAAAAAATAGGTCTATGGTTTAAAAAAATATTTCGATATTAGTATACAAAAAAGCATAAATCGTGCATACATAAGGAGAAAATCGCACACTAATATATACAAATTTATTTTTTTGTTAATAACAGGTTCATTATTTTCTTACTCGCTTTCTAAACACAATGTGTAGAAATATTCTGTTTCTGGTCGGCTTTTAGTCACATTATTCTTTGCACGCTCAAATTAGCATTAATAATCAAAACAATCTATACATTAACCAGAAATTGCAAAGCTTAGATTATACTTGATCAAAACACAAAAGCAATTTTTTTTTTATATATGTAGGTTCTACAAAAGCAAAATTTTTTGTGTAATTTTTTATTTTAACAACAACAAAACACTCAAAATACTATCTCAATATATTTGTGTCGATAGTTTATACTAACATAAGTTATTTTGATAGATGAATACACAATAAAAAGTTAAATTATTACAGGCACAACAAAAAACTTGCTCAGCAGTCCATCATATAATTTCTCATTTACGTTTCCTCCCATTTAGAGCAATGTAATGTCAAAAATATGATGCCAACCGTAATGTCTGCGGTTCGGTTTCTGGAACGTTCACACAATATCCAAGACAAGCTTGCAAGACGAGCAAATGCTGAGAGCCCGCGAGATTACTCTCGACCCTCTGGCTGTGTCGGAGGTTCGATGACTAGGTTATGGATCAAATAAACGGACAGAAATGTGACTATTAACCATAGCGGATCCTAGCAGAGACACGAATTCGGAGTTGCCCTTATGATGACAAATCAAACCTCTCAAGCTCTACTGCAGTGGCCGCCAATATCACCTAAAATCTTGAAGTCCCGCTTCATGGGCGTACATGCGAAACTTTCTGTAGTAGTATGCTAAGCACCTACCAATGACGCCCTCGAAGAATCATAGGCAGCGCGATCGCGCTGCCTAAGTAAAGAACGATTTTGGCACAATATATTATTTATTTTTTTTGTTTCCATACCCGGGCACTTCGTATCGAAACAGTTGTCGTAGAAACTTCGAAAAGGGCTCATTCGATTGGAAATTGGATTGGCTGGTGCCTTTTTTAATAATCGAAAGTGATTGGAGGGCAACTAGTCCCCCCCCCCCCCCCCCATCATTTCCGCAAAAGTATCCAACCAAAATTTTGAGATAGCCATTCTGTTCAGCGTAGTTGATTTCCAGATAGAAATATGTTTTTGAGGATGACACTCCCCCCCCCCAATCCTTGGCAAGGGTTGTAAGTTATGCCCTGAGGGCATATAAGGACGATGTTGGCACAATGTATTATTTATAATTTTTTTCCTTTAGAGCATGGCACTTCGTATAGAAGAAATTGTCGTAGAAACTTCGAAAAGGGCTCATTCAATTAGAAATTAGAGTGGCTTGTGCCCTTTTTAATAGTCGAAAGTGATTGGAAGGCAACTAAAACCCCTTCCAGGCCCACCATTTCCCCATACACATCCAATTAAAATTTTGAGATAGTCATTTTGTTCAACGTAGTTGATTTCCTTATAGAAATTACGTTTTTGAGGAGGACACTCCCCCACAGCCTTCAGGGCAAGGGTTGTGAGTTAGGCCCTGGGGGCATATAAGGTTTTTATAGAAGGCGTTTTCGTAGAAACTTCAAAAAATGGCTCATTCGATTGGAAATTCAAAGGGCTAGTGTCCTTTTTAATAGTGGAAAATGATTGGAGGGCAACTAGCCCCCCTCGCACGCTCACCTTTTTACCAAACACATTCAATAAAAATTTTCAGATAGCCATTTTGTTCCAAGCAGTTTAAAATTCAAGAAATTATACCTTTGAGCAGGACACTCCCCCCACAGTCTTCAGGCTAAGGGTTATAAGTTATGCCCTGGGGGCATATAAGTTTTTATTGAAATCTTTGTCGTAGAAACTTCGATTTCGATTGGAAATTCAAAGGTCTAGCGCTCTTTTTAATAATAAAAAGTGATTTGAGGGCAACTAACCCCCCTCTCTTGCCCACCTTTTCCAAAACACACCCAATCAAAATTTTTAGATAGCCATTTTGTTCAGCGTTGCTGATTTCCAGATAGAAATTATGTTTTTGAGGAGGACACTCCCCAACAGCCCTTAGGGCAAGGGTTGTTAGTTATGCCCTGGGGGTATGTAAGGTTTTTATAGAGCGCGTTGTCGTAGAAACTTCAAAAAGGGCTCATTCGAATGGAAATTGAACTGCCTTTTGCCCTTTTTAATAGTCGAAAGTGATTGGAAGGTAACTAGCATCCCTTCCACGCCCACTACTTCCCCCAAAATATCCAATCAAAATTTTGAGACAGCCATTCTGTTCCACGCAGTTTTAGGTTCAGGAAATTATACCTTTGAGTAGGACACTCCCCCCACAGTCTTCAGGGCAAGGGTTATAAGTTATGCCCTGGGGGCATATAAGGTTTTTATTTAAATCTTTGTCGTAGAAACTTGAAAAAGGGCTCATTCGATTGGAAATTCAAATGGATAGTGCCCTTTTTAATCGTCAAAAGTGATTTGAGGACTGCTAATCCCCCTCTCAAGCCCACCTTTTCCCCAAACACATCCAATCAAAATTTTTAGATACTCATTTTGTTTAACATAGTTGAAAGTTTTGGAAATTATGTCTTTAAGGATGACAACCCATCCCCCCCCACCTCCCACGGTAAGGTGTGGTAGTTAGGCCCGGAAAGCAAGTAAGGTTTTAATAGAAGGCGAAGTTGTAAAAACCTCACAATGCGCTCAATAAACTGGAAATTGAGCGAACAAGTGCCCATTTAATAGTCGAAAGTGATTGAAGGGCAACTAATCCTCTTCGCACGGCCACTATGTTCTAAAACACATCTAATAAAAATTTTGAGATATCCATTTTGTTCAACGTAGCCGAAAGTTCTGGAAATTAGGTATTTTAGGATGATAACCACCTCTGAGCCCTCAGTGCAAGGGTTATTAGTTATGTTCTGGAGGCTTATAAGGTTTATATAGAAAGTTGTTGTAAAAATTTCAAAAATGGCTCATTTGTTTGGAGATTGAAATCCCTTTTTAATAGTCAAAAGTGAGTCGAATTTAAAGATTAAACTATAAAGTCTTAAAAAAATGAAAAGATTTAAAGTATTATTTTCTTCTTCCTAGTGGAGGAAAAATACGGTTTGACCTCGGGGAAATTGTAACAGAATTTTTTTTCACTCCAAAATGTTCAGAAAAATCAGCTTAACCACACAAAACAAATACCCCCGAATCCCTCTTGAACAATTACCCGAACTCCCCCTTGAAGGGGGAAAATAAGGGGGGAAATCGTAATTTCTAATTTCTGTTTGGACGTATTTTTGGGTTTAAGTGGTAGTTTTCTATCAAATCAAGCATGAAGAATCTAAATCTGACGTCAGAAATCACTTTTTCCGTACCCCAGTATCAATTTTTACCTTCACAAAACGGGGGAGGGCGGGGTAAAGTACGCAGATCATTATTTGCCGGATTCCGGTGGCTAAAGGATCATTTTATATCAAATAAAGTACCAAATTGCCAAAAATGAGGTCTAAAAGTAGTTTTTTTTTACTATTTACCTCGTTTCCGCCTTTAAGGGGCCTGTAATATAAGGGGTTGCTAAGTATAATATCTTGAAAAACCACTTCTTTAATCGAGATCAAAACTTCAGATCAATCAGTTATAAAAGAAAAACGTTTAGAACTCAGGTAAATTAATCACAAGAACATTTTGATTTTAAAGCACAACCTAAAGCTAATTCTTCTTCCTGCTCGTCTTCGTTATCGTCCTCATCCTGTCTTGCTGCAGCGTTAGTGCATAACACCCCTTTACATTCCCCTCAGGCAAGGCTGCAAACCGTTCCGACGGCAGCTGCATCTGAGCAACTCGCATCCGCTGGTGTACTGGCACCGCACTATCTTCAGTAGGTTCTCCGTTGCTGCAGAAGCATCTTTCATAATGGGAAGTTACATAATCCGTAACGAAGAGAGGCACCAACCCCACTATTCGGGCTTTAGTGAATTTGACGTGTCTTGCCATTTCATTATTTGAAAATGGCACCTGTAAAAGTGATACTTTGCGGCAGCCAAAGTCGGTGAAAGCCGCTCTGCCTGAAAAAAAGCATTTGCACTTGCAACCCGCATTGTGAATGCTCACACCCGGACATCCTTCAGGGTCTTCTCATTGCTTTTCCCTTTCAATATATGGAACAAAGCTTTCTCTCCAGCTTCGGCAATCTTCTGGTGGTTGGATTCTGGTGTCATGAAGATCTTGCAAGCATTCTTAGAAATTCCATATTTAAGTGACAAGGAAACCACTGCTGGTTTCCCTACGCCGTGAAGTCTGAATGTTGAATTGCAGCCAGACATTGCTTGGCAAACGAGTAGATTTTCTGCTGCTTCGGTTCCTAGTTTGTTCTTGATCCTTTTTATGTCGTACGCTCATCCATTATTTCCATTGTGTCAGTCTGTATAAAGATATCACATGCATCAAGCTTGGCATGGTACAGCAGAAGGACTAATAGGTCGTTATCATTCCCAATCAAAGTGGTCGATGAAGTTTCAGTGCAACTGACTGAAGTTTGTACAACTAAGACATCGGCATCATCCTGAGGATGTAGAACTTTGCATCCTGAGTTCGCCAGCCTCTCAGTAAGTAGGTCAATGAAGCGTTGTTTATTTTTGGGATTTCTCAGAAATTACTCCTTACTTTTGACGATCTTCTGGTTAGGAGAGAATTCAATCGTTGCACACGACAAACCTTTGGTTCTCTTCAGCTGTGTACAATTTTTCGTCGTCGGTGTATCAGTGTAAGAGTCAAAAACTACCGCTGCCTGGCCGAAATGTCTTGTGAAATAATTTACGTAAGATCCTGCCACCTTAGAACATGTGGATACGACAGTCCACAGGATTTTATGGACTAGCCAGCCACTGTCCAAAACTCTCTGGGAGGATGGCAATGTCATTCGACCCTTAAATCCCTCAGTTTTCATCAGTGCATTTGTTAGAGAGGCTTTTTCGGCTGTCCTCATCACCTCGAACGAACTAAAGAGCGATGGTGGAAAAGTACAGATCTCGAACGACAGAACTTCATTCAAGTCAGAACCACTGTTGCTAGCCACTGCAGCTAGGCGTTGAAAGATTAGAGCAGGGTCGACCATTACCCTCTCGCTATTTATCACCACAGATGACTCCTCAGTCATATTTACAGCTTCCTCCTTTCTCCTGAAAACATATTTGCCAATGTCTTTTGCTTCCATATCCTTCAGAATCGTTTCTTTCAGATTTGACATCGTCTGTGTTTACAGATGATAAAGCGCGGACACCAGTAACCACGTTCAACAGCTGTGATTCCTGCCTGTCAGGTTCTAGGGGCTCAATGTGTCGAACTATCTTTTCGATGTCCGCCATGTCTCTAGCTCTCCTCGAATATATCATTTCTGCGTTATTTTCAATAGTCATCTCCGCGAGGCCAGTCAGTTTCTGCATGCGTTCGTTAACTAGAACCAAAGTAGGCATAGCAGATGTCCATATTGTCTGCTATAATTCAGTCATGCCTCTATCTCTCGTCAGACCGCCACTCGTTTTCATACTTCTCATTAATGTCGGTTTGATCACCAAATCAGGAGAAAGTGCTGCCCAGTAGTTGTCAGTTCTTCGGATGAACAGGTATTCCTGTAACGTTCTGTACTGCCCTGGATTGTCTGCCCAAATCAAGAGAAAGTGCTGCCCAGTAGTTTTCAGTTCTTCGGATGAAGAGATATTCCTGTAACGTTCTGTACTGCCCTGGATTGTCTTTCCTCGACTGAAACATCGACTGCACGAACAGCCAAGTAGACTTCGTGTAAAGATTGTGGCCGGAAGCAGCAAAGTAAGGAAGCGATTTCAACAACGACTGTAGATAAAGCTCAAGGTTGCCACTTCGTTCACCTCTCAGGTTCTTTCTCAGGATTCCAAGTAGGCCTATATACTGAAACCAAAGACGGGAAACCAAAGACGGGCAGTTCTGGACTCGGATAATCGTTCTTTCGCCCTTTGAACTATTTCATAGATAATCTCTGCTACTTCCGACACCTGCACTTCGTCGATGTCATCTCCTTCAAAGAGAGACTCGTACGCTTTTTGCTCTGGTAGCATGTCATTGTCATTAAACGCTCTGTTACCCAGTTCTGATGATAAAAGGTTCGCATAAAGGGCTACCTCCAACAGACCATGATCTGTCACTGCACGAGAGTCAGCTTTGCCATGTAATATACTTCGTCCAGTGTCAGGCACATATACTTGACTTAGGGTTTCCAAAAGTCCCGAGTCAACCATAAGGAAGCCAATGGCTCCTAGGAAACTCATGCGTGTGTGAAATCCACCCAGGACAACAATAGCATTTCTTAAAGCACTTGTGGCAGGCTCTGTGTCAACGATAGCCTACACTTCGCCTTCGAGTAAAGCGGTTGGTCAAAGATAATGACTAGAGTTTTTCCAGCTCGATTAGCGCGCTTGTTAGCATGCATAAGTGTAGAATAAACACAAGAGACATCGCTTGGGTTGTGGTTAATCCATGGCAAAAAAACGAATATTCGATTTTCCCGGATGAGGTAGCTTTTAATGTATTGACCATATAAAGGCCGACCAGCTCATGTATGAGTTTTTGAAAAAGCCAGAGATGCGCCAGAGCGTTTCAACCTCCATTCATTGTCATAAGTGTCACCATTTTTTGTCAAGCAAAATAATGTCCTTGGTTGCGACCTGGCAGGTTTTTGGTAAGTGTAGAATGGCATGGTGCCGATTGACTTCATCTCATCTCCACTTACTTCTTTTCTTGGCACTGAAAGCTCCGTTGACGGAAACTCAGGTGTAGACACTTCAATAAGACCCATTCTATGAAAAGTTTTCAGGCCGTCGATAGTAGCAATATCATAATTGACGTTGTCTCCTACATACTGAAAAAAATGTGCTTTCTCTTTGGACTCTTCCAACAACGTTTGATGTACTGCTCCACATCTCTCAAATCTTTTTACCTCTGAGTACGAAGAGCAGAAGCCGAGATTGTGCATTGTGTCAATTAAAAATCGCAGATCCTAGTTTATTCTTTTGTCTTTTTTTTTGCGGAATTAAAAAAAAACGGCACAAACATTGTATATAGCCTCGAACACGCCACTCTTCTATCAAGTACTATGGTAGATGACTCCACTGACTATAAAGAATGACACTAAGGAATGGAAACCGCAAACTGAGGGGGAGTGGAAGGGGATTCTGGAATACTGGTTTAAAATTAAACTGTTCGAGACTCGTATTCTAAGGTGCCATTCCTAGCTTGATTAGAAATGATGAATCAACTGATAAGTAAATAAAATAACTAGTTCATGTTGGTCAACTTTCACAGCCGTTTTAGGTAAGATGACGTACTTCACCACGTAAAATCAAGTTTTTAACTTCATTTTGGAATTCGCCGCCATTTGTTTCATAGGAAACGACCAAATAATCCAGCAGCCTCATAATTTCAAGTTTTTCCCCGCCATACTCCACCCTTTATGGGTTGAAATGGGCATTAGGGTACTGAAAAATTAAAATCTGACTTCATATTTGGATTCAGCATGCTTGATTTGATAGGAAACAACTATTCAAACTCCAAAATATTTATAACCCCAAAAATCGATTTCCCCCCTTATTTTCCCCCTTCAAGGGCGAATTTGGGATACTTGTGTAGGGGGATTCGGGGGGATTTTTTTTGTGTGATTAAGCTGATTTTTTTGAACATTTTGGTGTAAAAAAAATTCTGTTACAATTTCCCCGAGGTTTGACCATTTTTTTCCGAATCTTTCCCCCACTATCCCTGAAAAGACTATGTCAATATAAAACGAACAGAAATTTATTTTAAAAAAAATTCCACAAAATAAGATTTTCAAAGAAAATTAAAGAACTCTACTAAACAAAAAATAAGCAAAAATAAAAGCAAATAATCTACGAAGCGTGAAACTACCGCAAGTCAGCATAAATAAATAAATGAAACCCAAAACGAACAGAAATTTCAATAAATAACCGAATCAAACTCAAAACGAGCAGAAATTAACATAAGTTGTGCTCAAAACCCCTATGCCTTCCCAAGGCCAGAACATAATTTGCACTTTACTGAAAAAAAATATAAATGTTTTTACTTTTGTAGCTTTTTATAAATCAAATAATATTAACATTCCGATTATTAAATACCAATAGATGTATATTATACTGACAATCCACATTAATTTGTATTTATTTCAGTAAAATACAAATTATGTTCTGGCCTTAGGAAGGCATAGGGGTTTTGAGCACAACTTATGTTAATTTCTGCTCGTTTTGAGTTTGACTCGGCTATTTATTGTAATTTCTGTTCGTTTTGGGATTCATTTATTTATCGATGCTGATTTGCGGTAGTTTCACGCTTCGTAGATTATTTGATTTTATTTTTGCTCATTTTTTGTCTCATTTCTTTACTTTTCTTCGAAAAACTTATTTCGTGGAAAAAGTGCTCATTTCTTTACTTTTCTTTGAAAAACTTATTTTGTGGAATAAGTTTTTTTAATTAATCAGAAAACAAACTCTACAAAATACTCAGCTCCATAGCCAGAGGCATACGACGGCACGACACAGTATATTTTCTGAGAGACTTCAGCGTGAAATTAGGAAATGACCCCAAAAGTTCTATGTGAGCATGACCTGGGCCAGCGAAAAGAAAATGGAGAACTACCGATTGACTTTGTAATCCTCAACGGCTTTGTAATAGGAGGGGCCGTATTTACCCATCGAGATGTACACAAATCCCCATGGACATCACCCGATGACCACACGCAAAATCAGATTGACTACTGTTTCTGAAGCAAGAAGTAGATATCAAGCCCACTTGATATAAGGGGCTATATAGTAGCTGACATTGGCTCAGACCATAATCTGATGGCAGCATAAGTATGCCTAAAATTAACAAGAAACAAAAGCGCCAAAAAGGTTCCCTCAAACCTAGTCTTTGACCCAGAGAAACTGTGAGTGAGATAATTCAAACAAGCCTTTAGGCTGGAGATACAAAATATATTTGAAGTCCAGTCTTCACCAGATGATGCCGGCAGTGGACAATCCTGGGAAGGTATAAAGATCTGCTTTTACGATGCCACGAAGGCCAACATTGGCTACCAAATGTGTTTAAAGGACCATTGGCTGTCTGAACAAACATGGGACCACATAGACAAAAAAAAAGAAAAGTCAAAGCATCACTTATCCGAAAACAAGTTCCCGATTGCCAGATCATCAGAAAGAAAGAATACAGAGCCGTGGATAAAGAAGTGAAGAAGAGGGCCAGAAATGATCAGAAAAACATGCTTGAGTGGAAAGAAAACCAGGCGAAAGAAGCAGCGAGGAGAGGAGACTCGAGAGCTGTCTATAAAATCGCTAATAAGATAATTAGCAAGAAATCCAATATTCAACATTGACCGGTAAAAAACCCCTCAGGCATCCTGATAACCCAGTATTCCGTGGTGAACGTAATCTCGGCTAGCCACTTTGGAAAGGTGCTGAAAAACTGATGAAAAGAACTTTACCTGACCACCCCCTAGAGATTCCAGCAACAACTCTTTTCTCTTTAACCCTTAACATGGAGTCACCGTCATCCACAGAAATTGCGGAAGCAGCAAAAAATTTGCAAAACATGAACTCACCTGATGAAGTCAGACCACAGAAATCCGAGGCAACGCTATAGCGTTGCCTATAGTAAAGGCCATACAGCTCCATACAGCTCCATGTTTTATTATTATTTATTTATTCATTTATTTATTTCTAGAGGCACTTCATATGGAAGGGGTCGTTGTAGAAACTTCAGAGGGGGCTCAATCGATTGGAAATCTAAAGTTCTAGTGCCCTTTTTAATATTCGAAAGCAATTGGAGGGCAACAAGCCCCTCCCCCCCCCCCATTATTAAATTCAGATTAAATTTCCCCCCAGATTAAAATTCAATCAAAATTTGAGAAGGCCATTTTGTTCAGCGCAGTTGATTTCCAGATAGAAAATATGTTTTTGAAGAGGACACTCCTCCACAACCCTCTGGGCAAGGGTTTTAAATTAGGCTCTGGGGGTATATAAGGTTTTTATAGAAGGCGTTGTAGTAGAAACTTCAAAAAAGGCTCATTCGAGTGGAAATTCAAAGGGCTAGTGCTCTTTTTAATAGTTGAAAGTGACTGGAGGGCAACTAGCCCTCCCACGCTAATCATTCCCCCAAACACATCCAATCAAAATTTTGAAATAGCCATTTTGTTCAGCGCAGTTGATTTCCAGATAGAAAATATGTTTTTGAAGAGGACACAACCCTCAGGGTAAGGGTTTTAAGTTATGCCCTGGGGGCACATAAGGTTCTTATAGAAGGCGGTGTCGTAGAAACTTCAAAAAAGGCTCATTCGATAGTAAATTCAAAGGGTTAGTGCCCTTTTTAATAATCGAAAGTGATTGGAGGGCAACTATCCCCCCCTCCACTCCCATCATTCCCCCAAACACATCCAAACAAAATTTTGAGATAGCTATTTTGATCAGCGTAGTTGATTACCAGATAGAATATATGTTTTTGAGGAGGACACTCCCCTACAATCCTCAGGGCAAGGGTTTTAAGTTATGCCCTGGGGGCATATAAGGTTTTTATGGAAGACGCTGTCATAGAAACTTCAAAAAAGACTCATTAGATTAAAATTCAAAGAGCTAGTTCCCCTTTTTAATAGTTGAAAGTGATTGGACGGCAAGTAACCCCCCTCTCACGTCCACCTATTCCCTAAACGCATCCAATCAAAATTTTGAGATAGCCATTTTAATAAACGTAGTTTTAAGTTCTGTAAATTAGGTCTTTAAGGATGACAACTCCCCATAGCCCTCAGGGCAAAGCTCATTCGCTCATTCGAGGCTCATTCGATTGAAAATTGAAATGACTAGTTCCCTTTTTAATAGTCGAAAGTGATTCTAAGGCAACTGACAGCCCTTCCACACCCACCATTTCCCCAAACAGATCCAATCAGAATTTTGATATGGCCACTTTGTTCAACGTAGTTGAAAGTTCTGGAAATTATGTGTTTGAGCAGGACAATCCCCTCATAGTCATCAGGGGCAACGGTTATAAGTTATGCCCTAGGGGCATATATGGTTCTTATGGAAGGAATGCTCGTATAAACTTCAGAGATGGCTCATTTGACAGGAAAAAGAAAGTTCTAGTTCACTTTTTAAGCGTCAAAAGATATTAGAGGATAACCAGCTTCCTCCCCCCCCCCCCCAAAATTCCTTTTTCCCAAATGTATCCAATAAAAATTTAAGATAGCTATTTTGTTAAAAATAGTTCAAAGATCATAAAAAAAATTCCGGTGTCGACACAACCCCCCAGGGTCTGGGGGCAGGTGTTGTAAGTTATGCCCTGGGGGGGCATATATGGGTCATATGGAAGAAATGCTCGTATTAGCTTCAAAGAGGGCTCATTTGATCGGAAATTGAAAGTACTTGTTCACTTTTTAAGAGTCAAAAGAGATTGGAGGGCACCTTGCCCCGATCTTTGTGATAGCTTTTTTTTAAATACTTAAAAGACCATATAACGAAAACTCCGGGGTAAACACAGCCCCCCCCCCCCCAGGGCCCGAGGGCAAGTGTTGTAATTTAAAAAAAGGATCTTTCGATTGGAAATTCAAAGGGTTAGTGCCCTTTTTAATAGTCGAAAGGGACTGGAGGGCAACTAGCCCCCCCACGCTAATCATTCCCCCAAACACATCCAATCAAAATTTTGAGATAACCATTTTGTTCAGCGTAGTTGATTTTCAGATAGAGAATTTGTTTTTGAAGAGGACACAACCCTCAGGGCAAGGGTTTTAAGTTATGCCCTAAGGGTACATAAGGTTCTTACAGTACCTTATGTACCCTTACAGTAGGTTCTTAAGGTTCTTACAGTAGGCGATGTAGTAGAAACTTCAAAAAAGGCTCATTTGACTGGAAATCGAAAGTTCTAGTTCACTTTTTAAGCGTCAAAAGATGTTGGAGGATATCCGGCTCCCCCCCCCCCCCAAATCCTTTTTTCCCAAATGTATCCAATAAAAATTTTGAGATAGCTATTTTGTTAAAAATAGTTCAAAGATCATATAACAAAAACTCCGGTGTCGACACAACCCCCAAGGGTCTGGGGGCAGGTGTTGTAAGTTATGCCCTGGGGGGGCATATATGGGTCATATGGAAGGGATGCTCGTATTAGCTTCAAAGAGGGCTCATTTGATTAGAAATTGAAAGATCTTGTTCACTTTTTAAGAGTCAAAAGAGATTGGAGGGCACCTTGCCCCCTTCCCCTCCAGGCCCTTTTTCCTCAAACCCATCCGATAAGAACTTTGAGATATCTTTATTTTAAATAGTTCAAAGACCATATAACGAAAACTCAGGGGTCAACACAGCCCCCCAGGGCCGGAGGGCAGGTGTTGTAAGTTATGCCCTGGGGCAATATATTGCTCTTATTGAAGGGATTCTCGAAAGAAATTCAGAGGTGGCTCATTCGATTGGAAATTGAAAATTCTAGTTCAGTGTTTTAGAGTCGAAAGATATTGGAGGGCAACTAGCCCCCCCACGCAACTTTTCCCCAAATGCGTCCAATAAAAATTTTTAAATAGCTCTTACTAACCTACTGCGTTATTGGCGCTTTACTGAAAACTATATGCGTCTGGAACAGTCTTGGAAAGTATAAACAACATCAAAAGAATAATTGATGTATAATGATATTAATTGTTGAAAGATCCATCAGTTCAAGAATTTATTTCACTGTAATTATATTTTTAATGCTGTAAGAACTGGAAAAGAAAATATTTGTAATATAATCCGTTTTCATTTAAGCGCCAATGACGCAATAGGCTTTTGGTTTCTATTTACAGATAGGAAAGGAGGCAGTATCCAAACATTCGTTTGTAGTGAAACTATATTCGTCTTTAAGAACTTTAAAAAGTGCTAATAAATTAACTGAATATTAGATGTATAATGATATTAACTGCTGAAAGCTCATCAGTTCAAAATGTTACTATAATTTAAATTTTTTATTTTCAATGTTAAGTACAAAAGAAAATATTTGTCATAAAATTGTTTTCAAACAGTTCGTGGTAACGAACTGTAAGTAAGGAGCGACCCGGCTCAATGGTAACCGAAACTCTAAAAAACGGATTTTTGATACCAATAGATACATCAAAAAAATTAAATTTCAATGCTGATTTCAAATATATAACTTTCATCAAGTTTAGTGCTACCCATCAAAAGTTACGCGCCTGAGAAAATTTGGCTGATTTTCATAAAAAGGAGAAACACCCTCTAAAAGTTATAGAACCTTAATGAAAATCACACCATTATATTCACCGTATCAGAAAACCCTACTGTAGAGGTTTCAAGCTCCTATCTATAAAAATGTGGAATTTTGCATTTTTTGCCAGAAGAAAGATCACAGATGCGTGTTTATTTGTTTTTTTTTCCCAGGGGTGATCGTATCGACCCAGTGGTCCTAGAATATCGTGGGAGGGCTCATTGGAATGGAAATTGAAAGTTATAGTGCCCTTTTTAAGTGACCAAAAAAATGGAGGGCAACTAGGCCCCCTCCCACGCTTATTTTTTTCCCATGGTCACCCGATCAAAATTTTGAGATAGCCATTTTGTTCAAAATGGTTGAAAATATGATAAATACGTCTTCAAGGATGACTTAATCCCCAGAAGTTCCCAGGGGGAGGGCTGAAAGTTATGAACTTTACTCAATGTTCAAACAGTTCGTGGTAACGAACTGTAAGTAAGGAGCGACCCGGCTCAATGGTAACCGAAACTCTAAAAAACGGGATTTTGATACCAATAGATACATCAAAAGAATCAGATTTCAATGCTGATTTCAAATATGTAACTTTCGTCAAGTTTAGTGCTACCCATCAAAAGTTACGCGCCTGAGAAAATTTTGCTGATTTTCGAAAAAAGGGGGAAAGACCTCCTAAATGTTATATAACCTTAATGAAAATAACACCATCATATTCAGCGTATCAGAGAACCCTACTGTAGAGTTTTCAAGCTCCTATCTACAAAAATGTGGAATTTTACATTTTTCAAACAGTTCGTGGTAACGAACTGTAAGTAAGGAGCGACCCGGCTAAATGGTAACCGAAACTCTAGAAAACGGGTTTTTGATACCAATAAATATATAAAAAGAATCAGATTTCAATGCTGATTTCAAATATATAATTTTCATCAAGTTTAGAGCTACCCATCAAAAGTTACGCACCTGAGAATATTTGGCTGATTTTCAAAAAAAGGGGGGAAACCCCCTAAAAATTATAGCACCTTAATGAAAATCACACCATCATATTCAACGTATCAGAGAACCCTACTGTAGAGGTTTCAAGCTCCTATCTACAAAAATGTGGAATTTTGCATTTTTTGCCGGAAGAAAGATCACGGATGCGTGTTCATTTGTTTGCTTGTTTGTTTGTTAGTTTTTTTTTCCCCCAGGGGTGATCGTATCGACCCAATGGTCCTAGAATATCGTGGGAGGGCTCATTGGAATGGAAATTAAAAGTTCTAGTCCCCTTTTTAAGTGACCAAAAAAAATGGAGGGCAACTAAGCTCCCTCCCGCACTCATTTTTTTTCCACAGTCACCCGATCAAAATTTTGAGATAGCCATTTTGTTCAGCCTGGTTGAAAATATGATAAAATGTCTTTTAGGATGACTTAATCCCCCACAGGCCCCGGGGGGAGGGCTGAAAATTATAAACTTTACCCAATGTTAACATTTAGTATTGGTTATTGGGAAGTATACAGACTTTTTCAGAGGAGATTTTTTCTGGTTGGTGGGGGAAGGAGAGGGTCGGGGGCGATATGGGAGGATCTTTCCATGAAGGAAGTTTACATGGGGGAAGGGACATTGCTATGAAGGAGGCACCGGATTTCCCAGCATTATTAAAGAAAAAGATCAGAAATTAAATAAAAAAAACAACAAGTTTTTCAACTAATCAACTGATTGTGATTAAGAGGTCATTTTTAAAAAACTGGAAAAAAAATTCGAACTTTAGTTTAAAGAGCAGGGTATTGACTAGGGGGCGAACCCCCTAATATACGTGTTAAAAATTTATGAATATAGAAGTTCGTTACATAAGTTAATTCTAAGTTACGTATATTTATTACTAATAAAAACGTTCGTAAATAAAATTAAACAAGTTTCGAAAAAGCCATTTAACCAAATATAATATGCAAATTTTGTTTGAATTGTTCATGTACGGTGAGCCAAAATCAAAACCTGCATTAATTCAAAAACGTTCAAAAATTAAATAAAAAAAACAAGTTTTTTTAACTTAAAGTAAGGAACGACGTTAAAACTCAAAACGAACGGAAATTATTCCGTATATGAAGGGGGCTGTCCCCTCCTCAACGCCTCGCTCTTTACGCTAAAGTTTGACTTTCTCACAACTCTATTTTTTTAAACAATAAAAAAACTTTAGCGTAAAGAGCGAGGCGTTGAGGAGGGGACAGCCCCCTTCATATACGGAATAATTTCTGTTCGTTTTAAGTTTTAACGTCGTTCCTTACTTTCAGTTAAAAAAACTTGTTTTTTTATTTAATTGCCAGAAGAGATCACGGATGCGTGTTTATTTGTTTGTTTGTTTTTTTTTTGTTTTTTTTCCCCAGGGGTGATCGTATCGACCCAGTGGTCCTAGAATATCGTGGGAGGGCTCATTGAAACGGAAATTAAAAGTTCTAGTGCCCTTTTTAAGTGATCAAAAAAAATGGAGGGCAACTAGGCCCCCTCCCACACTTATTTTTTTCCCAAAGTCACCCGATCAAAATTTTGAGATAGCCATTTTGTTCAACATGGTCGAAAATATGATAAATATGTCTTTTAGGATGACTAAATCCCCCGAAGTTCTCAGAGGGAGGGCTAAAAGTTATGAACTTTACCCAATGTTAACATATAGTATTGGTTATTGGGAAGTATACAGAAGTTTTCAGGAGTTTTTTTTTCTGGTAGTGGGAGGGAAGGGTGGATCGGTGGTTATGTTGGAGGATCTGTTCATGATGGAAGTTTTCATGGGAGAAGGGAAATTGCCATGAAGGCGGCGCCGGACTTGCCAGCATTATTTATTGGTTATTGGGAAGTATACAACCATTTTCAGGAATGATTTTTTTCTGGAGGGGGGGGGGGGGTAGAGGAGGGGGTTACTCTGGAGAATATTTCCGTGGAGGATGTTTCTTTGGGGTAAGGGACAGTCATTGGAAGGGTGCGCCGGATTTCCAATCATTATTTAAGAAAAGATCAGAAATTAAATTAAAAAAACCCAGTTTTTTCAACTGAAATTTTAGAAGGAATATTAGAACTTAAAACGAACATAAATTATAATGTATTTGTGGAGGTTCTCCCCCAAGGCAATAACTCACTCTTTACGCTACAGTTTTTTTTAGTGCTTTCAAAAGAGCTATCTATTCTAATTAAACGGCCTTTGTGATTCAGGGGTTTGTGAATCAAAATTTTTTTTAACTTTTAACGTAAAGAGCGTGGAATTGACTAAGGGGAGAACCCCCTCATATACGTAATAACTTATATGTAATAAAAAAAACAATAAAAAAACAAGCGATACGGCTCAATAGTAATCGAAACTTTCAAAACGGAATTTTGATGTCAATAAATGTATATCAAAAGAATGTGTTTAAAATGCTGATTCTAAATATGTAAATTTTACTAAGTTTAGTATTACTCATCAAAGGCTACGAGCCTGAGAAAATTTACTCAATTTTTTAAAGAGGGGGGAAATATCCCCTACAAGTGAAAGATTTTAATGAAAATCACACCGTCAGATTCAGCGTATCAGAAAACCCTATTACATAGGTTTCAAGCTCATATCTGCAAAAATCTGCAACTTTGTATTTTTTGCCAGAAGAAAAATATACAAATATAGAAGTTAGTTACATAAGTTAATTTGTAAAGACATCCATTTAGCAAAAGAAAGTAAAATTTTTATGCCACTAAAAGCTGCATTAACTAAAAAACGATCAGAAATTAAATAAAAAAAAAACAAGTTTTTTAAACTGAAAGTAAGGAGCGACATTAAAACTTAAAACGAACAGAAATTATTCTGTATATGAAAGTGGCTGTCCCCTCCTCAACGCCTCGCTCTTTACGCTAAAGTTTTTTATTGTTTTAAAAAATAAAGTTGTGAGACAGAGTCAAAATTTAGCGTAAAGAGCGAGGCGTTGAGGAGGGGACAGCCCCTTTCATATACGGAATAATACGGAATAATACGGAATTCAGCGTATCAGAAAACCCTATTACATAGGTTTCAAGCTCATATTTGCAAAAATCTGCAACTTTGTATTTTTTGCCAGAAGAAAAATATACGAATATAGAAGTTAGTTACGTAAGTTAATTTGTAAAGACATCCATTTAGCAAAAGAAAAGTAAAAATTTTATTCAAATAAAAGCTGCATTAACTAAAAAACGATCAGAAATTAAATAAAAAAAAAAGTTTTTTAAACTGAAAATAAGGAGCGACATTAAAACTTAAAACGAACAGAAATTATTCCGTATATGAAAGGGGCTGTCCCCTCCTCAACGCCTCGCTCTTTACGCTAAAGTTTGACTGTGTCTCACAACTTTATTTTTTAAAACAATAAAAAACTTTAGCCTAAAGAGCAAGGCGTTGAGGAGGAGACAGCCCCTTTCATATACGGAATAATTTCTGTTCGTTTTAAGTTTTATTGTCGCTCCTTACTTTCAGTTTAAAAAACTTGTTTTTTTTATTTAATGACATATAGTGTTGGTTATTGGGAAGTATACAGAAGTTTTCAGGAGGGCTTTTTTCTGGTAGTGGGGGGGGTCGGGGGTTATGTTGGAGGATCTGTCCATGAAGGAGGTTTTCATGGGAGAAGGGAAATTGCAATGAAGGGGGCGCCGGACTTGCCAGCATTATTTATTGGTTATTGGGAAGTATACAGACATTTTCAGGAAGGATTTTTTTTCTGGAGGGGGGGGGGGGCAAGAGGAGGCCGTTACTCTGGAGAATCTTTCCGTGGAGGATGTTTCTTTGGGGTAAGGGAGATTTCTATGAAGGGGGCGCCGGATTTCCAAGCATTATTTAAAAAACTATCAGAAATTAAATTAAAAAAAACAAGTTTTTTCAACTGAAAGTAAGAAGGAACATTAGAACTTAAAACTAACAGAAATTATGACGTATGTGTGGGGGTTCTCCCCCAAGTCAATACCTCGCTCTTTACGCTACAGTTTTTTTAGAGCTTTCAAAAGAGCTATCTATTCTAATTAAACGGCCTTTGTGATTCAGGGGTTTGTGAATCAAATTCTTTTTTAACTTTTAACGTAAAGAGCGTGATATTGACTAAAGGGAGAACCCCCTCATATACGTAATAACATATACGTATTAAAAAAACAATAAAAAAAACAAGCGATACGGCTCAATAGATGTCAATAGATGTATCAAAAGAATGTGTTTATAAGGCTGATTCTAAATATATAAATTTTATTAAGTTTAGTATTACTCATCAAAAGCTACGAGCCTGAGAAAATTTAACCGATTTTGTAAAGAGGGGGGAAACCTCCCCTACAAGTGAAAGAATTTTAATGAAAATCACACCGTCAGATTCAGCGTATCAGAAAACCCAATTACATAGGTTTCAAGCTCATATCTGCAAAAATCTGCAACTTTGTATTTTTTGCCAGAAGAAAAATATACGAATATAGAAGTTAGTTACGTAAGTTAATTTGTAAATTACGTCATAACCAAATTTAGAAACATCCATTTAGCAAAAGAAAAGTAAAATTTTTATGCAAATTTTGTTTACTTATTCAATGACGGTGAGCCAAAATAAAAGCTGCATTAACTAAAAAACGATCAGAAATTATATAAAAAAAACAATTTTTTTAAACTGAAAGTAAGGAGCGACATTAAAACTTAAAACGAACAGAAATTATTCTGTATATGCAAGGTGCTGTCCCCTCCTCAACGCCTCGCTCTTTACGCTAAAGTTTGACTCTGTCTCACAACTTTATTTTTTAAACAATAAAAAACTTTAGCGTAAAGAGCAAAGCGTTGAGGAGGGGACAGCCCCTTTCATATACGGAATAATTTCTGTTCGTTTTAAGTTTTAATGTCGCTCCTTACTTTCAGTTTAAAAAACTTGTTTTTTTTTATTTAATTCAGTAAAGCGCCAACGACGCAGAAGGTTTTAGACTTTTACAGTGAGAGAAGGAGGTCATACCCAAACTCTTGTTTGTAGTGATTTTTTTTTCGTTTCAAGCTTGATTTGCATATTCAATTTAAGTTTCATTCATTTTAAGATTTACTTATTAATTTACATTAATATCTATCGTATGTTTGTTTGCATTGATTGTTTATTTAATTTCTGTTCGTTTTAAGTTTCATTTGTACTTCAATAGGAAAATATTTTTTCGTCTTAAGCTTGATTTTCATATTCAATCTAAGCATTACTCGCTTTAAGATCTATTTATTCATTTATATTATTACTTGGTGTATGTTTTTGCTTTGATGCTTTTTTAATTTCTGTTCCTTTTTTATTTCATTTATTCTTTAATAGTAATTTCTGGTCGTTTTGAGTTTGAATTTTAAAAGGTTTTTGTATCTTCTGAGCTTAAGTTTAAAATGGCCTTTACTTTTCTTTGAAAAACTTATTTTTCGGAAAGTTTTTCTTTAATTAATGATAAAAAGCAACCGTTCCGACCGTTCAGGAAAGAATCTGGCAGAGAATCTGTCCACTTCTTATACCCAGAAAATAACTGTCACACAATTTACTGCAGAGAATCGGGCCATAGCTTGATAGATTGGCCATAACGAGCAGCATGGATTCAGACCGAACTGTCCATGTACGGGAAAGATATTTGTTTTA
This sequence comes from Artemia sp. Qi Xiang Cuo, assembly GCF_049724085.1. Taxonomy (NCBI): domain Eukaryota; kingdom Metazoa; phylum Arthropoda; class Branchiopoda; order Anostraca; family Artemiidae; genus Artemia; species Artemia sp. Qi Xiang Cuo. The sequence continues at coordinate 69,554,473 of NC_142800.1, forward strand.
CGACTACTGGTGCAAGAAACCAGAGAGTGGTGATCAAAGATCTGTATGATATTCTTCAATTTTGAGAAAGCATTATACTCAGTGGACCTTAAGAGTCTCTGGAGGATCCTACTGCACTATGGACACCACAAACAAAGTTTTACTGATCATTGTTCTCTATGAAGACAGTGAGTGCTGTGTAATTAGACCAGATGGCCAAACCAGTTTCTTTCGTATTCTATCAGGAGGTAAGCAAGGCTGCGTCTTGTCGCCACAACTCTTTTGAATTGTCTTTGATTACTATGAATAAAAAAAAAAACTTTCCGAAAAATTATCTTTTCAAAGAAAAGTAAAGGCCATTTTAAACTTAAGCTCAGCGGATAAAAATACCTTTTAAAATTCAAACTCAAAACGACCATAAATTACTATTAAAGAATAAATGAAACCCAAAACGAACATAAATTACATAAGCAATCACAGCAAAAACATACAACAAGTAATAATATAAATGAATAAATGGATCTTAAAGCAAGTGATGCTTAGATTGAATATGAATATCAAATTTAAAATGAAAAAAATATTTTCCTATTGAAGTATAAATGAAACTCAAAACGAACAGAAATTAAATAAACAATCAATGCAAACAAACATACAATAAATATTAATGTAAATTAATAAATAAATATTAAAACGAGTGAAACTTAAAATGAATATGCAAATCAAGCTTAAAACGAAAAAAAAATCATCACAAACAAGAGTTTGGGTATGACCTCCTTCTGTCACTGTAAAAGTCTAAAACCTACTGCGTCATTGGCGCTTTACTGAAAACTATACGTCTTGAACAGTATTGGGAAGTATAAACAACATCAAATTGAATATTTGATGAATAATGATATTAATTGTTAAAAGATCCATCAGTTTAAGAATTTATTTCACTGTAATTGTATTTTATTTTCAATACTGTAAGAACTGGAAAAGAAGATATTTGTAATATAATCCGTTTTCAGTTAAGTTCCAAAGACGCAGTAGGCTTATGGTTTCTATTTACAGTTAGGAAAGAAGGCAGTATCCAAACACTTGTCTGTAGGGAAACTATATTCTTCTTTAACAACTTTAAAAAGAGCTAATAAATTAAACTGAATATTTTATGTAATATGATATTAATTGCTGAAAGCTCATCAGTTCAAAAGTTTACTATAATTTTAATGTTTATTTTCAATATTAAGTACAAAAGAAAACATTTGTCATAAAATTGTTTTTCAGTAAAGCGCCAATGACGCAGTAGGTTTTAGACTTTTTCAATTTCCAATCAAATGAGCCCTCTAGGAATTTCATACGACCATCCCTTCCATAACAACCATGTATGAACCCAGGGCATAACTAACAGTGCCTACGTCCAGGCCCTGGGGGCTGTGTCGACACCGGAGTTTTTTGTTATCAGAACTTTGACCTATTTTTAACAAAATGTCTGTCTCAAAATTTTTATGTGATGCATTTAGGGCGTGGAGGCGGGGGGGGGGGCTAGTTGCCCTCCGATCTTCTTTTACTCTAAAAAAGAGAACAGGAACTTTCAATTACAAATCAAATGCGCCCTCTCCAAAGTTTACACGAGCATCCCTTCCATAAGAACTATATATGCCCCTAGAGCATTATTCATAACGCCTGCCTCCGGGCCCTGGCAGGTTCCTTCGACACAGGAATTTTTCTTATCTGACCTTTGAACTATTTTTAATGAATGAAATGGCTATTATAAAAATTTATCAGATAGGCTTGGGGAAAAAAGGGTGTGTGGGGTGGTGGCTAGTTGCCCTTGGATGTCTTTTGACTCTTAAAAATTGAACTAGAACTTTCAATTTCCAGTCAAATGAGCCCCCTCTGAAGTTTATACGAGCATCCCTTTATAAGGACCATAAACGCCCCCAGGACAACACTTACAACGCCTATCCCCCGGGCTCTGGGGGGGGGGGGTGTTTTTGTTATCTAATTTTTGAACAATTTCCAAAACACTGGCTATCTCAAGATTTGTAGGGGACGGGTTTCGGGAAAAAGAGCGTGGGGGGGGGCTAGTTTAACTCTCTTGACTCTTAAAAAGTGAACTAGAACTTTCTATTTACAAACAAATGAGCCATCTATGAAGTTTATACGAGCATCTCTTTCATAAGAACCATACATGCCCTTAGGGCATAACTTAGAACACCTTTCACTGTGCCCTGGGGGATTCTACTGACACCGGATTTTTTCTTATCCAACCTTTGAACTATTTTTAACAAGATATCTATCTCAAAATTTTCATCAGATGGGTTGGGGGATAACTGCCCTCGGATCTCTTTTGACTATTAAAAGGTGAGCTCGAACTTTCAATATCCAATCAAATGAACCCTCTCTGAAGTTTATACGAGCAGCCCTTTCATACGAAAAATATATGCCCCAGGGCACAACTTATAACACCTGCCCCGGGGCCCTGGGGGGTTGTGACGACACCTGAGTTTTGGTTATCTGTCTTTTGAGAAATTTTTAACTTAATGCCTATCTCAAAATGTTTATTGGATAGAATCCAATCATTTTCGACTATTAATTTTCGACTACAGCGTTGCCTCTGAAATTCAAAGCACCAGCACAGACGGCATCCAGCTAAATCCTTATGTATGCCTGAGCAATATAAACTTCGCTGATGACATCGACATAATAGAATTGTGCAAGCAACAACTTTAAGCACTCCTAGACCAAATGAGGGAAAGAGGCTGCCAGGTCACCCAAAAAATAAATACTGAAAGAACAAAATGCATGGCCACCACAGACTCACCCCTAAGCACTTGTGGAGAATTACATATAAAACAATTCGTCCATTTCAAATAGCTAGGAACCATAGTTGAAAACGCAGGATCTACCACAGAAGAAGCGCTTCCAGTTTTTCCAGCCAAAGAGCCTTCAATATACTAAGGAAAGTATGGCAGTCAAAAAGTTTCTCTCTACGGTTGAAATTGTGACTGTTCTGCCGGTTTTGCTTTACGCAGCCGAAACCAGGCAATTGAACCAAGAACAGGAGAGGATAATTCTTGTTTTCTGGAACTAATTAAAAAAAAACTTTCCGAAAAATAATTTTTTCAAAGAAAAGTAAAGGTCATTTTAAACTTAAGCTCAGCATATACAAATACCTGTTAAAATTCAAACTCAAAATGACCAGAAATTACTTTTAAAGAATAAATAAAACCCAAAAATGACAGATATTAAATAAACAATCAAAGCAAAAAACATACAACAAGTAATAATTTAAATGAATAAATAGATCTTAAAGCGTAAATTGAAAATGCATAGATTGAAGTAATGCTTAGATTGAAGTAGTAATTCTTAGATTGAAAATGAAAATCAAGCTTAAAACGAAAAAAATATTATGCTATTGAAGTATAAATGAAACTTAAAACGAAAAGAAATTAAATAACCAATAAATGCAAACAAACATACAATAGATATTAATTGTAAATTAATAAATAAATCACAAAACGAGTGAAACTTAAATTGAATATGCAAATCAAGCTTGAAACGAACCAAAACTACTACAAACAAGAGTTTGAGTATCACCTCCTTCTCTCACTGTAAAAGCCTAAAACCTACTGCGTCATTGGCGCTTTACTGAAAAACAGTTCTATGACAAACATTTTCTTTTGTACTTAATATTGAAATTAACATTAAAATTATAGTAACATTTTGAACTGATGCAATTAATTGCTTTCAGCAATTAATATCATTATACATCAAATATTCAGTTTAATTTATTAGCTATTTTTAAAGTTGTTCAAGACGAATATAGTTTCACTACAAACAAGTGTTTGGATACTGCCTCCTTCCTTAACTGTAAATAAAAACCAAAAGCCTACTGCGTCATTGGAGCTTAACTGAAAAAGAAATATATTACAAATATTTTTTTCCAGTTCTTACAGCATTGAAAATAAAAATAAAATTACGGTAAAATAAATTTTAGAACGGATGAATCTTTCAACAATTAATATCACTATACATCAAATATTCAATTTGATGTTGTTTATACTTTCCAAGACTTTACAAGAAGCATATAATTTTCAGTAAAGCGCCAATGACGCAGTAGCTTTTAGAATTTTACAGTGAGAGAAGGAGGCGATACCGTTCAAGCGCTTGATTCGCATATCAAGTTTCACTCATTTTATGATTTATTTATTAATTTACATTAAAATCTATTCTACGTTTATTTGCATTGATTGTTTATTAATTTCTGTTCGTTTTAAGTTTCATTTATACTTCAATAGAATATTTTATTTTTTTTTAAGCTTGATTTTCATATTCAATCTAAGCACTACTCGCTTTAAGATCTATTTATTCATTTGTATTATTATTTGTTGTATGTTTTTTGCTATGATTGTTTGTTTAATTTCTGTTTGTTTTGGGTTTCATTTCTTCTTTAATATTAATTTCTGGTCGTTTTGAATTTTAACAGGTATTTGTATCAGCTGAGTTTAATTTTAAATTACCGTTACTTTGCTTTGAAAACTTCTTTCTGGAAAGTTTTTTTTTTAATTAATTCGTGTTCTTTTTTTATTGCAAAAAGTTCCAAGGTTTTAAAAATTCCTTATTTCAAAATCAAACTTTAAAAAAAATCAATTTTTCATCAAAGTATCAAAACTGGTTTCAAAGTGACAATATCAAAGTGAAAAAAAGTGTTTGTGTCAACCTCGGAGTTTTAATTATCTGATGTTTGAACTATTTTTAACAAAATGGCTATCTCATAATTTTTATCGGATGGGTTTGGGGAAAAATGGCGTGCGGGGGGGGCTAATTAATCTTTAATCTCTTTTGACTCTTTAAAAGTGAACTAGAACTTTCTATTTTCAATCAGATGAGGCCTCTCTGAAGTTTATACGAGCATCCCTTCTATAAGAACCATATATATCCCCAGAATATAACTTACAACGCCTATCCCTGGGCCCTGAGGGGTTGTGTCGCCCCCGGAGTTTTAATATCTGATGGTTGAACTTTTCTAAAAAAAAATGGTCACCTCAAGTTTTTATCGGAGGGGTTTATCCATCCGATAGACCCAAAGGTGTGGAGGGAGGAAGGGCTAGTTGCCCTCCGATCTTTTTTCACTCTGAGAAAATGAACTACAACTTAAAATTTCCATCCAAATGAGCCCTCTCTGAAGTTTATACGAGCATCCCTTTCTTTTATAAGAACCACATACGGCCCCAGGACATAGCTTACAAGGCCTACTCCTCGGGCCATGGGGGGTGTGTCGATACAGGAGTTTTTGTTATATGACCTTTGAACTATTTTGAAAAAATGGCTCTCTCAAAGTTCTTATCGGATGGGTTTGAGAAAAATAGGGCCTGTAGATGGGGGGCTAGTTGCCCTCCGATCTCTTTTGACTCTTAAAAAGTGAGCGAGAACTTTCAGTTTCCAATCATATGAGCCCTCTCCGAAGTTTATACGAGGATACCTTCCATAAGAACCATATATGCCCCCAGAGCAATCCTTACAACGCCTGCCCCGGGCCCCTGGGGGGGGGGGAATTGTCGACACAGGAGTTTTTCTTATCTGATCTTTGGACTATTTTTAACGAAAGGGCCATACGTAAAGGAATTTTTTTTATATGATCTTTGAAATAATTTTAGCAAATTGCATACCTAGAATTTCTTATCAGATGCATTTGGGGAACAAGGGCTTGGGGGGCTAGTGGCTCTCTGATCACTTTTGAATCTTGAAAGGGGGACTAGAACTCTCGATTTCCAAAAAAAAGGGGCCCCCTTTGAAGTTTATATGGTGACCCCTTCTATATGAAGTGCTTCTGGGAAAAAATAAATGGAGTGTGGGGGGAGGCTAGCTGCCTTCGTATTACTATTGACTCTTAAAACATGAATTAAAACTTTCAATTTCTAATCAATTGAGCCCGCTATGAAGTGTATACGGGTATCCCTTCCATAACAACCATATATTCCCCTAGGAGATAACTTACAACGCCTACCCCCTGGCCTTGGGGGGCTGTGTCGACACCGGAGTTTTTTGTTATCTAAACTTTGAACTATTTTAAACAAAATGTCTATCTTAAAATTTTTATCCGATGCATTTAGGAATTTCAGGGGGGGGCAAGTTGCCCTCCGATATCTTTTGACTCTTAAAAAGTGAACAAGAACTTTCAATTTCCAATCAAATGAGCCCTCTCCAAGGTTTATACGAGCATCCCTTCCATAAGAACTATATATACCCCTAGAACATTACTCATAACGCCTGCCTCTGGGCCCTAGGTGGTTGCGTCGACACAGTAATTTTTCTTATTTGACCTTTCAACTATTTTTAATGAAATATCTATTATAAAAATTTCATCGGATGGGCTTGGGGAAAAAAGGGTGAGTGTGGGGAGCTAGCTGCTCTCGGTTATCTTTTGACTCTTAAAAATTGAACTAGAACTTTCAATTTCCAATCAAACGAGCCCTCTCTGAAGTTTATACGAGCATCCCTTTCATAAGAACCATATATGCCCCCAGGACAATGCTTACAACGCCTATCCCCCGGGCCCTGGGGGTATTTTTTGTTTTATAATTTTTGAACAATTTCCAAAAAACTGGCTATCTCAAAATTTATAGGGGATGGGTTTGGGGAGAAAAGGGCGTGGAGGGGGGCTAGTTGCCCTTAAATCCCCTGACTCTTAAAAATTGATCTTTCAATTTGAAGTAAAATCAGCCCTCTATGAAGTTTATACCAGCATCTATTTCATAAGAACCATACATGCCCTTAGGGCATAAATTAGAACGTCTTCCCCTGGGCCCTGAGAGGCTGTATTGGCACCGGAGTTTTTCTTATCCGACCTTTGAACAATTTTTAAAAAAATTTCTATCTCAAATTTTTCAACAGATGGGTTTGGAAAAAGAAGGCGTGGGGGGGGGGGTGAGGGGCTAGCTGCCCTTAGATCTCTTTTGACTATTAAAAAATAGCTCGAACTTTCAATTTCCAATCAAATGAGCCCTCTCTGAAGTTTATACGAGCATCCCTTTTATAAGAACCATATCAGCTCCAGGGCATAACTTATAACGCCTGCCCCCGGGCCCTGAGGGTTGTGACGACACCTTAGTTTTTGTTATCTGACTTTTGAGTAATTTTTAACTAAATGGCTATCTCAAAAATTTTTATTAGATGCATTTGGAGAAAAAGGGCCATTGGGGGGGGCTAGTTGCCCTCCAATCTCTTTTGACTTATAAAAAGTGAACTAGAACTTTCAATTTCCAATCAAACGAGTCCTCTTTGAAGTTAATACGAGTATCCCTTCCATGAGACCCACATATGCCCCTAGGGCATAACTTACAACGCCTGCCCCCGGGCCCTGGGGGGTTTTGCTGACAACGGAATATTTGTTATATGATCTTTGAACTATTTTTAAAAAAACAGCTATCTTAAAATTTTAATCGGATGGATTTGGGAAAAAGGGTTTGGGGAAGGGAAGCTTGTTACCCTCTGATATCTTTTAACGCTTCAAAAGGGAACTAGAACTTTCAATTTCAATCAAATGAGCCCACTCTGAAGTTTATACGAGCATTCCTTCCATAAGAACCATATATGCCCCCAGGTTATAACTTATAGCCCTTGCTCTGAAGACTGTGGGGGAGGTGTCCTGCTCAAACATATAATTTCCAGAATTTTCAATTACGTTGAACCAAATGGCTATATCAATATTTTGATTGGATGTGTGTTGGGGAAATGGTGGGCATTGAAGGGGTGTATTTGCCTTCCAATCACTTTCGACTATTAAAAAAAGAACTAGCCATTTAAATTTCCAATCGAAAAGCCCTTTCTAAAGTTTCTACGACAAAACTTTCTATAAAACCCTTTTATACCCCCAGGGGATCACGTACAACCCTTGCCCTGAGGGCTGGGGGGGGGGTTGTTATCCTCAAAGACAAAATTTCCTGAATTTTCAACTACGTTGAACAAAATGGCTATCTCAAAATTTTATTAGATTTTTTTGGGGATATGGTGGGCGTTAGAAGGGGTTTAGTTGCCCTCCAATCACTTTCGACTATTAAAAAGGGCACTAGCCCTTAGAATTTCCAATCGAATGAGTCATTTTTGAAATTTCTACGACAAAGGTTTCAATAAAAATCTTATATGCCCCCAGGGCATAATTTACAACACTTGCCCTGGGGGCTATGAGGGAGTGTACTCCTCAAAACATAATTTCTTACTGGAAATCAACTACGCTGAATAAAATGACTATCTCAAAATTTTGATTGGATGTGTTTGGAGAAATGGTGGGCGTGGAAGGGGTGTTAGTTGCCTTCCAATCACTTTTGACCCTTAAAAAGGGACTGGAACTCTTGATTTCCAATCGAAAGAGCCTCCTTTGAAGTTTATACGACGACACCTTCCATATGAAGTTTCTCTGGAAAAAAAAAAATAATAAAACATTGGAGCCGTATGGCCTTTACTTTAGGTAACGCTATAGTGTTGCCTCTAAAAAATGTGTCAGAAGAATTCTCAACATCTACTGGCAGCAAAGGACAACCATCCAATCAAACTGTGAAAAGACGGGCCAGCCTCTCGTGACTGAGGTCATAAGAGGTTGCCGATGGAGTATACCTTGGCTACGTACTACGTATAGACAACCTCTGGCTACCAAATGCAGTGCCCTACTGACCACCATCAAGTTCACAGAGGCAGACCCAGAAACTGGGTCTGCACAGAGACAGACCCAGAAACACCATGTGCTCAAAATACTGGACGCATTTGCAAAACCTTAACACCTCATTCCAGCTTCTGTGGGAGGGTATAATGGCAGCAGAAAACCTGCGAGAAGATTAATGGCTGGTTTCTGGTGTCCTGGGTGCCTCTGGAGACACAGACGGATCTAAGATAAGGATATAAATAAAGCAGATTAGGAAATTTTTGTCTGGAGTAAAAACAATGAGGACAATAGTAACCTATTACCTGAGCTGGAAATCAAGCTAGACATGCTGGATAGTTTAATCTTCTAAGTACGACACAGAGGAGACACACGGTCAAGGATACAATAGTGTTACGAGTACGACGCACGATAGAATGGTGGATCCCCATTTAAATAGGTCAATATTAGGTAAAACCACTCCTGATTTCAATCTGAAATATAGAATAGTTTGATTTCTTAAGGAAAAAGGAGATGATATGTCTTGGTTATGACTTGTACGTATTCCTTGTTTGATTGTATCCCATGTATTGAGGTTCACGGAAGTGCTTGGGGTAAAGAAGATAGTCTTGGAAGCTAAGAGATCTGCCGTTTCATTATGTTTAATAACTTTATGGTGGATGGTTATGGTGGATGAAAGAGGTGATGTATACAGCCTAATTTACTTTCTCAATTTGTACACATCGATCTCAATAAATCTTTATATAGTTAGCATAACCTTTACATGTGTGTTCTGCAAAATCACTCCGGATCAATGGATTTGGCAATAAATTTCTATTCGCTGGATTGAGAATAGAGTGGTTATAAAGTGGATGTATTTTTCAAGCAGACGGAGAGGAGTCAACAAAAGGAAAACATCGAGTTTTCTGATTCCAATGGGGGGCCTATAATAGCAAGATTCCATGATAAGCAAACTTGGGGGCAAACTGTCTTCATTCCAAATTTAAATGCTTGCTTCTACATGCCTGAATTTTCTAGAAATAATTCTTCCTTTGACAGGATGTTCTTAACCCTAGGGATGGCGATGCAGTTATCTCTCTCAATCGAGACATAGGAATGCGCTTCTGCAGCCCCATAACTATTCATATGGCAGAATTTGTTAAAATACATGGATATTAAAATATGATTGACGGCAATCGGAGAAAAATTGGGTCCTATTTCCAGATTCTAATGAGTAAATTTCCAAATCGATTGCGTTCGACCAATTGCCCAAAGATGTAAAAGGAAAGAGAAGAATCTTTATCAGTTCCCTACCACTAAAAAAAATTATGACGGAATATTCCACCAAAAATGTATGCAACACGGCTTTAAATTTATAACTTTAGTCTTTAAGTATTTATTCTTAAACTTAAGCGCAAGTTACACTTCAGTAGCCTTTTGTAAAAAAAAAAAAAAAAAACTACAAAAAAATTTTTCAAAAAAAGTAAAGAGCTAAATTAACTCTGTTACGAGCAAAAATAAAGTGAATTGTATTTCAAGCGCAAAATGAACATAAATAACTTTCAAACAATAATTGAAACGTAAAAACAAACAGAAATTAAAATTTAAAACGAAATTCAAACTTGAAACAAACAGAAACTGCAACAAAAAGGAGTAGAGCTAAGGCCGCTATGCCATCTGAATATCAGAATGTCATTTGTGCTTGGATGCACATAGCGTCTATTGATTTAGTTCAACATCCCAAACAACATGCCCTTAAAGTTGCAACGTAACTCCTTTAGCTGCTCTTGGTATATCTTACTGACATCCTTTTGACAATTTGAATATACGTAGCGTCTTTGAATTAGTTCTGCACCCCCGTAAGCTTTCTAAGGAAATATCAACTTAATACCCTTTTCCGTTCCTGAGATATTGCATTTAAGCCCTTTTGACAACCTTGATACAATTAATCTCTTTAGATATAGTGTATTAGTTGTTTTATTAACATTAGTTGTAGCAGTAGTGCAGTAGTAATAGTAGAAGTTGCAGTAATAGTAGTTGTACTAGCAGTGGTAGTAGTAATATTAGTATTAGTAATAGTAGCAGTAGTAGCAGTAGTAGTAACAGTGGTAGTAGTAGTAGCAGTAGAGGTAGAAGCCTCAGTAGCAGTTTAAGCCATAGTCACAATATTAGTAACAGTAGTAGTAGCAGTTGAAAGTAGTCAGAACCGCAGGTAGTCAAAGTATGAATATTAGTTACAGCAGTCACAAGTAGTCATAACCGCAAGTAGTAACAGTCACAAACAGTCATAGTGGTAGTCGCAAGTTATCGCATTTGAAATCGCAAGTAGTCATAGTCGCCAGCAGTCACAGCCACAAGTATTCCAAGAGTCACAGTCTCAGTTTCTAGCAGTTGCACTTTGGCGTACCTAGGTAGCATTATTAGTAAAGACGACAGGTACAGTGAAGATTTTAAAAGTAGAATAGCTAAGGACCAGGGTCTTTTTTCACAGTTGAAAAAAGATGGAAAAACAGGAAGATAAGTCTGCGAAACAAAAACTGAATATTGGAAGCTACGGTGGTCAGGTATGGCTTTGGATTGTGGATGCTCCAAAGAACGGAGGAGGATTTACTAGACATTTTCCTGAGAAAATGTATGGATTATTTTGGGTATCCAACTTACTGACTATATTTTAAACAGTAAGCTGTACGAAAAATGTGGTTCAATTCTGCTTTCTAGGGCTACAATCAGAAAAAGGTTGAAATGATTAAAACAAGTTTTGCGGATGAAAGTTGACTCATTACGAAAGATTGTTTTGTTAGCCAGCCATTCGTCGTTGCTGCATTTGAAAAACCATATGTTTGCAAACCAAGGTAAATAGGATATTGGCGATGGAAAGAGAAAAAAGAATGGAGGCAAAATTTTGCATTAAAAAGGCGGTCAGAATGTGCTGCCAACACAGAGTCTTAAAATTATCAATTTCGTTCGTGATTTCATATGTTCATCATAGTGCTTGCCTCAATTTTGATAAATTATTATAGTAATCCCATAATTATTTTGCTACATTCGTGAAATTTATATTATATTTAAAATTTACCTTAATCCGGGTCAATAAGGAAAAGTTCAAAACTTTAAATACAGAAGGTGACTCTCGTTTTGTGAACAGTACCCAGTTTAAATAGGATATTTTCAAAAGAAAACATGAAAAACTTTGCATTTGAAACGTGGTCATGGTGATCCTTTGCATTGCGGTATAATTTCAATTTGCATTTTGGCTTACAAAACAACTTTGTGCGGCTCGTCGGAAAATGTAGGTGAAGACATGGTCCAGCATAATTCTTCAACGTTAGATCTAACAGTTTCAAGCTATTTCAGGAAGAAACAGATTAATTAGGTCTTTCCTCAAGAGTTATGAAAGCAGTATTTTTATTTATTGTCATTTTTGTTGCACAAATATGCTGCTTGAGACGTGTTCCTGAAACAAAAGAAAAAGTAGATCCTCTACATCATGTAGTCAGCTTACAAGACCTCTACAGGCTAAGAAGAAGTCTAGATAACAAGCAAGTAGAAGTTTCGCTGCTTCCTGATTCCCCAGGGAGAGTGGACATATCTACAGATGACAATCTTAAGAATATTAGCTCAACAGTAAGTCTTTGCTTAATTTGGGCCTGCATAGTTTATGGTAACAACATAATTGTTTTGGTAAATATTAAGTAGTTGGCAGGAGTGTAGCTCCAGCATTTTTATTGAGGGGCAAACAAGTTCCACATCCAGAAAGTCAAGGGGCATGGGCTATATAATAGCTTTTTTCAATTTATTGGGGGGGCGACTGCCCCCCTTGCCACCCCTAAACAATGGCACTGGTAGGTTGACCACTTTTGAAGAAAACCTACTAAACAAATAAGAGTAGTACCATTAAATTTCTTAGGCCTACTGTATGCTATTTTTAAATTTTACTGTTGCTTTTCTAAGACTACACTCAAACTCCCCCTCCCAACGGTTTTGTATACATCCCTAGGAATAAATAAAGAACAAAACAAAGAAATTCCTATTTTATAGCCTAATAGTGTATATTGTGGGTAAAATTCTACTTTAGTTACTTTTGGCTATCTTGGAAAGGGGTTGGGTTAGGAAAATGAAACTTTCAGGGATGGATGTACATGCTAAGGTTTGTCCCGGGAAGGTACTTTGAAGTACCTACCTCCACTCATCCCCCCTCTATATAATGGTAAATTACTGCATATTACTAGTTGTTTTTAACTCATATTTCATCCTATATTACTATCATAAATATAAATCACTGCTTACCTTACACAACTTCTGCTTTTAACCTTGTTCATTAAAATATATATCCAAAATCCTATTTAAATCCTAAGCCATTTAATTTCCAACCCATGCCCACTTTCTTTATGGTATATGAAACCAGGTTTGTTGTGATGTCACACTTGCCTTATCAGAAATCCTTACCCTTAAGGGTAGCAGGCACATGCCAAACAACTCTGTTGATAAGACCATTTAAACTGTATTAATTAAGGAAAGGATTTGACAACAGAGACCAGTAAAAATAACCTAATCCTTTTTAGAGGACAAATTATGTCATGGGAAGATGTTTTTGAAATTCCCCTTCCACCCAAACTTAAAATTTTCTAAAATTCTACTTTAGAAGCTTTTGAAATATTTCTAAAGTACTAAAAGATAGAGTGCTAAAAACATCAGAATTGACTTCAGAGGACACATTATATCACGGGAAAAGGTTTTTGAAATCACCCTTCCCCCAAACTCAAAATTTTCTAAAATTCTAATTTAGAAGCTTTTTAAACATTTCTAAAGTACTAAAAGATACAGTGCTAAAAACATCAGACTCGACTTCAGAGGACGCATTATATCAAGGGAAGATGTTTTTGAAATCCCCCTCCCCCCAAACTCAAAATTTTTCAAAATTCTACTTTAAAATCTTTTAAAATATTTAAAATATTTCTAAAGCACTACAACATCCAGCACTACAGACATCAGAATCTACTTTAGAAGACAATTTATGTCATGGGAAGATGTTTTTGAAATCCCCCTTCCCCCCAAACTCAAAATTTTCCAAACTTATAATTTAGAAGCTTTTTAAATATTTCTAAAGCACTAATAGATAGAGTGCTAAAAACATCAGAATCGACTTCAGAGGACACGTTATATCACGGGAAGAGGTTTTTGAAATCACCCTTCCCCCCAAACTCAAAATTTTCTAAAATTCTACTTTAGAAGCTTTTAAAATATTTCTAAAGTACTAAAAGATACAGTGCTAAAAACATCAGAATTGACTTCAGAGGACACGTTATATCACGGGAAGAGGTTTTTAAAATCCCCCTTCCCCCCAAACTCAAAATTTTATAAAATTCTACTTTAGTAGCTTTTTTAATATTTCTAAAGAAATAATACATAGAGTGCTAAAAACATCAGAATCGACTTCAGAGGACACGTTATATCACGGGAAGAGGTTTTTAAAATCCCCCTTCCCCCAAACTCAAAATTTTCCAAAATTTTACTTTCGAAGCTTTTTTACATATTTCTAAAGCTCTAAAAGATACAGTGCTAAAAACATCAGAATCGACTTCAGAGGACACGTTATGTCACGGGAAGAGGCTTTTGAAATCCCCTTCCCCCCAAACTCAAAATTTTCTAAAATTCTACTTTAGGAGCTTTTTAAATATTTCTAAAGCGCTAAAACATAGAGTGCTAAAAACATCAGAATCAACTTCAGAGGACACGTTATATCACGGAAAGATGTTTTTGAAATCCCCCCTCCCCCAAAACTCAAAATTTTAAAAAATTCTGATTTAGAATCTTTAAAATTATTTAAAATATTACCAAATAAGTACAACAGCCAACACTAAAGCAAAAAGAACTATCTCTATAGAGTAATTTACGTGTTGATAATATGTGTTTGAAATCCCCCTTCCCGCCACACATCAAATTTTCTAAAATTCTACTTTCTAAACTTTAATATTATTTATAAAGCACCAATAGATAGAGTGCTCAAAACATCAAAATCAACTTCTGAGGACACGTATCAGAATCGACTTCAGAGGACACTTTATATCAAGGGAAGTGGTTTTTAAAATCCCCCTTCCCCCCAAACTCAAAATTTTCCAAATTTCTACTTTAGTAGCTTTTTAAATATTTCTAAAGCGCTAAGACATAGAGTGCTAAAAACATCAGAATCGCCTTCAGAGGACACGTTATATCACGGGAAGAGGTTTTTAAAATCCCCCTTTCCCCAAACTCAAAATTTTCCAAAATTTTACTTTCGAAGATTTTTTACATATTTCTAAAGCGCTAAAAGATACAGTGCTAAAAACATCAGAATCGACTTCAGAGGACACGTTATATCACGGGAAAAGCTTTTAAAATCCCCCTTCCCCCTAAACTCAAAATTTTCTAAAATTGTACTTTAGGAACTTTTTAAATATTTCTAAAGCACTAAGACATAGAGTGCTAAAAATATCACAATCAACTTCAGAGGACACCTTATATCACGGGAAGAGGTTTTGAAAATCATACTTCCCCCCAAACTCAAAATTTTCCAAAATTCTACTTTAGGAGCTTTTTAAATATTTCTAAAGCACTAATAGATAGAGTGCTAACAACATCAGAATCGACTTCAGAGGACACGCTATATCACGGGAAGAGGTTTTTAAAATCTCCCTTCCCCCCAAACTCAAAAATTTCTAAAATTCTACTTGAGGTGCTTTTTAAATAATTCTAAAGCGCTAAGACATAGAGCACTACAAAAATCACAATCATCTTGAGGACAAATTATATTATGGGAAGATGTATTTGAAATCCCCCTTTCCCAAAAACACAAAGTTTTCAAAAATTATACTTTAGGAGCTTTTTACAAAATTCTAAAGCGCTAAGAGATAGAGAGCTACAAACATCAGAATTGACTTCAGAGGACACGTTATATCACGGGAAGAGGTTTTTAAAATCCCCCTTCCCACCAAACTCAAAATTTTCAAAATTTCTACTTTAGAATCTTTTTTAAATATATCTAAAGCGCTAAGACATAGAGCACTACAAACATCAGAATCAACTTTAGATGACAATTTATGTGATGGGAATATGTTTTTTAAATCCCCCTTCCCCCCAAACTCCAAATTTTCCAAAACTCTACTTTAGAAGCTTTTTAAATATTTCCAAAGCACTAATAGACAGAGTGCTAAAAACATCAGAATCGACTTCAGAGGACACGGTATATCACGGGAAGAGGTTTTGAAAATCCCCCTTCCCCCCAAACTCGAAATTTTCTAAAATTCTACTTTAGAAGCTTTTAAAATATTTCTAAAGCACTAAGACATAGAGCGCTAAAAACATCAGAATCGACTTCAGAGGACACTTTATATCACGGGAAGAGGTTTTTAAAATCCCCCTTCCCCCCAAACTCAAAATTTTCCAAATTTCTACTTTAGAAGCTTTTTTAAATATTTCTAAAGCGCTAAGACATAGAGCGCTACAAACATCAGAATCATCTTTAGAGGACAAATTATATTATGGGAAGATGTTTTTTAAATCCTCCTTCCCCCCAAACTCAAAATTTTCTAAAATTCTACTTTAGGAGCTTTTAAAATATTTTAAGTATTTCTAAAGCACTACGACATAGAGAGCTAAATACATCAGGATCATCTTTAGAAGACAATTTATTTGATGGGAAGATGTTTTTGAAATCCCCCTTCCCCCCAAACTCAAAATTTTCCAAAATTCTACTTTAGAAGCTTTTTAAATATTTCTAAAGCACCAATAGATAGAGTGCTAAAAACATCATAATCGACTTCAGAGGACACGTTATATCACGGGAAGAGTTTTTTGAAATCCCCCTTCCCCCCAAACTCAAAATTTTCCAAAATTCTACTTTAGAAGCTTTTTAAATGTTTCCAAAGCACTAATAGATAAAGCGGTAAAAATATCAGAATCGACTTCAGAGGCCAAATTATGTTATGGGAAGATGTTTTTGAAATCCCCCTTCGCTCCAAACTCATAATTTTGTAAAATTCTAGCCTTCTTTTCTATGGGCGGGGGGTATTTTCCCTGGGGGGTAAAGTATTTGGACAGTTTCAGTCAGAAAATAATTATTTCCTGGTAATAGGGCCACTAAAAAATTACAGAAGAACAGCGAGGTATATGGAAATGTTGTTAAATAAAAAAAAAAAAAAAAAAAAAAAGAAAATCCTTGTATAAATTAAATTTAATCTTTCATTTAAGTTTTTTTTTGAAAAGACATCAGTGCCGACTCGAAAGCATTACGGTTTCTGCCAGTTAAATTTCTGCAACCTGGGACTAAACAAGCAAAATGATTCAATTTTCTACTGTCGAGGCAGTCTTAGAGTTGTATTATAACCATAGCATGTTATTGAGAAGCAGGAATTGTGATAACTGTGGCCAGATTTGCTTTAAAATATAGAAATTCGTTTTGTTGCCAGAAGTATAGGCTTATACCTATCCGAGGTGGCCGAGAATATTCTCAGGTAAAGTGTAATTTTTCAAAATCGGTCTATGACAAAACATGGATGGCTGGTTCACACCTTTCTCTGCTAAAACATTTCTGTTTTTTGATGATTTGGCTTCAAATACCGCCTCCAAGGGAGAATTTCATGATCAACAATGTTACTTGTTGTAAAAAAAAACTTTGTGGATTGGAGCCAGTTCTACAGAGAGGTTTGTATGTACATATGTCATTCAAACTCCGCTCCTTTGGGAGGAGAAGGAGTCATTGTTGAGATAGATGAAGCCAAATTTGGGAAGCGTAAATATAATCGTGGTCGGATTGTCGCGGATGCTTGGGTGTTTGGTGGAATAGAGCGAGGAACTGGTAATTCATTCATGGCTTCTGTGCCGGATAGAAGTAGTGCCACGTTGTTGGGAATTATACAAAACCGAATCCTGCCAGGGACAACAATTATCAGTGACTGTTGGAGGGCCTACGATTGCCTGGCTAGCCAGGGCTATTAGTATTTACACGTCAACCACAGCATAAATTTTGTTGACGCTGCAACAGGTGCTCACACAAAACATCGAAAGACACTGGCTTGAAGTTCGAGAAAATATACCCACATATATGGCAAGCGATCACGCTGCCATACGATGCTCCCTTAGACTGTATCCAGAAAAATCAGTTTTTACCAAACATGTGTATAGAGATTACCGTCTGATGAAGCAAGAGTTGGCGGGGCAGGATTGGTCCTTTATCACTGAGAATGATGTTGATAGATCGTGGAATATGATGAAGAAAATACTTCTAGAGGTCTCAGAGAAAAATACTATAGTAAGATGGGCTCGTAAAACCAAAACGCTACCATTTATGACCAAAGAATTGAAGAGAGCAAGAAATAAGAAGAAAAGGTATTGGAGACTATATAAACAGAATATACACAATGAGAACCACTACACAAAATGTACCAAGACACGAAATCAAGTCAGAAATCTATCCAGAAAGTTATTTGAACAGCATGAGGAGGCTGTAGCAGCAGCAAGCAAGTTAAATCCAAAACGCTTTTGGAATTATGCCTCAGCCCATAAACCTGGTAGACACTCTGTTACGCGACTTAAAGATAATGACCGTATAATAGATGACCCAATAGAAAGTGCCAATGCCGTAAATAGGCAGTTTACATCTGTATTTACTCAACCTGATAATGCCCCTCTTCCAGACCCCCTGACTGATACCCGCCTTACCCCTCTGCCCCCGCGTACAGTTCAGAGGGGAAATATAGAGTCACGCCTAAAAAAGTTGAATCCCAATTAGTCGGTGGGACCTGATGGTGTACACCCAAGGCTTCTTAAAGAATTGCATGTTGAACTATCAGGCCCGCTCACTCACCTTTTTCAGAAATCCCTAGATGAAAAGTGTATCTCGCAGGATTGGCGCATGGCCCACATAACTCCCTTACATAAGGGTGGCAGCAAAGAGGACGCAAGCAATTACCGGCCAATCAGTGTCACTTCTGCAGTCTGGAAGCTACTAGAAGCGATTGTTAACACTGCAATCCTGAAACACTTGACAACCAATAAACTATTCTCATCATGTCAGCATGGCTTTAGGTCTGGTCGGTCGGTTGAAACAAACTTGATTGATTCTTATAATTATATCACCAATCTTCTAGACCAGGGGTACCCAGTCGATATGATACTACTCGATTTGGCAAAGGCGTTTGACAAAGTCTGCCATAAAAGACTTCGAATCAAGCTCCAAGCTATTGGGGTGAGTGGCGGTGTGGTTGAGTGGGTGATGCAGTTCTTCACAGATAGGAAACAGACGGTTAAAGTATTTGGCGAGGATGGAAGGACGTTTTTCTCCAATGTGGCCACTGTTGGAAGTGGTGTCCCCCAGGGCACGATTTTGGGTCTAACTTTATTTAATATATATATAAATGACGTGCCAAAGATCCTAAATAACAAAGTAAGCCTCTACGCTGATGACTCGAAACTTATCGGTCGTGCAGACACAGCAGAGAATATTAAGTCGATCCAACTGGACCTCGATACATTCACTCACTGGACTAATATTTGGAGGCCTGAATTCGACGCATCAAAATGCAAGACTCTCCACCTTGGGAAGAAAAACCCACACACTCAGTACCATATGGATTGTAGGGATGGGTCCCGAAATGCCATTTCCAGCAGCCACGCAGAGAGAGATCTTGGTGTCCTGGTAGACGACGAATTGAAATTTCATATTCATGAACAAGCGACTATTGCAAAGGCTACTCAGACTCTTGGCTTAATCAAAAGGACGTTCACTAGTAGATCTCCAACTGTTATGACCAAGCTATACAAGAGTCTAGTTTGACCAAGGCTAGAGTTTGGAATGGGTATCGCATGCCCAATCAATAAGACAGACCAAGCAGCTCTAGAATCAGTCCAGAGGAGGGCAACGAAATGTATTAGAGACCTCTATGATGTCCCTTATCCATCCCGTCTCCGTAAGCTTTGAATACCATCTCTAACATATCGTCGCAAACGAGGCGATGTGATAACAGCATACAAGCTCCTAAATGCTGAGGATACCATTCCTGGCCTTTTTCAACCGGACAATTCAAAGAGAACTCGTGGTCATTCTCAAAAGCAATTCCGAAAACGAGCCAACACCAGACTAAGGAACAAGTTCTTCTCAAATAGAGTTGTCAGCTTGTGGAACTCCCTTAGTGAAAAAACAGTAACCTCTACCAGCGTGGATGCGTTTAAGTCATCAGTGGATAGAGAGTGGCTCAACAAACCGTGGTGCACCATTTGGGACGCCACAAATGATGATTAACTATCATCACTGAAGCTGGCGGACACAGGATTCGTCCTATCGCTAGCAAGTGCGATTTAAGGTAATTTAAGGTAATATGGCAGAAGAGAAGAACATATGGAAGGATATCTAGCAGAGCACTATTTCAAAAAAAATATTCAATCTCCTCGAGAATGCACCATTTCATGAAACATATATCGGAGCTTTATAACCCCAACTAATTTGTTTTTTATAGGTATTATTTACTAGTTCATTTTTAAAATGTTGTAACAGAAAATATGGCAATTTAGGATATCTAGCCCCATTTGTTCTTAAAGCACTCCAAATGTTTTTTTCCAAATAGTTTAGTGTAGCAATCTTCATTCTTGAAGCTGCGAGACGTTATTGAAGTGTAAATAGGGAGGGGGAGAGAGGCGGCGGAAGTACATATTTGACTATAGAAGAATCGGTACTTATGCATTATAAATAACCCACCACTATACACAAAATAATTTAATTTTGGTTACTTCCAATTAAATAAAATAAAATACTACGAAAATAATAGTTTAGAAACAAATTTGGGCAATATATTTTCACATTAGGGGGTGGGGGTAAATTATAGCATATATTAAATATGTAACCTAACCTATGTACCTTTTTCCCTCTAAACCCAAAAAAACAACAGTTTAAATATTGTAAACGCAATAAGAAATCACGCTTTTTGATCCATTAGTCTAACAAATACCCGTTTGTCTGGTTTCCTTGTACAGTCTATAGCGGTGGGTTATTTATAATGCACAAGTACCGAATAATCTATATTCGTTTTGATTATTTTTTTGGAAACCCCTTAACATTTTGAGTTGGGTAACAACATAAAACATATTCAAATAGCTTAATCCTATAATGTTGAAAGATTTTGCTTTTCTTTTTTACATCCGCGATTCAAAATATGTAGAAATTGCTGTAACTTATATAAAATTTTTGTTTCGTGGTTTGAAAGGTTAGCTGAAAGGGTTTTTGATCGCTGGGGTAGGGGTTGGGCGGGGACTAAATAGGTTGAGTCACAAGTTCGAACCTTAAAACATACAGGGGTTAGGAGGTACTATTTTTTTTAAACAATAAAAAACTTTAGCGTAAAGAGCGAGGCGTTGAAGAGGGGACAGCCCCTTTCATATACGCAATAATTTCTGTTCTTTTTAAGTTTTAATGTCGCTCCTTATTTTCAGTTTAAAAAACTTTTTTTTTTTATCTAAAGGCTGCAAATGCGCGAGTTTGGGGGGTGGCAGGCCCCCCAACTGTACCTCCTAACCCCTGTCCATTTTATTGTTTGAACTTGTGACTCAGCCTGTTTAAAGTAAAACGTATTAACGTTAAAAACATAGTTTTTTTTTAAATAATTTCTGCACGTTTTGTGTCTTAGCGCTTTACAAATATTTAAAAAAGCTTCTAAAGTAGAATTTTGGAAAATTTTTAGTTTGGGGGGAAGGAGGATTTCAAAAACTTCTTCCAATAACATAATTTGTCCTCTGAAGTCGATTCTGATATTTGTAGCGCTCTATCTATTAGTGCTTTAGAAATATTTAAAAAGCTTCAAAAGTAGAAGTTTGGAAAATTTTGAGTTTTGGGGGAAGGGGGATTTCAAAAACATCTTCCCATGACATAAATTGTCTTCTAAAGTTGATTCTGATGTTTGTAACGCTCTATGTCTTTGCGCTTTAGAAATATTTAAAAAAGTTTCTAAAGTAACAATTTTGGAAAATTTTGAGTTTGGGGGGAAAGGGGGATTTTAAAAACATCTTCCCGTAACAATATTTGTCCTCTAAAGTCGATTCTGATGTTTTTAGCAATCTATCTATTAGTGCTTTAGAAATATTTTAAAAGCTTCTAAAGTAGAAGTTTAGAAAATTTTGAGTTTGGGGGGAAGTGGGATTTCAAAAACATCTTCCCGTAACAATATTTGTCCTCTGAAGTCGATTCTGATGTTTTTAGCACTCTATCTATTAGTGCTTTAGAAATATTTTAAAAGCTTCTAAAGTAGAATTTTAGAAAATTTTGAGTTTGGGGGGAAGGGGGATTTAAAAAACATCTTCCCATAATATAATTTGTTCTCTGTTGATTCTCATGTTTGTAGCGCTCTATGTCTTAGTGCTATAGAAATATTTTAAGAGCTCATAAAGTAGAATTTTATAAAATTTAGAGTTTGGGGGGAAGGGGGATTTTCCAAACCTCTTCCCGTGATATACAGTGTCCTCTGAAGTCGATTCTGATGTTTTTAACACTCCATCTATTAGTTCTTTAGAAATATATTAAAATCTTCTAAACTAGAATTTTGGAAAATTTTGAATTTGGGGGGAAGGGGGATTTCAAAATCATCTTCCCATAATATAATTTGTCCTCTAAAGATGATTATGATGTTTCTAGCGCTCTATGTCTTAGCGCCTTAGAAATATTTAAAAAGCTCCTAAAGTAGAATTTTAGAAAATTTTGAGTTTGGGGGGAAGTGGGATTTTAAAAACCTCTTCCTGTGATATACCATGTCTCCTGAAGTTATGTCTTATTTTTTTAGCACTATCTCTTAGTGCTTTATAATTATCTTAAAATATTCAAAAGTAGAATTTTATAAAATTTTGTGTGTGGGGGGAAGGGGGATTTCAAAAACATCTTCCAGTCATATAATGTGTCCTCTAAAGAGGATTCTGATGTTTGTAGCGCTCTATGTCTTAGAGCTTTAGAAATATTTAAAAAAGCTTCTAAAGTAGAATTTTTGGAAATTTTGAGTTTGGGGGGAAGGTGGATTTTAAAAACCTCTTCCCGTTATATAATGTGTCCTCTGAAGTCGATTCTGATGTTTTTAGCGCTCTATGTCTTATTGCTTTAGAAATATTTAAAAAGCTCCTAAAGTAGAATTTTATAAAATTTTGAGTTGGGGGGAAGGGGGATTTCAAAAACATCTTCCCATAACATAATTTATCCTCTACAGTTGATTCTGATGTTTGTAGCGCTCTATGTCTTAGAGCTTTATAAATATTTAAAAAAACTACGAAATTATAATTTTGTAAAATTTTGTGTTTGGGGGAAGGGGGATTTCAAAAACATCTTCTCATAACATAATTTGTCATCTGAAGTCGAGTCCGATATTTGTAGCGCTCTATCTAATAGTGCTTTGGAAATATTTTAAAAGCTTATAAAGTAGAATTTTTGAAAATTTTGAGTTTGGGGGGAAGGGGGATTTCTAAAACATCTTCCCGTAACAATATTTGTCCTCTGATTTCGATTCTGATGTTTTTAGCACTCTATCTATTAGTGCTTTAGAAATATTTTAAAAGCTTCTAAGATAAGATAAGATAAGTTTTATTCTTCAATATATATACACATACAATATTACATGCTATTATTCCCCCAAAGGCTCATTGGCCTGTACAAAGGGGGAAGACACATGAACTGCTTACTCAAAAATGAAAAACAAAACACTTGCTCACATACAAAGGAGAAGAAAAGAAAATATAGATACAATGAAAACTATAGAAGAAATAGAATAAATAAGCTAAATTAATTAATTAGATTAAACAGACTAAAAAAAAAAAAAAAAAAAAAAAAAAATTTTTGTTTTTTTATTTTTTTTTCCTAAACAAACCGAATGAGTGGCACCCTCGAGCTGATTCAGGCAACTTATTCCAAACAATATGACACGCCATTAGAGGATTAAAATCTGACCTTATACAAGGAGTAAAAGGAGTAAAGAAGCCCCAAGACCTTTTTTGTATTTATTCCTTAGGAGCATTACGGAGCATACACACATGCACTTATAAATACGCACAAAGTCCTGAAACTCTTTTCGAAAAGATAATTGGCGGAGTTAAATTAAAACGTAGATTTTTGTTCTTTATCATTATTCTCTGTTGTTTTCTGGTGTTGGTAATGAATTTAAAAATATACTTAAAATCAAATGACTGTTTATTGTCAAAAGTTTTACTCGTTTTTATACTTTCTTCTCATTTTAAATATAGCTGGAAATGCAATGTAGTCTAAGAAATTATTTACGATGTACAAATGGACCACTGAAATTTTTGGCCACAAATGCATAAATGTCTTGCATACATATTGTGTATGATTACATCAATAAATGAAGATTCTTTACCTGGCTAGACACTTTTTTAACTGAATTCACTGCATATAAAAAATTTATAAGAATCATGAAAACTCGGCACTTGTCAATTCAAAGAAACACACCCAAAAATAGAACTTACGTTAATCCTAATGATGTATACCAAAACATGGTGATAATATAATACCTTCGAAACAAAATTATGAAAACTACGACAAAGAATTATGGAAAGCAGGCCACGCACAACCCATTACATTAAATACCTGACCCAACTTAACCTAGCCCCTAACCATCTCTGTATATTAAAAAAAAATAATTAAAAACGTCTCACATAAACCCACAACATCAGGCTGTCCATCCGAAACAATTTGTCATAAATTATCAATTGACGAGGAGAGACCCTGAATGTTAAACTTAAATGCTGTCAAAGAATAATTTCCTTTGGTAACCTCCTCTCTCCCCAAATCCGAAACATATTTACTATAACAAATAGGGTTTATATTAATCGAACTTTGATTAACCTGACCCACATAATTATTTACAATACTAATTACATCGAAAGGATTATATTCAAACTCCAAAGCCGACTCTCATGGCTTAAAAAATTCACAAAAACAGGTTTTACTTGGAGTCTATTAGTCACCAGATGAACCAAAAAGAAATCTTTACTTAAATCAATTGCAAAATAAAAACCTGTCAAAAGATTACAAACAAACAAATAACTAATTGGACAGCAGGTATTATCGGAATGAACCATTAGCACTGAAAGAGAAGCAAAAATGAAAAAATAAATAAATAAAGTAAATAAATGAAAATCAATGAACTGTGGAAGGCATTTACAAAATAAGAAAAATACTAACAAGTCACATACTAATGCATTCATG
The DNA here is from genome assembly GCF_049724085.1 of Artemia sp. Qi Xiang Cuo. Classification (NCBI taxonomy): domain Eukaryota; kingdom Metazoa; phylum Arthropoda; class Branchiopoda; order Anostraca; family Artemiidae; genus Artemia; species Artemia sp. Qi Xiang Cuo. The sequence goes on from NC_142800.1 coordinate 69,579,291, forward strand.
TGAATAGTTAATTTTACGTATACGAGTTTCACCCGGAACTTTGGCTAGAACTTGTCCATGATCAGACCAAACACTTCTTGGACCAAAGGAGCTGCGAGCCGCGCTTAATAGATCGCGACGCTTTTTAGTTAGGTTTTCAGACACAAATACACCTGACTTAACCAACTTACTTTTTGCTGCAAACACTTTTTGAGCAATATCCAAGTTTGAAAATTTTACCAGGATGGGGGCAATTTTCACATTCTCAGTTTGAGTAGCAGGCTGACGGAATCGATTAGCCTTTAAGAGGTCCATTTTTTTGAAATCTTGCAAGCCCATTATTTTTGTTATCACTTCAATAAGATTATCCATCAATTCCACATTGGGGTTTGGTTTCACACCGTAGAAAATTAGGGTGTCAAGTAAGGTATCCTGCTCAAGTTGGTCAACCCTGTCCTCTATTTTAGAAATTTTATTTTCAAGCAAGTTCACAGCATTATAAAGTCTCTGAAGAGTTGATTCAATTTTTTCAAATTTAGCATTATATTCAAGGGAAATAGAATCATAAACTTCGTTCACAATATCTTCACTGATAATTTCAGAAGCTTAGCGATCTTTCATTGTGTCTGATACGACACGAGAAATGTCATTCATTAGGTTGGACTTAGTGTTCATTAGTTCCTCTTGAGTTTCATTTATTATTTCCTTTAAAGTTGATGCTGCTGCGGAAGTCGGAGTTGACGGTGCTAGGCTGGATTTTACTTTAGTTTTTTTTAGTAGAGACAAGTAAGCTTTACTCTTAGTCTTGAAAATATCAGGGAATAGGCGCTGCTCTTCAAAAGCCTTATTTACATCTTTATCTGTCCTTGTACAGGCTTCTTTAAAGTGCTCATTCCAGTTGCGGATATGAGCTTCAGCTATAAAATGCTCAGAGTGGGTACCGTAGCAAAAGACTAGGTATCTAGCTTGATTTTTCTGGTCTTTGGTGGTTTTAATAACTACTGATGGCCATAAGGGGTATCCCTTAAAAGAAGCTAGGACAAGATCGAACTCTGTGTATTTTGCCATTATACAATCTGCAGATACGAGGGGGGGGCACTACAGGTAACAAAATTCAACTACTAAATGTTCCAATCTTCCACCCCAAAGTACTCACGCTTGTAATATGTGCTTAGTTCCTTACACAATTTCAACAAATTTCAGCAAGAACTATATCCGATTCAATTGAAAACTTGTTTAGCTCTTCACTCCTTGAACTCTAACAATGAACTAAAGTAGAATTTTGCAAAATTTTGAGTTTGGGGGGAAGGAGGATTTTAAAAACCTCTTCCCGTGATATAACGTGTCCTCTGAAGTCGATTCTGATGTTTTTAGCACTCTATGTTTTAGCGCTTTAGAAATATTTAAAAAGCTCCTAAAGTAGAATTTTTGAAAATTTTGAGTTTGGGGGGAAGGTGGATTTAAAAATCATCGTCCCGTGATATAACGTGTCCTCTGAATTCGATTCTGATGTTTTTAACACTCTATCTATAAGTACTTTAGAATTTTTTTAAAAGCTACTAAATTAGAATTTTGGAAAATTTTGAGTTTGGGGGGAAGGGGGATTTCAAAAACATCTTCCTGTGATATAATATGTCCTCTGAAGTTAATTCTAATGTTTTTAAGTACTCTATCTTTTAGTAGTTTAGAAATATTTTAAAAACCTGTAAAGTAGAATTTTAGAAAATTTTAAGTTTGGATGGAAGGGGAATTTCAAAAACATCTTCCCATGACATAATTTGTCCTCTAAAAAGCATTGGGTTATTTTTACTGGTCTCTCTTGTCAGATCCTTTCCCTAATTAATACAGTTTAAATGGTCTTATCAACAGAGTTGTTTGGCATGTGCCTGCTACCCTTAAGGGTAAGGGTTTCTGATAAGACAAGTGTGACATCACAACAAACCTGGTTTCATATACCATAAAGAAAGTTGGCATGGGTTGAAAATTAAATGGCTTAGGATTTAAATAGAATTTTGGAAAATATTTTAATGAACAAGGTTAAAAGCAGAAGTTGTGTAAGGTAAGCAGTGATTTATATTTATGATAGTAATATAGGATGAAATATGAGTTAAAAACAACTAGTAATGTGCAGTAATTTACCATTATATAGAGGGGGATGAGTGGAGGTAGGTACTTCAAAGTACCTTCCCGGGACAAACCTTAGCATGTACATCCATTCCTGAAAGTTTCATTTTTCTAACCCAACCCCTTTCCAAGATAACCAAAAGTAACTAAAGTAGAATTTTACCGGAGAAATTTTGGTAAATTTGTTGTTATTCATATTATTGACTTATGAATAAAGTAAACATAGGCCTAGCCTATGGACATCCACCACATGGCTAATATGAGAGTAAAGTTCATTTGTGATGCATAGGCTATGGATGTTATATTTAGATTGAGGATGCAATTCTAGGTATTTATTTATACATTAGGGGGGTGGGGGTATATATTCTGTGAATATAGCCTATAGGCTCTATGAAATTCATGTATTTCTTAGAAAAACTGGAAAAAGAAGTGAAGGTTAAGGCTTTCCCCCAGCAAAATGTGTTAACTAGGATTATTCTGCATATTATGGAGTTAGAATTGTTTTCTTAATATGTTTCCTTTTGTCCAGCTGGACTCCTAGGCTTAAAATACTGGTTGGCTAATTTAAAGATTTGTATGTATATACACTGTCAAATTAGCCATCTGGTGGTATCCCATAAACATGCCACTTGATGCCTTTTTTACACTCTTTCTGGAAATTTTTGTTGGAAATGAATTTTACCTCCACCCCTGTATATACAAATTCAGGGTATATATTTACACATTGGGGGCAGGAGGGGGGGGGGAGTTTAAACTTACCTCTCATTTACATAAGAAATATGTAGAATGGTTGCTTTTCTGAAATTACACTCAAACTCCCCCTCCCAATGGTTTTAGATACATTCCTAGGAATATATAAAGAACAAAACAATGGAATTCCTATTTTATAATAGCCTATGTAGCACATTTGTATCAGTTAGAGTATATAGCAACAAAAACCCTGCCTTTCCATAACAAACAAACACGCTTAAAAACAATAGGAGAAATTTTGGTAATTTTTTTGTTATTCACATTATTGACTTATGAATAAAGTAAACATACAACTCAATGCCTTTTTTTATGCTCTTTCCAAATATAACAATCTTTTTTTTTAAGGAATTTCACCCCAGCCCTATATTACCAATTCAGGGTATATATTTGCACATTAGGGAGGGGAGGGGTGTAAGTTTAAACTTACCTCTCATCTACATAAGAAATAAAATTCACCCCCTCCCCCCTAATGTGCAAATATATACCCTGAATTGGTATATATAGGGGTGGGGTGAAATGATTATTATATTTGGAAAGAGCATGAAAAAAGGCACCAAGTGGTATGTTTATTTTATTCATAAGTCAATAATATGAATAACAAAAAATTTAACAAAATTTTCTCAAGACTGTGGAATTCAACTCAGTAAATATTTTGCTAATCTTGCTTTTTTGGCAGCAAGCCATAAAGGCCTTTTTGTAACAGGTTCATTACTGTTGTCTATTATTCTAGTTTAGTAAAATATTTTGTTGGGTAATTTTTAATAAAATTTGTGTGTAAAGAATATAATGAATATTCCCCTAAGGCCCTATTTAAAGAAATATTATGATTATTTTTCAGTCTAATTTCAATTGATTCCCAAACCACTTGTTTTATGCCCAAATCATTACTGATGATGGAAGGTTTTTCAAAAAGTATTGTGCAGCTTGGGTTATCAAAAATATGGCTACCTGAAGCAGAATCAAAGAAAGCATTAGAACTATTAGAAATTAATGCTTTGTTTATGTCTTCTTTATGGCGGTGTAGGCATTTGTCTAGATTCTGGTGAGTTCTGCCAACATAGTAATTGCCTCAGTCACATGGTACTTGATAAATCCCTCTTTGGCATGTAACTGGGGTTTTATCTCTACCAGAGTTTGAGAAATTTGTGATTTAAAAATTATTAGTGAAAACTACATACAGAATATTTTTGTGGAAAGTTTTTTTTTTTATTTTTTTTTCTGAGTTTCCAGTTGTTCAGAAGATTAGATTATATTTGAGGGCTTATCAGGAGCCTCATATTTTGAAATATCTTTGATTTTACAGGAAGGTCTTTTTGGTCTACAGTTAATTTTGTTATCATAGGCAGTGCAATAATGCTGCATAAGTAAAGAACAATGTTGACACAATATATTATTTTTTTTTTCTCTCTAGACCAGGGCACTATATATCAAAGGAGTTGTCATAGAAACATTGTAAAGGCCTCATTTGATTGAAAATGGGAATGGCTAGTGCCCTTTTTGTTGAAAGTGGTTGTAGAAAGAATAGTTGAAAGAAATTTACAACTAGTCATCATTTCAGATTTCTACAAGGAGAAATCCTTAAATTGCTCCTAGCTGCAATTTAAGGGGATTAGAAGGCAACTAAAACCCCTTCCACACCCACTATTTCCCCAAACACATCCAATCAAAATTTTGAGATAGCCATTTTGATCAATACAGTTGAAAGTTCTTGAAGTTATATCTTTTAGCAGGACACTCCCCCACAGTCTTCAGGGCAAGGGCTATAAGTTATGCTGTGGGGGCATATAAGCTTTTTATTGAAAGCAGTAAATTCAAAATTATAAAAAAAATCCTTAGAATTTGAGCATCTCCCTTTATGTATTACTGAATTATATAGAAGGGATACACATACAAATATGTTTGTTCATTTTATTATTTGTGAAGTGGTCATGGTGATTTTTGAATTTGAAGAGCTGCTCAACCAGCAGCTTTAACAAACAATACTAAATCACATTAGAGGCCTTAAAAATAGTTTTAAATTTTACATGTATATTTTCCCTGTTACAACCAGAAGTGCAACCAATAAGTTTTCCTGGGAACAATTAGCCTACTAAGAGACTTAAAAAAGGGCTCATTCATTTGGAAATTCAAAGGGCTAGTGCCCTTTTTAATAGTTGATAGTGATTGACTTAAAACAAGCAGAAATTAATATGAGTAGGGTTCTAAACCCCAAGCTTTCTAAAAGCCAGAATATAATTTTTACTTTACTGAAAAAAAATTATTTTAAGTGTTTTTACTTTTCTAACTCTAAGAAATTAAAAATCATTTAAGGTTTTAAGGAATAAATATTGCCATATGTATATTAAACTGACAATGCAGATTTCTTTCAGTAAATTCATTTGATTTTTTTTCGGTAAAATACAAATTATATTATAGCTTTCAGAAATCATGGGGTTTAGAACCCGACTCTAAACCCCCATATTAATTTCTGCTTGTTTTGAGTTTGACTCTTATTTATTTTAATTTCTGTTTGTTTTGGGTTTCATTTATTTATTTATACTGATTTGTGGTAGTTGTATTCTTTTTTTTTAACTTATTTTGTTGAAGAAGTTTTTTTTAATTAATTGACAAAAAAGAATGGGGTATCTGTTACCAAAAAGAATATCTCTGATAAAATTTATTTCTGCTTTTAAGTGCAAATGTTCATGGAATGATCAATGAGAGAAATTACAACTGTTCTCTCAACTTGTGGGGGGTGATTTAATTTACAATGAAGATATCTATTGTTTTGCATTGGTTTTCTATTGATAATAAAGTCCAGCTTATCAGTAGTGCAAATAATTAACCCATCTAAAAACAATAATTTGTTTTTAATTTCTAGGATAAACTGCAAATTTCTATCATGAGTATTAAGACAATTTAAAAAAAAACCCAAAGTTCAATTTCCCCATAATTCCAAAGTGAAACTACATCATCCATGTAACAACCCTAATAGATATATTTAAAAAATATGAATTTAAAGCCCAATTTCCAAGGTACTGAACATAAAAATTTGTCAGTAGCCTGGATAAAGGTGCTGCTACTACCTATAAAAAAAAAACAAGCCAAATTTGCTGTCCAAGTCCAATGCTGCAAAAATCAAAAGGTCAAAATCATTAAGGATATGAGAAGAATCAGAAATATTGATAATTACAAAAAGGACTGTGCAAACAACTAAATAAGCTCAAATAAGCATCAAAAATAGAAAAAAAGGAGGAATGGTTACTGTGACCATGCACCATGAACTAAAAAAAGCAACAAAGGAGCTGATTTTGATTGAGGTTGCATGTCAGGAATTAATAGTGTTCTGAAGTAAAGGGGATAAAAATTTTTTGCAATCTTTTGGTAAAAGCATGGATTGGAGAGTAAGTTAGGGTTGCCAAGGATGCAGGGGAGTTGGGGTTGTGAAATTTGGGGGAAATGTCCTCAGTATAGGGATTAGGAATAGAAGACTTAACAAAATGCAAGCAAATTATATCCCTCCTTTCTTTTAAGGTGGTATTGTTTGCAGCTTTAAGAATGAAGGATTTTCTCTCTTCATAAATGATTGCAAATAAATGTTTTTGGACCAACTCAATTTTGTCACTAAGTTAACTTAAAAGGTGTGAAAGTTAAATGCTTAAAGACTCAAATATTGCTTTTACCAAATAAATTGAAAACAAGATGGAGATTGGTTTACTGAATGTCAATTGTTGACCATAGATCCTTGATTATTTATTTTATGTAAACATTTCTGCTATCAATATTTAGATAGGAGGGCACTTGCCTTACTTCTGTGAGTTATGTTTTCCTTCTGTCAGGATGTAGCCTCTGTAAGATACACTAAGATAGTATATTGTGGCTTTAGTCCTTCTTAACCATTAAGACTACCAAATGAAAAATGTATCCAAGTTTTACTTGGATTTCAAGTGCTTTTTAAGAATATTAAAATATTATCATTTTCAAATGGTCCCTCGTTTTAGCCAGTTTTAAAGTATTGTTGCTGAATGTATTTTTAATGGGTCAAGCACATGGGAATAGTTTAATTAAGAAACATTTAATTTCTTAATTAAACATTAAGAAATTAAACAATTAAGAAACATTTAATTTTAATAAAGAAACAATTAAGTGCCATCAAATTTGGAATATTGTCTACATTTCTTTTTAGTATTAACAGTTAACATGGAGAATAACGTGATTTTGTTTTTTTTGTATGATGCAAGTGTGCTTCCAGGATTGCCACTTCACTTTATGAAACCCTCTGTTTTACCAGCAAAAAAGCATTGTCTTCAGAAATTTCTTGGTACTATTTTGGAAAAATATATATTGCAAATAGTGTGAATGTACTTTTTTGGCAACCCTGACTGCAGAATGTCAGACTTATACTCACAGCTTGTTGTACTTGTTCTTTATACATTTCATGTTTGGAGAAAAGAAAGCTATACAAATGCTAATGAAATTATTTTAAAAAAAATTTTGAAGTTGACACATTTTATTATTCTGGTATCCATAATATATAAGATAATAAATCACAAAATATTACTTTGAAGCTTATGAGCATTTCAATTACAGATGAAACTTTTTAAGAGGATTAAGCAAACAAAATTAAGTATTACAAATATTCTTTGAAATTAGCTTTGCAATGCTTACTTTCACTTTTGAATGATCCCCTGGGAAGAGGTAGTTCATTTTGGTTTATAAGGTAAAGGCCCAAGTTGGAAAAAGTATAATATTGAGTGTAAATTTTTATATAGGGGAAGTATCCTTTGGACTGATTTATGTGGATGGAGAATCACCCCTCCCCCCTGTTTGTAAATTCTTCTATGAGCTAGGGGTAGGCACAATCAAAAGTTTAAGTAGAATTTTATCAGGAGTGTGGGGATATTTTGACTTTGATCAATATTGAATTGCCATAATACTTATATTTCCATGCACTTTCTTTGGGATTTAAATTGATCTGTTCTTCTTTTTTCCAGTTTCTTCTTAATGATACCCATTTCTTGCTGACAGTTCATTGGTCTGGTGAGAACACTAAAGTCATTGTTTGTCATGCAAAAGACCCAACAGCTTACAAAAATCAAACATCATCTATTTATATATCTTATGACAATGGAAAAAACTTTGAAAAGAAGGATGACTTGTTTCTACTTGAAGATAATTCTCCTGCACTGATTTCAAGCTTTCATAATCATCCAAAATTTTCAAGCCATGTAAGTATAATGCCTTCTTTAGATATATATTTTATCAGTGATTCTAAATTCAATATAAATAGCATCATCAATTCTTACTCCACCAAAGTATAAACTTATCAAGGAGCCCACGACTGAAAATTAACTCACTCACAATATATTACATAAATTCCCCTACCAGATCACAACATCCCTTGTTCTCTTCTCTTATTTACAAACCACAACCAATTAAAAGCTTTTCATAATGTTTGATCCCCCTGATCAATTCAAAATTCTTTCATTTTGTATTGTATAACTTTTTTACAGCAATATTTCTGGTAATATTGCTGATATCATTAATAAATGAATAACATATTCAGCAGTCCTCACATCTATCATAAGATAATTGGCAGTAAACATTTATTAGTGTGCCCAATGGTGGTTCAGGTATGATTGTAAGCCTTGTGTTTGTATGCCTTGTAAAAAAACTCACTTTACAAAAAAAACTCTGCATGCTGACCAATGGTCCATATTGCACAGGTACCAATTTCCTGATCCTCTGCCTTTGGCTGGGAGTGCAATGGATAGGTGGAGGCAAATATCTGATGCTTCCTGGATTTTTCCCCATATTTCACCAGGTATCTACTTGGAGCTGTGTTGACTCTGGCTGAGCTTATGGATTCACACCACTGACCCCAATTCCATACCAGACAATCATCAACTACCTAATAGGCTTTGCAAAAAAAATATTTAAACAAGGTGGGGATTTGATGGTATGAGTTTAGCTCTATTTCAGTAAAAGAACTTGGCTAATTGCCTAACTTGCCTATTAAGCAATTAGTATTGTTTTTGTTAAGTTGTAGGTATTGGTGAGTGGCTTGCTTTTGAAACTTTTTTTTTTGCTTTGAAAATTTTTACTCGGAATTCTGTTAAATTTAACCTGTTGCTGGTTTTTGCATTGTTTAGTTTTATATTTTTGTATTTTGGGTTTTTATTTTGTTTTGCTTTTTGCTTTCAGTGTTGTTTCTTCTTATTATTTTATTTTTATCCAGTTTTGTTTGCATTTTTGTAACTTTCCTCCTGGCGCAGTTACCTTCCTGAAATATATGTCTTGTTCCGTCCAGGATTGACCCTCCCCCCCCCCCCCGGAAAAATTCCTCGTGCGCAAAATTGAGTAATCACAGATTTTCTTTTCTTTTGTTTTTTATTCCTTGTTTACTTAAAGTATTGCCTGCTTGTTTGGAATAAGAAGTTCTGTCCATTTTTATGTGATGAAAATGTGATGAACTGTTTCATTCCATTTTTTTTTTTTTTTTAAATTTGTTACTGAAAAGGACTTGTATTCGTATTCGTTTAAGAGCACCTCATTGCACTGACAAATCTAAAAGAGATGGGAGCTGGAAAAATCTTGCTGCTATTAGTGAGAGATTTTCTGCGAGGGCAATGGCAATCGGTATACCCGTTATTTGCCGATGATATCCGCTCTGAGTGGACCGAACTTACTTGTGGCTGTCCCCAAGGAACGAAACTAGCTGCCCTTTTATTCTTCGCAGTCATCAATAAAATCCTTGCAGAATTTGAGGAGCGTTTCAAGTTCGTTGACGACTTGTCTTCGCTTCTCAAATACATAGTAGAAAACGCAGTAGCAAAACAGCAGTTTGAACCAACAGTTTTTTCGGACTTCGTTAACCAGTGTAATTCTAATAGCCTGCAACTGAACGAGCAGAAATCGAAAGTTCTACGTTTCAATAGACAATATTGTATGCAAAGGACACTACTCAATCCAAAGTTTAACGAGTATGCGAAGGCTGGGTTTCTCAGATCGTCAGCTCTTATTGGGGTACACAGCATATCTCATGACAATCCTCAAACAATATTGTTCTTTCAGGGGTCCTCAAGCAAAAAAAATTGCCTTCATATCAGAGGAACCAGAACATGTTCAAAAACATGCTACTAAAATAATTCTTAGATTCAGGCCTGTGAGTTACGAGCATGCCCTTGTGGGTATGAGCTTGCCTCGCCCAAGGACACGATTTGATAATGAGATTCGAGAAATCACTCATGTCAAAAGAGAAACATCGCTCAATTCTTCCTCCAACCGCACCGACCCCCAAACTCACCAGGCATCAGAACAGACTGCAATCCGTCAAGTGCTAAGCGAACAGATTTGCCTATTCCTTTGTACAATATTTTGTTAGTGCATTAAATATGTGATTTTTTTTTCTTAAATGCATTGTAAAAATAGCATAATTTAGGGTTCAGTTTTGTTTGCTACGAAAGCTATTTGATTAAAGGAATACGAATACGAAATTATAAAATAGGTACCTCAAAATGTTGATCAGATGCCCTAAGGGGCAACAAAAGGACCAGATATCAAAACAGGTTCTAGGACAGGGGCTCAGTCTTTTTCTTTGCATTTTTGCTCAGAAAAAGTGAACATATCTTCTTGAGACTTTCTTCTATAATGCTGAAGAAGGGAAGCAGTTGTCCTAACAAAAAAAAATTGTCTCTTTGCTTCCTGTATTTTTGTTGGCCTTATAGAAACCCTATTCTCGATTTTCTTGTCTTTGGTTTTTTATTTCTTGTTTACTTAAAGTATTGCCTGCTTGTTTGGAATATGAAGTTCTGTCCATTTTTTGTTTTTGCTCAGAAAATGTGATGAACTGTTTCATTCCATTTTTTTTTTTTTTTACTTTGTTACTGAAAAGGGCTTGTTAAATCGCATTAGAAAATTCGGAGATCTGGTCATTTTGTCACCTCTTAGGACATCTTATTGACATTTCGAGGTACCCATTTTACACTTTCCCTGTGGCTTCTCAATTTTGAATGTAGGGGAATTTTCTGCCAGGGGGGGGGGCGCCTAGCACCGTTTTGTCCAGTATTTTTGTTGACCTTAAAAGAACCCATTTGCAATCTTCATTTCTTTGATTTCATTTTTTGGAATCAATTTTTTTATGCAGTCAATACCATTTGCTCAGTTTGGCTAAATTCTATTCAGTTGTATTAACTACCCCTTCTTTCACTTGCTCACCAAGGACAATTTTGCTCTGTTCCATTCCTTTCCACGTAAATCTATTTTCTTACATGAAACCAAGCAATAAATTTACGTGTTGAAGACCTACTGATCTTCCGTTTCTTATTTGAATCTGCTGTTATAGTCAACGACCAGATCCCCGTAAGATTTATGAGGAATGCAACTTCCTTACTTCCGTGGAATTTGTTGGACCAACTAACTTCTTGCTCATCGATATATATTTTCCAGCAAACTGGAATATTGTTCGTTCTGAGTAAGGCTATGCTGAAGCGTGTAGTTGTTTAAGCAGACTCCTGTGTAGGATCGGGAATAGGCACCTTCTAATTTTTGGAGACTTCCAGTGCAACCCCTCCTTACCTGGTAAACTAACAAACATTCTTCTAGCTTCAGACCTGGATAGAATATCCTTTTGTGACAAAGCTCAGTAGCTTACCTGTATACATAATAGTGGCTCTACGAGTAATGTTGACCATGTGGTAACAAACTTCCAATGTATAGAAAATATAAAGGTAGATCCCGACCATATCCGTAGCGACAATTTAGGTCTATCTTCAAGTGTCACCTTTCAATCTACTGCCACACACCCAACTAACAAACACTATCAGAACTGAGTCGGAAAAAACTGACACGGTTCTGTATCAACACGCTTGTGACAAAATTCTGAGCAAAAATAAACTGCCGTACCAGCTACTACTGTACTGTGTCCAAGATTCGATCGCTTTCAACATCTACTTTGAAGAAATTTACCATGCCCTGAAAACCTCAGAAAACCTAACCATCCCCTGTTGTAAGGACCGTTCTGGTTCTCAAAAACCAGGTCGGGACAAGTGTCCTCTAGTCAAACGAGCGAAAAAACATGCTATGTTGTGGTACGATATTTGGAAGGAATCCCATAAGTCAAGATCGGGAGTATCCTTCCGGCTGTTTTGGAGCACAAAAAAGAATTACTTAAATCTGATGGAAAAATTAAAAAGTGAAGAAGCTGATACAGTTTCAATGCAAGCCTCAAAAATCCGAAAGTCTCAGACCATCAGACCAAGAGATCTCAGACCATTGGAAAAACGTGCTCATCTGATGTTCTGGAAAAGAAGTGCTTAAGGCATTAATCTACAATATTCTTTTCCAAAGACCAAATGCTTCAGCTGGATTGTGTTAAATGTGGAAACCTTATTAAACATGCAAAATACCTTTGTGATATCTAAATTGATTGTAGTTAAAATAGTAGGCACATTAAAACGCGGAAAGGCACCTGGTCTCAATGGTATTTGTCCGTATAAACTACGGCTTGGAACTGACCTTCTGTGTGAACATATCTATCCTCTGTTCCAAATATGGCCCGATTGCAGTGTGGCCCCCAGCTCATTCTGTGCTGGTGCTTGCTGGTGTTCTGTCAAATATCCTCCAAAAGGGAAAAATCAAATTCAGTGCACAGGATATAGACCAATTACCGTTTCTAGTGTTCTTTGTAAAATCCTCGAGCTACTTCTCCCAAATATTTTGGGGAAATGTAGATTGGATTATCGTCAGTTCGGATTCTGCCTAAATCTGAGTTGCGCGTTTGTGCATAGACTTTAAAAAAATCTACTGACAAAGCCCACAGAATGGGGTCCTCCCTCTTTATGTGGAGCGTGGATATCGCAGCTGCATTTAATTCGGTTAATCAGTCCGAGGTGTTCTTGGAATTACTCAAGTATGGCATGAATGCTCACGTCGCAGCACTTTTTTTATAATACTTGGATAGTTTCGTGAAAAAAAGCTGATAAGGGATCACCCGAGCAGACCGATTAGGCTTGTTCTAGACCCATCTTTAAAATATTGAAAAAGAAGGGAAGTATAGGGAACTTGCAGAAGGACAATTGCCTCAAAAAGGGAACCTAAAATATCATACGATAGATACCACGTAACTGTACTATTGAACCAAGTGCCTTCTAAAAGTTATCTTGAGTATTTAACATTAAGCATCAACTCCGATCTCAAGCACAATACGGTATCCCCAGATAAGCAACAGTATCAACTTGCAACAGTAGAAACTTGAAACGAAATATTCCTGTCCCAAATTAGTCCAGCTTAGTTATGATTAGTTCAGCTTATGGAAAAATACTGACATTTTTTTTACACTAATAGAAAAGCCTCTATCTTTAAGCTTAATAGAAAGGGAATAAGTTCTTAATTAGACTAGCTTTAGAACAACTAATTCTATTTGTCTTTATTTTTTAGTATGTATTTGTTGATGCAAAGCACCGTGTCCTGTTTACAACAAAAGACTTTGCACGAAGTGTCAACAGGCATCAGTTGAATTTTTCCCCTGGAGATATCAGTTTTGATCCACAGACACCTAGCACAATATTAGTCTATGACAGTGTGGACAGATTTCGCCGGGTAAGTGTTGATATCTGAGAAAGGCAAAGAAAAACTCTGTCCTTCTTTTTAACTATTTTTTTAAGCCTAACTTAAACATAAGCGTAAAAAGCTGGGAGGGAGCAATAGGAGCAGCAGAACCCATCTTAATTTGAATAATTTCTTTACGTTTTAAGTTTTACCGTCGCACTTGACTTTCATTAGAAATAAATGTGTTTTCATTTCATATTCCTCAAGGACCTTCCTAGTTTTCTTGTATTTTTGTTTTAAAAACACGGTCAATCGCTTCTCCCTTCAATAGGCTTCAGTTAGAAGCTTGGCTCTGAAGTTAAAAAGAAAGTTTGGACACGTATGTGTTGTCTGTATCAAAATTCTCACAAAAAAACTCCACACACTGTTTTGATTTTTTTTTTTTTCTGGTATCTACCTTCTGATAGATGTAGTAAAACAAGGATCGAAGGACTCCCCCCGTGGGTACCTATTAAGGAAAATGTTTCTTTTTTTAGAACATTTCGATTACTCTGTACATACTGTATAAGGCGGGAAAAAGAAGGGACAACGTCAATTTACGACAACATAAATCTTTAACGTTAATTCGTCGTAAATTTACGTTGCCGCGCTTAGGAGATAGTCTTATCTGATCGCCATTCTACTGCATTATCCTATAACTGAGATTGCGATATTAAATTTAATCTTATTGAAAAAACCACAAGTCTTGAAATATTCTACTCTTCAAGAATTTCAATTGGTGCTTCAAAAAAAAACTGTGTAGATATAATGTTTGTTTGTGTCTTCTAAGCAGCCAACTAATAATTTTAAACTTCAGTAACCAATTAGATTATGTTGTTAAAACAAGTAAGGGGAGAAAATCTAGCAGTTCATAGTGGCATAGGCTTTACTGTAAGTAAAGAGTTACCTGTGCTAATAATAACTGGAACTCTAAAAAAACGGAATTTCCTAACATCAAGTACATTGAAAGAATTTGCTTTATGATGTCTCAAAGTATATAAAACCCTTATGCTTAAAGATGTCCATTAGAAGTTATTAGTACAAAACATTTGCATAGTTTTTTGAAACAATGAAAAAACATACGTCCCCCTCCCCCGTCTCATCTCCCAAAAAGAGAGCTAATCTTGATGGAAATTGCAGCATAAAATATGCTACTATACACAGAATCACAATGTTATATATTTTTTTTTCTGATAAAACACATTTCCTGGTTTAATTGTTTCTTTTTTTTTTTTACAGACTCGTTTGAACGGAAATTCCAAGATATAGTGCCTTTTATTGTTACAAAAGGAACTGTAATGCAGAAAAACACTCATTTCTTCCATTTTGGGCAAAAAAGGCTTTGGCCCAACTAGGGATATCTTTACAAGAGGAGGGGGGGGTGCTAGACGCCTAAAAAGCGCATTTTACAGTAAATTTCCGTGAGATTCTTCATATCAAACAGGATGGGGGGGGGGGAGGGATTTACCCACTTCATAACATCCCTTTGATTGGAAGAATATGTTTGGACTAAGCATTTGATATAAATACAAAGGGACTAATAATTCCCCTCTCGCCACATAAATATATTTAATTTGAAAAAAAAGGTCACATCCACATTTTTACCTGCACAAAGGTTAAACGTTAGAGGAATATCATTTCCAAGGGAAGAATTGTCCTGTAAATATCCTCGAAAAGTTTTGCGAAAAAATTAAGTCTGTAATTTTGAGTATACAGATTCCCCCCCCCCCCTCTCTCTATAAATTTGAAGTGGAGTGCTTTTTATTTTGGAAGTATTGCAATTAATTCTGCCTAATTGAAGAAGCTTTTGTCTCAAATTGAGGAAGAATTTATGGTACTTATCGGTTAGCTGTAACACACGCGACAAGAACCGCATATAGAATCTCAAAGATCCTAATGAAAAACATGTTTCCTCTGCCTAGTGAGGTATTACTCACTCAGTGAAAAATATTTAAACTTTATTTTTTGTTGTTGAAGGGGCAAAAAAGGGTACCTAGGTTAGGTTATGTATCTAATATATGCTATGCTTTACCCCCACCTCCCTAATGAACAAATATATAGCCCAAATTTGTTTCTAAACTATTAAATTTTTATCGTATTTTGTTTATTTCATTATCATTAACCAGACTTCACTTCTCGCCTGTGTTCCAACTAACCGATAAGTACTGAATCTATTTTATCACGTAAAGAAAGTACACCTAGATGGCCGCGCTTATTGGCGAAGCTTTTTAATGTATAAGTTGGGTTTTAATATAAAAAAGCGGGAGCAAGGAGAGGGGTGGTATCTTTTCCTAGTATTTACATTACCCTAAATGCAATATTAAAAACCACCAGGAATAAAATATTAAAGAAATACAAATTGTGTCAAATAAAATCAAAAGGCGTGATGAAAAGGAGAAGGAACACAATCGTAAGTTGCCCTATGTAAGAGGGGGCAAGTCTCCACCCAGACGATAAAATATAACCTTTTCCTTGATGATCCAAAAAGAAATCTTGAATTTAGACCAAAATAAATGTAATTTTTTGTGTTTTGACACCCCCCCCCCCTCCCCCAAAGTATACTATCAGAAAATTTCTAGGGAGAGTGGCTAATTTTGTTTTACCGAGGTCTAAATTTCTTCTTGTTTGATAAATTTGTAAATTTCTTGTTTTTCATCAGGGGTCATTTCCCCCATAAGCCCTCCCTAATGGAACCTCCTGTTCCATAGGATGAATATTCTGATCTCCCCTCCTTCAAGGGTTAGACTGGTGTAACTTATTTGCATTATATATATTTTCCAGCTCTATGTAAGCACCACCTTTGGTGAAGAGTGGTCAATTGTCAAGGAGTTTGTTCGATCGTTTTTCGTTGATTCAATATCCGTACCTTCCGTATTGTATGTATCTCATGAAACTCCGGGTAGTGATCATGTAGTCCTGTCATCAGAATCATATTTCCAAAGTGATGATTCAAAGATAGTTGTCACAAATGTGGAAGACTTTGAGTTAAAGGAAGATATTCTTTTTGCCACCAGGAGAACAAATAAGGTAAATTTGATTTTTCTCTCTTATTTTTGTTTGAGTTTTTAAGAGATTTTTTACGACTGGGTCCAAATTACGTTGAAAGTTGTCAATAAGCTCAGTACTGGGTAGAAGGATAGTCATCACAGTCCAATTCTTATACATGCTTAGCTAGACATCAATGTACTGGTGTAATAGTTATTGACCGATCATAAATTGCTACTTGTTCTCTGATTGGTCCAAAATGAGGATTGCTCGAAATTAATGTGTAGGTAACCCCATATGTGAATAGGGCTTAGGAAAAGAAAAGAAAATTACGTATTACTGCTTGGCATTCTCCGAGTAGCTAAGTAATGATAGTTTATGATATAAAGCTTTGTGATGAGGTGCCAAACGTTGCTGTTTGTGCGCCAAGTAGTTATATCTTATTCAGTATATGAGTAATGTAAGAGTGACTAAGGTGGTTTGGATGTCCTCATGTCTCATGGGCATGATTTGAAAACGACGACAATTAAATTAAAAGCAAAGTTTTCTTTTAAAAAAATATGTTAAAAACAAGTAAGGAGCGATATTAAAATTTAGGTGAAATTATTCCATGTATGAGGCGCGTTGCTCCCTTCTGAAACCCCTGCTTTTTATGCTTTGACTTCTTCTCTTAATGTTTTGAGGACTACTGCTTAAACACAAGGACCGTTGCCATGGAATAAGAAGCGTATTTAAACCACTATGAAGCTTTTCATGGTTTAGTGGCTGCCCCCTCCTCATCTCCCCGCTCTTTACGCTGAAGTTTGGCTTCTTGTCCCAATTTTGTAAGAACGACTGGTTAAACACAACCTTGCACTATAAAACTTTAGCGTAAAGAGGGGCGGGGGGGGGGGGGGTTCAGAAGAGAGCAGTCCCCTTGATATGTGGAATCATTTCGCGATTTCACTCCTTGCTTGTTTTTTAGGAAGCTTTTTAGATTTTTTTTTAATATAATTACGAAAGCGTTTTATAATAATATTAAGTACTGTTGATACAACATTAGGTTGTATTTAACCTCTTAGAAAGGCGATGAAAACATAAATGCTTTGTGTTCTGGGATCATATTTTTCATTCTATTGAAATGCAAGTGTTGAGGGACTTCCTGCCTATAAACAATACCTTTCATCAATAATCTGTTCTGCAGTAAAATCAGGTTACCAGCAAAGATTAATGTTACTGTTACTGTTAATGTTAATGTTACTTGAAGAAAGATAAATAATTACAAAATTAAGCAATTGCACATACCTAAAAGATTAGTTTGTCACTTTTCAAAAGATTAATGCAAAATAAAATTATAACAGCAAGTTAGCTGGAGGAGAAAATTAACAATAGACCAAAAACTGTTCTATACAAAAGATCAGCAAATTACAAACAAAAAAAACACCTCACTCATTCTAAAAAGAGGGAAAACCTGCAGGAAAAAGTAATATCCATTCATGGGGAAATTACATAATTTCAAATTGAAAACTAAGACGGAGAAAAAAAGAACAGAGCCTTAGCTTATTTATCTATTTACAGTTCATTTATTTAAAAAAAATACAGATAAACGTCCAAACAAATCCCTGACGGCTTGTTAACCCTCTGAGATTTGTATGATCTATGTGAGACTTCGGTGTCAAGTATGTTGTAAGACTTGAAGCTAGACTTTTATTGAGTGATGTAGCTAAGGCTCAGCTAATGTTGGCTTTTAGTTAATCTGGATTTTTATAGAATTTTTTTTAAGTCAGTTAGATTTTTATTTGTTTCTTTGTTTTAGCTTATGCTTTCTATTTCGCAGAAGAAGGCTATCTTCCATATAGTCGAAATATTTGCTTATATTTTAGTCTAATTAGTGTCTTCAGCACTTGTTGGGAGGCTTAGCAGCATCTGGCGAAAGCCAAACATAAGCCGCTTTACCAAAATGCGCATCTACAATGCGTCAGTCAGCACCGTCCTGCTGTATGGAGCGGAGACGTGGCCAGCTGCCAAATCTATCCTCAGCGCCGTCGATGTCGCTCAGACGAAACATCTCCGAAGAATCGAAAGACTTCACTGGACTGACTTCGTAAGCAACAATACTCTCCTATCACGCACGGCTCAAACTCCTTTCTCAACGCAGCTCGCCCAGCGTAATGTTCGGTGGTACGGCCACCTCATTTGCATGCCACGCGACGCCCCAGCACGGGTAGCATTTAACTTCGACCCCACCCTACACGGATAAAAACGACCCAGAGGACGCCCACTCACTAGGTGGAAAGACAAAGCCGATGAATTCCTCACCCAAGCCCACATCCCGGTGGAAGAAGCTGCGAGCCTGGCAAGCGATAGGTCATCCTGGAGGCGCCTAGTCTCATCGTTCTCTACGCCGAACCCTCGGCAGGAGCCTTAAGTCAAGTAAGTCAAGTGTCTTCAGAGAATTCCTCATTCCACATAACTTATTGTTTTTTTTTTGTCTTCTTCCTTCTTTGATTACGCCACGCCTCTGACCCCTCTTGGTCGACAGTGGCCGCGCTCTGTCTGTCTCTGATCCCCTCCGGTAAACAGTGTGTGCACTCCGTCTTCAATTTCTTCAGTGAACAGTGCATACGATTTGTCTCCGACCCCGTTTAGTCAGCTGTACATGCGCTCTGTTTCTGACTTTTTTATTGGGATCACAGCATGATGTCGTAAATCAAAACGAACCAAGTTCGTATTTTTGATATTATTTCTTGTTTCTGTCAAAGAATGGTAGCGAAGGATTGCTTTTGGTTGTTGATTACAATCTGTTGGAAATCTGTACGGAAATATTATTTTTATACTTTTTGGAAGGAAATTTTGCTGTTTCCCAAGAAGAATTGTGAAGTGGATGGTTAGTGCAAATTTTAAAGGGTTATTTTTAATTTATTATTAAACTGCTAGTAGCTAGCTATAGAAATGCTCAATGACATTTAAAGATAAAAAGCATAGAATTTATTTATATGGATTAAGTGTAAATGGATTAATATACTTGAGAAGTACCCGAATGTAAGACGCCGATTTACTTTGCTGTGTATTTACATATAATATTATATACGATATTATAGTTTATAATTAATCATTTCTTATCCACTGTATTAAATAAGATAGATAATGCTATGTAAATTCATTAAAAGAAAAAAAAATCTTAGGAACAAATACATGGGACTGATCCCCACTTTGGCTCCATAGCCTGTAATAATGGAGGGGGGGGGGGAGATGCACATATTATATAAACATTAGTTGAAAACAAATGAGAATGAGAGAGGAAAAAATCAAGCGATTTATAAGAATCTATTCAGATCACTCAGAAATTATTTTCACGCATAAAGAATAATCTTTTTATTGTCTCCTAGCAACAAATTAAACTCATACTAGCTTCAAGGAGTTGTGTAGTTAAAGCGAGACCTGGAGTCGATTGTTCTTACCAGAAGCAGAATCTTTGTCGTGAGAAATTTTGTATTGTTCAGATATTTGAAACGAAATTCTTGATTAATTTTTTAAAGTTTTGACACCTCAGGATTTAACAATAGCTCATCAAAGACTCCACATTTAATCTATTGTTCTTTATTTTTTTTTTTTTTTTGCCTAAGATCTTCGTAGGTGTTGGTGTGTTCTAAAATATGTCATGGCTATTGACCATGATTTGACATGGCTATTGACCAAAATATCTCATGGCTATTGCCTCCAAGATTTACTTTTTTGTTTTTCTCATGGTGGGCCAGTTTGGATTTAAATCTTGTATCATACCCTTTCATAGAACAAAGAGCCAAATCCAGTCGGATGTGTTTTTGGTTTATTTTTCTAATTTTGCAGAAGAGAGTTACTTTGTGTCACATTGAGAACTTGTCTTACAATTATTTACTCGTCTTCCAAACCTTTTTTCGACTGTTGATTTTTTTTTAGGGGGGGGGGGACTTCAGTGAAAATCCAAGTTATTTCTTTGTGGTGTTCTTGGAGTAAGTTTCAGTACCATTCTCAAGGTTAGCTTTTATGTCAAACTAGCTATATTATCGAGTTAAACTCTTAAATTCTGTCAGGATGGCAGCCGTACCCTTTACCTCCTGCATACAAAACAGATGGCTTTTAAATTTAAACCACATAAATACAGTCCACAGAATAAAAGCTGCCTTGTTTTGTTCTTAATTCTTCTTGTTTTTTTTAATTTGTTTTAGCTTTACAAACTCTGTGTTAGTGCTTCGTAATGAACTTTTCTTATCTCACTCTAGAACGACTTAGATCTTCTTATTGCAAAGAAAGACACAAGATCATTTAAAAAAGCATTATTTCCCACTGAGCTTCGAAAAAGGGATTACCACGTAGTTGATGTCGTTGAAGGTCAATTGATGGTATGCGTCAATCATGATCAGGTCTCAACAAATTTATATACTGCTCCATTCGAAGATGTTGAACCGGCAAGATTTGCTCTCTCACTGGAAAGCATCTATTATTTCTATCCTGAAAGTACCACACAGAGCACGTGGATCAAGTAAGTTTCACAATATCTGTAACTTTTTTTTTGGGGGGGGGGACTTGTTATCTCTTTCGGTAAGTGTAGAAGAGATTTTAGATAAAACATAGACAAGATTTAAAATTACAGGAATGGATCTACAGTCGCAACCCGGACTTTCTTTTGCAAGGTAACCCCGACGCAAAGTGAGGTATTGGTGTATACTGATTACGCAATTGATTACGCAATAAAATTACTCATATTTTAATAACAATTATAATGCGTATCAAGGCATCAGCTAGTAATTAGTACCAGGTCCAAAGTTAGTTCGTATTGAATTTGAAGTAAATGAGAATTATATTTTAATTTCCACCTAGAACGCACTCATAAGTAACTCATGTTAAGAATTTTATTACTACCCGTATTTTTCACCAAGAATAACTGTATGTTTGGTTAGTTCGATTGTTTTTTTTTTCTAATTATATTTTGTTTGTTTCTCACTGTTTCCACTTCGATATCTTGGTTTTCATCAACGCCGAAAAGTCTTGTTTCAATACAGGCAAAGCATTTGCGTTATTTCCCTTATTTCTTTTCTTTTTCACTAGCTTTGGATCCGTTTCTTCCCTAGATGAAATTGATTTTCTTTTGTTAGATCTTTTACATTTCAATTATCAGAGTTTATTTTTCAGCTTGTCCAACGGTTCAAGCACAAACTAGGAAGAAAAAAAAAGAGAGAAGACACCCAGAAGTTGCTCTTCAGCATTTAGGCCTGATCGTTTAATTTCACAACGCTAACCTCAGACAAACATATTTATGGAATTAAAAGAATATGTAGATTATAAACATCAATATCAGTCTCAGCGGATAAGCGCTAAAATAAACATCAAACAACTTGCTCGTTATCAATGATAGTGTATAATGGAATCATATTAGTAAAAAAAAAACTATTGAATTACTTCAAAGTCATACCTAAAATGATGATTGCAAATCATATGATGAACATCATAGCTAAAATATTGCTGCTGTAAATAATTTTAGACACTTTAAACTTCTAAAGAAATTTCCGTATGATCTCCTGATTCTCTGCCTTTGGCTGGGAGTACACTCCATTGTTAGGGGCAAATCATCAGACGTTTCCCGTGTTTCTCCTCAGAATTCTCAAGGCACCCAATTGGAGCTCGGTCGACTCTGACTGAGCTTACATAGTCACACAGTTGACCCCCCTTCGAAATCAAACAGTCAGCGACACCGGGACTCGAACCCCCTACCTTTACGGATACTGCATTTCAAGTCTAGCACACTAACCGCGTGGCTAGTATGGCATATCAGCTCAAAACCAATAAAGTGAGTCAATCTGATAGTCAAAATTTTGCAATAAAATAAAACATTAACAGTAAAATAGGAAAAGCAGTGAAGAAAAACAAAAGTCCAAAAGTTAAATAAACCGAAAATTATTTTCGTATAAACCAAAATGGGAATGCACTGCTTTCTTTAGGCCTAAAAGCACCCAGGAAGCAACTTAAAATCAACGACTTGAATGAGAGAATGCCCTTAAATGATTGTAAGGGATCAAAGAACCCCCCCCCCCAAAAAAAAAGAAAAAAACTCGCAGAATTTACGTGCAAGGCTTAAATGATTATTTTTCTTTTCTTTTTGGTCTCTTTCATTCTTCTTTATTTTTGCGTTCTTCTTTTCATACGTTCATATGCATTAGAAAACGAGAATGTTTCTTTTCTTATAAACAGAATATTTAGCCCTACAGCGAAACTTCAAAGATGTTTACTATTGTTTAATCTTTTATTTACGAATAAAATTAACCTTATTATCTTAGATCTAGATTTTTTTTTAATTCACAAATTATTTAGACGAATCTTTCAAGCCTCACAAACAGAGAAATAATGGAATTAGGTACTGGCAAATTCTTTAAAGTACCCTAATTTTTGCTTTTTTTTTATTTTGCTTTTTTTAAGGAACAGATTCCTTAAAGTACCTTAAAGTACCCTAATTTCGGCTGTTGATTACTTCTTTATAGTTTCATCTAGCACAAAAATTTTCAAACTTCGTGAGTAGTCATTGAACTTTTATTTTATTGTTTAAGGGGGGGGGGCGCCCAATGGTAAAAAAAAAATGATATTTTGAGTAAGAAATATTAAAAAATTTGAAAAAATGAGTTTGAGGGAGGAGTAGGGGTAACTCTGACACCTTTTGCGGACTTTCCTAGCCTGGAAAGGTGTTTTCGAGCTCCTAATGTTTACCCTTCTCCCCCCCCCCCCTTAAACAATAAAATAAAAGTTCAATGACTACTCACGAAGTTTGAAAATTTTCAAACTTCGTGAGTACGCATTATAATGGTTATTAAAATATGAGTAATTTTATTGCGTAATCAATTGCGTAATCAGTATACACCAATACCTCACTTTGCGTCGGGGTTACCTTGCAAAAAGACACGACGCAAAGTGAATTAATATTTTCTATAGCTAACCGTGTAAAGATTGAAGATCTTTACGGGGTTACGAAAATACTACTTTTTAAAAAGAAAATTGAACAAAGTAAACGTTAAAAAAAAAATAATATAAGATTTTATTACATACATGCAAAAAACATAAAAACGAATCCAATTAAAACAAAATAAACTAATGTCTTCAATTAATTTATAAAAACTAAAATTAAACTTAATCACATTCTGATGAGTCCATAATGGGTGTTGTCGTAAGTCGGCTTTCTTGCACAAAAAATTGGTCCAATACATAATGAACAGCTTTTTTTTTTAAACGTAAAATAAAATTTCCTTGTAGCAATTGATAATCGTAGCTACCGCCTGGGACATTTTAAAACTCCTTCTGCTGTCAGGATTGTTTTTTTTTAATCTCCGTAGCTTGGTCAATCAAACACAACGCTTTGAAAATTTGTTTTGAGGTTAGATTTTGTTTTTTGGAGATTTCTATTGAACGGTCACTCTCACCTTCTTCATTAGCAAATTCCAATTCTAATTGCAATAGTTCTTCATTAGAGAATTCTTTGTTGTGCGAAGTTTGCAATTATTTATGTCAGTCTCCTCCATACCTTCAAAATTAGACTCAAGCTAAATTAGTCATAAAGTGACACATATGAAAAATATGTGTGTTAACGCCTTAATACTAATTAATTCTCATATGTTTGGTCATTTTCCTCCATTTTTTTCCGAATGGGATAATGATTACGCGGAAGTTGATGCTCTAAAGATGCTAGTTAACCGTATTCATAGAAATTTAGTGCGAAGTTAATTATGGATTGTTTCAACTGTTAGTTCGCTCTCAACTGGAACGGTAATTTTAATTGTTGTTAAATATTATTTGCTTTTTGTCGCACCGGTAACACGGGTAACATCCTGGAAGAAACTGACCTTTTTCTCGTTTTTTTCCCCGGGATTTTTTACGGAAGAAAATGCGGAAAATAATGTTTGGTCACATGATCAGTCGGTTTGGCTTTAGATCTTTATTGGCGAAAGGTAAATTGTTAATTGTTTCAGTTTAGAAAACATACCGATATACATTTCTTAGCCAGTATATGTCAGAAAACCTATTACATGGTGATATTTACACACACACATACTCTCTCTCTCTCTCTCTCTCTCTCTCTATATATATATATATATATATATATATATATATATATATATATATATATATATATATATATATATATATATATATATATATATATATATATATATATATATATATATATATATACACTATGCACTATGTCTTTGTTTTTACATGTAAATAGGTATTACATTTAGATGTTTTATTTACTTTATTTTTCCAATACGTTGTTAATATATTTGAAACTGAAGTTATTGTACTGGGAGGTAGGGTTACTTTTAAAATTGTGCTCCCCATAGAAAGAAAATCTCCGTTCAAAGGTTAATGATTTCATAGTTTTTGGTTTGCTAATCGTTGAGGACATGGATGCATAAATGTGGTATTTAATAACATCTTAATATAACTGATCGAAAATACCTTCAGTAACCTCTAAGGGGATGGGGTATCAGGTTGTTTTTTTTTCCTAGAAGGGACTGGTATCAGAACATAAGAAAGTCAGTATATGACCATCATTTCCTTTTAATAGTGCTTTCTTAAATTTAAACTTCTTCAAAGAAGCTATAAACTAGCTTTTGATTTTCTCATTGGTAACTTTCAGAGGCAACGCTGTAGCGTTGCCTATAGTAAAGGCCATACGGCTCCAATGTTTAATTATTATTTATTTTTTCCCAGAGGCACTTCTTACGGAAAGGGTCGTCGTAGAAACTTCAAAGGGGGCTCATTCGATTGGAAATCGAGAGTTCTAGTGCCCTTTTTAATAGTCGAAAATGTTTGGAGGGCAACTAACCCCCCCCCCCTTCCCCACCCTCACGCTCATCATTCTCCCAAATACATCCAATCAAAATTTTGAGATAGCCATTTTGTTCAGCGTAGTTGATTTCCAGATAGAAAATACGTTTTTGAGTAGGACACTCCCCCACAACCCTCAGGGCAAGAGTTTTAAGTTATGCCCTTGGGGCATATAGGGTTTTTATAGAAGGTGTTGTCATAGAAACTTCAAAAAAGGCTCATTCGATTGGAAATTCAAATGACTAGTGCCCTTGTTAATAGTCGAAAGTGATTGGAGGGCAACTAGCCCCCCCCTCACGCCCTTCATTTCCCCAAACACATCCAATAAAAATTTTGAGATAGCCATTTTGTTCAGCGTTGTTGATTTCCAGATAGAAAATATGTTTTTGAGGAGGACACTCCCCCACAACCCTCAGGGCAAGGGTTTTAAGTTATGCCCTGGGGGCATATAAAGTTTTTATAGAAGGTGTTGTCGTAGAAACTTCAAAAAAAGCTCATTCGATTGGAAATTCAAAGGGATAGTGCCCTTTTTAATGGTCGAAAGTGACTGGAGGGCAATTCGCCCTCCCCCAAGCTCATCTTTCCCCCAAACCCATCCAATCCAAATTTTGAGATAGCCACTTTGTTCAGCGTAGTTGATTTCCAGATAGAAAATATGTTTTTGAGGAGGACACTCCCCCACATCCCTCAGGGCAATGGTTTTAAGTTATGCCCTGGGAGCATATACGGTTTTTATAAAAGGCTTTTTAGTAGAAACTTCATAAAAGGCTCATTCGTTTAGAAATTCAAAGGGATTGTACCATATTTGATATTCTAAAGTGAATGGAGAGAAACTAGCCCCCCCCCCCCACGTTCATCATTTCCCCAAATACATCCAATCAGAATTTTGAGATAGCAATTTGGGTCAGCGTAGTTGATTTTCACATAGAAAATAGGTTTTTTAGGAGGACACTTCCCCACAACGCTCAAGGCAAGGGTTTTAAGTAATACCTTGGGGGTATATAAGGTTTTTATAGAAGGCGGTGTCGTAGAAACTTCAAAAAAGGCTCATTCGATTGGAAATTCAAAGGGCTAATGCTCTTTTAACAGTCGACAGTGATTTGAGAGCAACTAACCCTCCTCTCACGCCAACCTTTTCCCCAAACACATCCAATCAAAATTTTTGAGACAGCCATTTTATTAAACGTAGTTTGAATCGAATAAAATAACTACAAACAAGAGGTTGGGTATCGCCTCACTGCAGAAGCCTAAAACCCCGAACGAACAGAAATTAAAATTAACTATCTTACAAACATAAAGATAACCGGTGCAAACATAAATTAGTGAATAAATCTTATATAGCTTCAATATTTTTTATTATTTTCCCCCCAGAGCTACTTTATATGCAAGGGTTAAAAATATCATTTTGTTAAAAATAGTTGAAAGGTTAAGTAACAAAACTCTGGCGTCGACAAAACTCCCCAGGGCCCGGGGGCAGGAAGGGATTCTCGTATAAACTTCAGAGAGGGCTCATTTGATTGGAAATTGGAAGTTCTAGTCCAGCTCTTAAGAGTCAAAATAGCTCGAAGGGCAAATAACCCCCCCCCCCCACGCCCTTAATCCCCACTCCTACATTTGAACTTATTCTGTTTATACCTAAAGACCCAATGAGAGTAAGAATGTGTTGGTACTAACACCTATTAGGCATCTGCTCTCCACCCTAACAAGGAAAGAAACAGAGAGTGTAAGGCAGTGGCGGATCCAGGGGAGGGGCGAGGGGGTGCCCTCCCCCCTAACGTAGTCTAAAGTAATGTAATTTATTTAATTAACGCAATATTGCTTTAATTAAACTTGCTATTTCTTCAATCCATTCATTGTTGTCAATCGCTGTTCACAAGTTATGCAAGCTGTCTATTGTTCATATATAAGGTTTTTATCAAAGAGGTAATCGTATAGACAAGAATAATCGGACTGTAAGCAAACCCCCCCCCCCCCCCCATGCCCTAAAAGCTTGAAACTTTTTGGAATAAAAAATGAACAAAAATGAATTAAAAAAAACTTTCAGAAAAATAAGTTTTTCAAAGAAAAGTAAAGGCCATTTTAAACTTAAGCTCAGGTGATACAAATACCTGTAAAAATTCAAACTCAAAACGACCTGAAATTACTATTAAAGAATAAATGAAACCCAAAACGAACAGAAATTATTTTTTTTTCATTTTAAGCTTGATTTTCATATTCAATCTAAGCATTACTCGCTTTAAGATCTATTTATTCATTTATATTATTACTTGTTGTGTGTTTTTTGCTATGATTGTTTATTTAATTTTCTGTTCGTTTTGGGTTTTATTTATTCTTTAATAGTAATTTCTGGTCGGGTTTTTTTTTTATTTTAACATTTATTTTTGTATGTTGAGCCTAATTGTAAGATAGCCATTATTTTTCTTTGAAAAACTTATTTTTCGGAAAGTTTTTTTAATTAATTTTACTAGATAAAACCAATTGAGAAATTCAGAAAAAAAAAACTCAACATAGAAAAAAAAATTGTTTTTTTTTTTTATGTTTAATTTTCTCACGAGTTTTAGTATGATAACCAATTCAGGAAACAGCTAATGTACGTATTCTTGGGACGGATAAAATTTTAAATTAAGCTAACTACGAATCGAGTTCAAAATTTAATATCTTACTCAATGGCATCATTTCACGAAAATTCAAGGAGGGCAAAATGGGTCTTTCAAATTTAGGGATATGCAAATATCTCTTTTTGAAATGAAAATACCAAAAAAGGTGTTTTCCAATAAAAAAGCTTTTTTTTGCTCTAACTCAAGTACAGGTCAGAAACAAGTGAATGTACGTACTTTAAGCTGACGAAATTTAAGCTGAAATTGTGTATATTATGATGAAAATTCAGGAATTTCTGGAGGCGAATCCTCCCTGTTGACACCGCTATCTCACCCTTCATATGATTTGTACGGGTCCGTAACATGAATACATGTACTTTAAGCTGATGAAATGTAAGCTGACAATGTGTACATTATGATCAAAATTAAATATTAGTTTTATATTTTTAGGAGTGCATCAACAGATTCGTTTGTTGATATTCACAAAGTGCGTGGCCTACGAGGCACATATATTGCATCACAACTAAGACCAAAATTCAATATTAGTTTTATATTTTTAGGAGTGCATCAACAGATTCGTTTGTTGATATTCACAAAGTGCGTGGCCTACGAGGCACATATATTGCATCACAACTAAGACCAAATGTTACCACACCCCATGTCACACCAGAGGATTTGGTGACTGTCATCACTTTTGATATGGGAGGTGAATGGAAACCTATTCAGTCACCACGAGTTGATGATGAAGGGCAACCGATAAAATGTCAAAAGGTAAATTTAATCCTTCTTTCAAATTCTAGCTTTTTATTTTTAACAGGTAATCCCAGGATGATGATCTGTGAATTAAATAATAATTGCGTTCCATTGTTGTGAAGTAAATGAGTCCAATGTGCCGATTCTTGCTTAAATAACTTTGTTTAACCTCAGTGACTTTTGTTTGGTATTTTCGAGGCGGCTTTTTGGCTTATTACTGACGTTTTCATAAATAAATTACTTAATAGGATATACGTATACACACAGAACCAAAGTTTTCCGATTTGTTTTTCTACGATACATTTTGCATAGCCAGATTCATCTAAAGTGCCCAATATGTCCTATTTTTTAACACTTGATTTTATGTGTTTGTTAAAGCTTTGGTTGGATAAACCAATAGATGGCTTTGTTAGAATATCAGAACGTTCTTTTTCTGGTCAATCATCTAAAGAAGGAAAGAAAAAGAACTACAGCCAAACGTCTTGGCTCTCTATGCACGCAAACAGTAATTCAATTCAGAATGGTTGGGGGAGGCACAAGTTGAAAAAATACGCCCAAAAATTAGGTAATTGTGTGTAAAACATAAGAATGTATTTGAAAACTTTGGAAATAGCGATATTTTTCGGGGGAGGAGGGCTTTTAGAAAAATAGGTCAATTATCAAAAATTGGAAATTCCTAAAACCTGGGCAGTCGGGAAAGGGACAAGAAGCTATAAAACTGAAGAATGTTCACGATAAATTCACGATGCCGACTTCTGAATAATAACAAAATAAAAGATTTATAGCCAAAAACGGAATATTGGCTATTTTAAGGATGATGTTATGTTGTTAATTTATGAAAAGTTGGGATAGTGCTATTGTAGAAGTGAGGTTCAGGTCTCGTAAGTACATCTGAGCGCATGTTTCCTTGGCAGACGGACGATAGCCGAGAAGAGGCCAATGATTCCATCACGGCTTCTAACTCTAATAATATATTCAGCTTTCAACTCTTTTAGTTTAGAAAGTAGTACTTCGCTTCCTGTAGTTTTTATACTTTAACTAAATAAACCTGCAAGAATTAGACTATCTGACTGAATAAGGGGGCTCGATTTGTTATATGTCATAATGAATCGCGTCGGACACTCCTTGAACTGGAGACACTCAAATTTATAGCTTAAGCATCAACCATATCGCATAGGAGATTTTCGGAAACAGGGCCAGGAATAGATTTTTCTTTAAGGGTCATATTTACAACTTACAAAAATTCTTCACCTGATTTTCCTCCAAATTAAAAAAGCTTAAAAACAGTTACCTATAAATTGTATATATGTCCTGTGTAACCCCAAAAATTACGCGAATAGGGAAATAAGCAAAAAATGTTAAAAGACAAGAAAATAAGAAACCAGTGGGACATTATTTACCTAAACCTCTTTTTATGTAAACTAGCGGGATGGGTGTCAATGAAAAGCAGTTGGAACTGAATACAACAGAGCGGATGTTTTCTTTTGGAAATAGTTGTGATTTGGTATAGTGAAGGATATTGCCATGAAGGATTGCCATGAAGGATTGCCATGAAGGATAATCTTGTTTTGAATTAAATAAAAAAAATAAGTTTTTTTTAACTGGAAGTAAGGAGCGACATTTAAACTTAAAACGAACAGAAATTATTCCGTGTATGCAAGGGGATGTCCCCTCCTCCATACCTTGCTCTTTACGCTAAAGTTTTTATTGTTTTAAAAGATAAAGTTGTGTGACTGGTTCAAACTTTAGCGTAAAGAGCGAGGTATTGAGGAGGGGACAGCCCCTATCATATACGGAATAATTTCTGTTCGTTTTAAGTTTTAATGTCGCTCCTTACTTTCAGTTAAAAAAATTTGTTTTTTTTATTTAATTTCTGAAATTTTTTAAATTAATGCAGCTTTGATTGTGGCTCACCGTACATGAATAATTAAAACGAAATTTGCATATTAATTTTACTTTTTTGGCTAAATGGCTTTCGCGAAATTTTGTTCTGACGTAACTTAAGAATTTACTTAAGTAACGAACTTCTATATTCGTATGTTTTATTACGTATATTAGGGAGTTTGCCCCCTCGTCGATACCTTGCTCTTTACGCTAAAGTTTGAATTTTCTTCGAATCACAAACCCCTGAATCACAAAGGCCGGTTAATTAGAATAGATAGTTTTTTTTAAACTACTAAAAAAAACTTTAGCGAAAAGGACGAGGTATTGACTTGGGGGTGTACCCCCTCAAATGCGTAATAATTTCTTTTCGTTTTAAGTTTTAATTTTGAACCTTACTTTCACTTTAAAACACTTGTTCTTTTTTCATTTTATTTCTAATCTTTTTTTAGAAAATGCTGGGAAATCTGGTACCCCCTTCATAGAAATGTCCCTTCCCCCACGGAAACATCCTCCATTGAAGGATCCTCCCCCGTAATACCCTAATCCAACACCCCCCCCCCCCATCAGAAAAAAATCTCTCCTGAAACGTCTTTATACTTCCCATTAACCAATACTATATGTAAAGAATGGGCAAAGTTCATAACTTCCAGCCCTTCTCCCGAGAACTGTGGGGGATTAAATCATCCTCCAAGACATATTTATTAGATTTTCGACTATGCTGAAAAAATGGCTGTCTCAAAATTTTGATTGGGTGACTTTGGGAAAAAAGGAGCGTGGGAGGGGGCCAATTTGCCCTCCAATTTTTTTGGTCACTTAAAAAGGACACCAGAACTTTTAATTTCCGTTCAAATGAGCCCTCTTATGATATTCTAAGACTAGTGGATCGATACGATCACCCCTGGAGAAATAAAAAAAAAAAAAATAAATAAAAATAAACAGGCATCCGTGATCTTTCTTCTGACAAAAAATACAAAATTCCACATTTTTGCAGATATGAGCTTGGAACTTCCGCAGTAGGGTTTTCTGATATGCTGAATCCGATGGTGTGATTTTCATTAAAGTTATATGACTTTTTGGGGGTGTTTCCCCCTTTTTTCAAAAATAAGGCAAATTTTCTTAAATGCGTAACTTTTGATGGGTAAAACTAAACTTAATGAAACTTATATATTTGAAATCAGCATAAAAATATGATTCTATTGATTTATCTATTGGTATCAAAATTCCATTTTTTAGAGTTTCGGTGACTATTGAGCCGGGTCGCTCCTTACTTACAGTTCGTTACCACGAACTGTTTGATTTTGTACTTCTGCGGCGCTATTAATTTTGAAATCCTGTTAAACCAAAATAAAGTTCCAAATTGTATCTTTTAGCGGTTTCTCATATTCTATGAACCTCTATGAAAAACTTCTACTTTATCCTGTTTGGCTTATTGTGGAAACGCTTTCGTATAATCTCACTACTGGAATCAAATATCGGGACCTGTGGTGGCCTGCTGTCTCGGAGATGAAACTCCGGGTGCCGTATTACCAAGCTGAACTCAATCCCACTACACCACCACAGAGCGTAATCAAAACCAGTTGTCTGCCACGCTATTGTATAAAAACTATCCTGCTACTTGTATAACGCTGTGCCATTGTGATCTGTGCCGCACATTTCATGTTGACCTCTACAAATCGTGTGCAAACACAATCAGTTATTTGCAAATCAGAATTTTAAAGTAATAAGACAGCTATACAATCACTTAGAATAAAACATTTTGTATGTAACACTGAATCTATCCAAGCCACAACAGCAGAAACATCGAGGTTCTTTTTCAAAAGACCGTTACATTTGCCATGTTTAATTAACATTTATTTCAGAATGATGGCTGCTCCCTCCATTTGTCACAGAGACTGACAATGCTGTATCCATCCATTCGAACTGTTCCTATTGTGTCAAGTAGCTCAGCTATTGGAATCCTAATGGCCACGGGAGTTCTTGGAAAATCTTTCAAAGGTCATCCTGGACTTTTTATTAGCAGTAACGGTGGATATTCTTGGCGTCAGGTAAATTTAATTTTGTTGAATTGTCCTAGACTGACACTAAATTACGCTACAAAAAAGTATGCCCTGTTCTTCTGTGTTGCATACTTAAATTCTTTTTGATTGTTTTTTGGTTTATTTTTTTTGCAACCAGTCACATCGTTCCTTATCCCTATACAGGAATATAGACCCGTCTTTGTAAACGGTGCTAAATAACATAGAGCGACAAATCTGGACGGACAAGGAAGCGCAATTTTTTGAAAGAGAGATAGCCCTGCCTTTTAAGAATCTGATAACTCGGCCTTTTAAGATTTTTTTTTGTTGTTGAAAATATCGAGCCAGTAGCAAACGCATCAAGATTTTTAAATTGCGAAGTTTTTTTAGGAGGAAACTGATTCTCTGGGATACAATAAACTTAAATTTGTTTTACATGCCAAAAGTATAAATGGTTGAAATAAACTGTTGCTGGATCGTTCGGGAGTCTGTTTTCGTTGTGGCTCAAGAATTTAGCTATATAACCTGACAGAGCCCACATTCTTGTAAAACGATAGGTAGTTTTGATTGCCATCGGCTTGTTCGACTTATTTGATCACATTGATTACATTTGTCCTGATACAGGTTTGCTGCTATAAAATAAAGCGTTCATGGTTTAGTTTGTACATTGAATCGTTGGGACTGAAAAATAAGCTAAAGTAATCAAGGTGTAAACGTGAAAAAGTATTTAGGTGGGTTTGGAACCATGAGAGTTGACCTAGGCTGTAAAATCTAGAAAATATAAAGTAAAAAAGCAGAGGAAGTGCGCTAGTGAAAAAATCCGCCGGTGACAGTTGAAAAAAGAAAAAGGCTCTTTGCTGGATATATAAATAATGGCAAATAAATAATTTGTATTTTCGTTGAATATAGGAATCCCACTTCCGAATTATTTAAAAGAAATACAGAGAACCCAACTTGGGACAACGTCGTGTGATCTGTATATGTAAAATCAACTGGTTGTCCTTTTTTTGGTAGTCAAGCTATTCAAGCTCGAAGCCCAATTATTAGGGCAAATAGTATTGAAGCTATGAAAGCTGTTGTGGAGTAGAAAAAGAAGAAAAGGCTCTGCAAAAGAAAACCTGTGAAACATGATTTGGAGTGATGTCGGAAGGGCTGGTGACCAGGGCTGCCAGTTGTAGTAATCTCAAGGAGACGACAAAAGGTCATCGAATTGGTAGTACAGTAGGTTGAGGGAACCTTGAATAGACTAAGGGTATAAAATAAACTCATGTTAGGTTATCATTAAGAGTCTGGGGAACTTCATAAATAAACAAACCAAAAAAAAAAACTAGAGCCATTTAGCATGACCCACTTTAACCACAAAGTGAATTATCAGAACTGGAATAAAAATACTTGTTTTTTTTTTCTTTTATTGCATTAGCTTTACAGTGTGTCGGTGATAAATAAATCACTTTGGCTTAAATTGTACAATGGGTATACTTGTGTGGGTGTTTTCAGAAACTAGTCTATTTTTACTTACTAACCTAGCCACAATAGTTTTATTGTCATTAAATGTTTTGAAAAAGGGGTTTACCTTTTTTTAGACAATTTTATGTTTGATCGAAATAAAGGATGATTTTTAAGTGAAATCCAAATTATTTGATTTGTGATTGAATTTTGTTATCATTGAGAAGATACCAACAAAATAAAAACGGGCTATCCTAACTATGCTAAGTTCATAATGTATCTGCCTAAGCGTCGTTGGAATTCTTGACTCGGAAAAAGTTGGCCTCATAGATCCATATTCGTAGTTGTCCAGAATTCTTGTAAATTCAATGGCTAAAGTAAACCTAATGATAAGACACTTTTTACCAGCTTTTTGTTTGAGTGCCTACTAATGTTTCTGTGCGAATTGTTTTCTTTTATTTTTATGCTCCATTACAATCAACTAAATGATATTATTTTTATATTGTGAATTAAGAGTTAAGCTTATTAAAAATTTGTCTTGTTCTACAAGGTTTTGTTGAGCTGTCAGTGGTGCAAGTAGTTATATTTCTCTCATAGCTTTATTATTTTTATTATAATATTGTATTTTCATTATCACATAAAATACAATACTGTATTTTAATTTTGGCCAGTTACGGGTCGCCAGTGATTAACATTGGTATACCAATGTTTGAATAATATTTCACCAGCATCTTTCGTCGATATATGTTCCACTAATCATGATCATCATTCTTATTATGCTAGGAATGACAAGAATCTAGTAAATGAAAAGAGAAATACAGTGAGGTCAGCCCATGTATTTTGCCGCAGTGTCTAGAATTTCCTATCGGATAGCATTAGGGGCTTTGAATACCGTTTCTTCACTTAGATCCCAGATCAAAGAGTTTCTCATTTGTCGAGATACGGGGTCAGAACAGGTTTGGTCTTTAAAAGACAGGTTGGTCTTTTAATTATGTGATTTAAGTATTTAATTAGTATTTAAGTATTAATTTAAGCCCTCGCAGCTCTACAAATCCCAACATTTAAAGAACGAAGGTATCAGCTGATGTGCAAATTTGGGCAGTCCGTTCTTTCGAGTGATAAACACCGATCCCTACCAACCCCCACCGCCACAGTCAACAGAAACACACGCCACATGAATAAGCTGGAACCAGTACGCTGCAGGACAAATCGTTTCAGCAATTCATTCGTTCCTTTTTTTACTAGTGTTATTAATCGTACTTAGTGTATATATATATATATTGTTGTAAAGGGTAGCGTAATTTAGTTGCGATGTCAGCCCTGACTACGACAGTTATTTTTATTAAATGAATCTTGAATCATAAAATGGAGCCACTGTGCACGGGTCATTTGGCTTTCTATTACTGACTATCTTTATTTTACTGATTAGTTATTTTTGTGAATTGTTTAAAAGGAAAAAATCAATGAATCAATTTATTTTTATTATTATATTATTACATGTGTTTTATTGTTAAATTTATAGATATATAGCTTTTATTATTGTAGTTTTATTAAAACTACCGAACGTGTATGAATTGTTTTTATAGCATTTTTTTTTAACCCGTGTTAAAGCACTCAGCTTTTCTCTGATGTCAGTTTCCCACATTCTATGATTCTGTATTAACCGATTTAATATTACATTCTTTTTTAGATTTTGAAAGGAAACTATTTCTACGCAATGGGGGATTATGGTGGCATTTTGGTTGCTGTGAAGTATTATAAATCAAATGGACTTACAAATGAGATGATTTATTCACTTGATGAAGGAATTTCTTGGAAAAGTGTCAAATTCTCTGAGAGTCCAATGAGGGTGTATGGTTTGATTACTGAACCAGGTGAAAATTCAACCAATTTTTTGATATTTGGCTCAAATTCTGGAAATCATAATTGGACAATAGTCACTGTTGATCTTCGAAGTGCTTTCGGTAATTTTAATTTTTCTTTTTTGCCTTTTTAGCGTTTCCTTCCTATGAGACTCATTTTTGAACTACGGAATTAAGAAGAACTTTTCCTCCAAAAAACATGCTTAGATTCCTCAAGGATCTCAGGTCAAATAAGATGAGCTATCAGCTTTTCCTTGTTTGGCTCGAACCATACCTTATCACAAGGAGGAGGAGTGAATCCTTCCAGAAAGAGGTTCGAAGGTACCCCTTCCAGCAAGAACACATGAAAATACTGCTAAAAGTACAATATGTTCTAATTTTAACCCCTCCTTTCTCTAAGCTCCTCCCCCTGGACTCGCTCTCTAACGAGGTTTTAACCTCTGCAAACATGTGACTTGAGTAGTATCTCTTTAGTGAAGACGCTGAATGAGTCTGGGTCTTCATTCTAGTAACTAAATGGAAGAATGGCTTCCATTCTTAATGGAAGAATGGCTCAGTGTATGCCTAAATTGTTTAAACAACGTAGGCAGCAAGAATGGTTCTTGGGGGTCCAATTATTAGAGAAAAAACTGAAAACTTCGTCAACTCTCTAGGACATGATATTTTTAAGGTTGGCTCGAGAATTTTAAAAAGAGGCACAATAATACGTTTAAGAAAGTTTGTTGTAAGAGTGCGTCTGATAGACAGTAATGTTTGTGATGAGTAGATGGGCCTGCTAAAAAATATTCTGAAGGACTATCACCCAAAAATTATTTTTAGCGCTGATGAAATAGCTTTGTATTTGAAGTGCCTCCCAGATAGAAACCTATCAATTTAGAGATGAAAAAAGGTCACGGTGGCAAACACAGCAAAGAAAAGGCTACAATTTTATTAGTTAGATAAAACTCTGGGCGAAAAGAAACTAAAAATGCTGCTATTTGTGGACAATTGTATTGCACGCATTCCCATTCATCCTCTAAAATTGGTTAGTGTAAAATTCTCGGCGGCCAACACAACATATAAATTGCAGTCACTAGCTGCAGGAATAATAATAAAAAAAAACTCAAAGGTACTCACAGAACTGAAGTGGTCAGAAAATATATTTCTGACATTGAAGACGGAAAGGTGTGTGCTATCAACTTCTTAGAGGCCAGGCGATTTGCCAACAAATGTTCGGACAGCATGACAAGTAAAACAACAGGCAACTGCTTTAAGTCGTGTGGACTCGAACTGCCAGAAAATCAAGCTGAAAGGGGAAACGGGTTACAAGTAGAAATACAACTATAAGTGGGACCAAACGTCAACATCGAGGTTGAGTGGAATGAGGGGACAATGCATCTGTCATCAGATAAAATACCAACATTTGAAGAATCTATATTTTTCAATGAGGAGGTAGCATTGATGAGGATGCTCCTTCTGATGACTGTAACCGCCAGTGCACCTGAAGTTTCTAGAATAAAACAGCAATGTACCAGATAATATTCTTTCATCAGTTGTTTCAATTGAAAAGATGATTGATACACGTGCTGCCAACATGGGCGCCCATAAGCTGAATTCCAGGGGGGGGGGGGCAAACTTCGTCTAATTGCTACTTTTAATGCTATATAATATAAATCTCAGAACAAAAATATAAAAATAAGGCAGCATCATTCATCCAGGGGGGGCAAGTGCCCCCCCCCCCTGCCCCCCCCCCCCCATATGGGCGTCCATGGCTGCCAATAGTCTTAAACAGAAGAAGATTACGGACTTTTATGACACAGTGAGGTTAATGTATAGACCATTCTATTTAGTGTGTTGTATACGTTTTTCTATTGTGTATACATTGAGTATTTTTTGTTAATGCAGTAAATAACTTTATTTCATATCTATGCAATAATAAAGTTAATCGTAAGTTTTAGTGGCTGTGGGGAGTAAATTTAGCCCTTTTTTGCCTCTGTAGCTCGGATTTTCATTTCGTTTACCCCTATAACTCGTTACCTTTTCAAGTCAAAATTCATGTAGAAGGATCTCTATAAGTCGAACTATACGTAAATTGGAGAAGAAAATTCATGGTTCTGTGAATTTTAAGTTAGCGTTCGGTGACTGTAATACTCCATTAGTGACCATCTGTATTTTAGTGAGACATTTAGCTGCTAACCTCAGTTTAGAAAGAGGAATGTCTTGGATACTGACGAGCTCCAACGAAACAAGGAACTTAATCAAAAATTTATTTTTTAGAACATGGGGTTGCAACCTTAGTTTGAAGCAAGGCCGTCCAAAGAGGGGGGAGGGGTTTGAAGATCTGGGTTGGAGTTTACTAATATGTAATGCGGTAGTATCATTACATGTTGGCACTCTGTTTATCAACTGAAAAAAAAAATTGCCTCCCTCCTATCCTGAAAATATTGGAAAATACATTCACTCTCTCTGAGCTGTACCTAAAGTTGGTTGTGCCCGGGGCAAAATTAAATACAGCCCGCCTTTCCGAATCAAATATAAGCAGAAAAAGCCGAATCGGAGAGAAAAATTGAATCAAAGTGGGCAATTCACCAGCTGCAGTGCCCCCCAACCCTCATGACCCTGGGCAACTGCCCCGGTTGCCCCTTCTAGGAACGGCTCTATCCCCTCCAAATTTTAGGAAGTAACACTACTTGTAAGTGACACTCATCACTTTAATTACGTTTAAAAATGCTGTTTTTCAAAGCCACTGCTGGAAATAGACTATTTTCGCAGAATCTCGGCTTAGAAGTAAGAAAAACACATTAGGTAAGTACTATACATAAAACTTCGGTAAAAATGTAAATGTACGGTAAATATATATGGAAATTGACGAATGTCTTTTTTCAACCAAAATATTGAAAATAGTAGAAGCCTACATTAAAAAAATAATCCAGGTAATATTTGTGCTTAGATATATATGCTAGATCTAACTGTGATTTTGGTGGTGTCAGTAGTTTCTCAGTGATGAGCTACTCGTCTCTTAGCCATTCCATATATCTTCTAAATATCCTAAATAATTACCTTGTGACAGCGTAGGGGATAAAGCCTCGCCTGGAAACACCTGGGTTAATGGTTGAATCCCGTATGTCCCAAGGAAACTCTTCTTCGTATTGATCGTATTGAATAATTTTTTTTTTTTTTTTTTTTTTGCACTATTTTTTTTAAAAGTTTGCTGCATCAATATTTCTTTAGAATATCTCAATTTGTTTTCATTAAGTATCAGACAACGCTATTGCGTTGCCTATAGTAAAGGACATATGGCTCCAATGTTTTATTGTTAATTATTTTTTTTTTTTTCCAGAGGCACTTCATAGGAAAAGGACTATCGCAGTAACTGCAATGTGGGTTCATTCGATTGGAAATCGAGAGTTCTAGTACCCTTTTTAAGATTCAAAAGTGATAGGACGGCAACTAGTCCCCCCCCCCCCATTTTCCCTATTTCCCTCCCCCCTTTTTCCCCAAATATATCCGATAAAAATTTTGAGGTAGCCATTTTATTAAACATGGTTCAAAGATCATATAACAAAAACTCCGGGGTCGACACAAGCCTTCAGGGCCAGGGTCCAGGGCAGGCGTTGTAAGTTATGCCCTGTTGACAAAAATGGTTCTTATAGAAGGGATGCTCGTAAAAACTCCAGAGAGGGCTCATTTGATTGGAAATTAAAAGTTTTAATTCACTTTTTTAGAGTCAAAAGAGATTGGAGGGCAGTTAGCCCCCCCCCCCTCCCTTCACGATCTTTTTCCCCAATTGCATCAGATAAGAATTTTGAGATAGCCATTTTGTTAAAAAATAATTCAAAGGTCTGATAACAAAACTCCGATGTCGACTCCCCCCCCCCCCAGGGCCCGGGGACAGACGTTGTAAGTTGTGCCCTGGTTCTTATTGAAGGGATGCTCGTATGAACTTCATGGATGGCTCATTTGATTGGAAATTGAAAGTTGTATTCACTTTTTAAGAGTCAAAAGTGATCGGAGTGCAGCTATCCCCCCACGTTCCATTTATTTATTAATTTTCTCAGAGGCACTTCGTGTAGAACCCCCCCCCCCAGATCCCAGTGGCATGTGTTGTAAGTTATGCCCTGTGGGCATGTATGGTTGTTATGGAAGGGATGCTGGTATAAACTTCAAGGGGCTCATTTGATTGGATAATGAAAGATGTAATTTACTTCTTAAGAGTCAAAAGTATTGGGACAACTATCCCCCCCCGCCCTTTTTTCCCAAATGCATCCGATAAAAATTTTGAGATAGCCATTTTGTTAAAAATAGTTAAAAGATCATATAGCAAAAACTCCGGTGTCAACACAATCCCCCAGGGTCCGGAGGCAGGCGTTGTAAGTTGTGCCCCGGGGGCATATATGGTTCTTATTGAAGGAATGCCCGTTTAACTTCAGAGAGGGCTTATTTGATGGAAGTTGAAAGTTCTAGTTCACTTTTTAAGACTCAAAAGAGATCGGAAGGTAACCAGCCCCTCCCCACGCCCTTTTTTCCCAAATACATCCGATAAAAAATTTGAGATAGCCATTTGGTTAAAAATAGTTCAATCATCATATAACAAAAACTTCGGTGTTGACACGACCCCCCAGGGTCCGGGACTGGCGTTGTAAGTTATGCCCTGGGGGTATATATGGTTCTTATCGAAGGAATGTTCGTATAAACTTCAAAGAGGACTCATTTGATTGGAAATTGAAAGTTCTAGTTCACTTTTTTAGAGTCAAAACTCTTTTCAAAAGTAAAATTACAGTAAAATGTTTGAAATGAAATAAAAAACATTAAGGTACGTACATCCGTTGAGTTGTTTTTATGAATCTTTTGGTAGTCCTTTGACGTATGGTCGAATACCTGCGATCTTGTTCGACCTCTTGGTTTAAAATAACCTGAATTGGACCAACTAGCAAATTTTAGTCTTGCTATTCCATTTCCAGAAAGAGACTGTAATGCTTCGGACTATAAGCCATGGTCTCCTTCGTCTGCTTCAACATTTGGTAGAAAATGTCTCCTGGGAAGACACGTTGTTTATGAAAGGCGAATTCCCACCTCCGTGTGTTTTGCCGGATCGCCATATGATCGCGCGTTGACTTTGGAAAATTGCGATTGCAGGAGAGAAGATTATGAATGGTATGTTTGAAAAAATCCTTTTTTTATTAAGCAAATGCTTTACATGTTAAAAGTTCAAATGCTTATGTTTATATGTTTAAGTATTAATGTTATGTTTATATTGTTTAAATCTTAAGCGTTTAAATGTTTAATGTTTATTTGATCTTTTCATAATCCCCCTCCTACAGGCCATGGAGCCTTTGTGGGGATTTGTAGATTGTTATGTAATTATTTTACTGGTATATGGAAAATAAATCTATCTATCTATCTATCTATCTATCCTATCCTTTGTCTCGGAGGTTTTTCCTTTGGAAATTGCTTCAAGTTTTCACTTGCTTTCACTTGCAGGGATGGAACATGCGTTACAAAAAGCAGATAAACTTTGTAAACCAAATACGAAAGGGGGTCTGCATAAAGAACGAATTTTTAGCGTGGGAACATTGGTGAATTGAAACGACTCTTAACTTAATTGAAAGCCATTATTAATTTCAATTGTAAAATGTCTTATTATTTTATCGAAGCCTGTCTTTTTGAAAATCGGTAAGACGCAACTCTGGTGGTTGCTAATTACCACCTTATGTAAAAGGTGTTTCGTATTGTATGTTAGAGGAGTATATTTACACACACTATACAGAACAACTAGCTTAGCGTTTAACACTGCTATGGAAAGCATTCATAGCAGCAAAATTCTTATTTGGTCTGCAACATGCCGCGGATAATCTTTTACTGAATGAAAAGGGCTGCCAAGTAGAGCCTAATTTGTAGATATTGTCTTGGAAGTATCCATTAGCTTCCAAGTTTTGAAGTTCATACATATTATTCCATAAACAATAAATAATTTGGAATGCCATGTATCATAAACAATTCGAAATTCATAATTACTGTTCCATATTTTGAATGATTTGAAGCATCGATCTTTTTTTATATAATCAAGTCATCTCATAACTTTGGGGCAACAGTTTTTTTTTTTAACGAAAGAAAAAAGAAAGGTTGTTAAAGACAGGTGAACATGCATATGTTAAATAAGTGGCTATATGGTCGATTATTCTGGTTTTTGAATTTTCAAGTCATATTATAATTTTTGGAATAATCTTTTATTTACACCGGAAAGGCTTAGAAGGATGTCCAACGAATGATTCACCAGTTGTCTGATAAGCACCAAAGTTGACAAATTATTTTGACCACGTGAATTCTTATTTTTATGTTGCTACTAATTCTTTTTTTTTTTTTTTTTATGTAGTGACTGTGCTATCACGCTCGGATGAGTCTTGGGATATGAACGCCTCAGTGACTCTTTGTGTTGGACCCTGGGAAAAAAAAAACAAACAAATAAACACGCATCGGTGATCTTTCTTCTGGCAAAAATACCGAATTCTACATTTTTGCAGATAGGAGCTTGACACCTCTACACTAAGGATCTCTGATACCCTGAATCTGATAGTGTAATTTTCGTTAATATTCTATGACTTTTAGGGGTTGTTTTCCCCTTTTTTCGAAAATAAGGAAAATTTTCTCAGGCTCGTAACCATTGATGGGTAACATTAAACTTGATGAAACCTAGTTATTTAAAATCAGCGTAAAAATATGATTCTTTTGATTTATCTATTGGTATGAAAATTCCTTTTTTAAAAGTTTCGGTTACTATTGAGACGAGTCGCTCTTACTATACAGTTCGTTACTACGAACTGTTTGATTTAGAATTCAGGCACCTGATTTAAACTAAGAGCACCAAATTGCTCCAGTTTTTTAGCGCAAGATGCTGCCCCTGGTTGACAATAACTATAAACATTTTTAAATCTTAATATCGCTGGCCATTAATTTTAGCGAGAGACAAAATATCACATTTGTCAAAAGTAACTAGTGTGTTTCAATGTAACAATGCCAAAATATGTCGAATGTCAGATGTGTTAAATATGAAAATATGTCTATGTCAAAATATTGGATTTAATGATTCTGATGGCTTCTGACGAATTTATTGTATATTTCAGTGACTTCGGCTACAAGCTTGATGTCTGGAGCAACGTTTGTGCTAAAGATTCCCCGTTCAAGTCGGACGTTTTTGCTGTACCGGAGAGCTGTAAGCCAGGAAGATTTTATAATCTAACACGTGGATATCGGAAGATCCCTGGCGATTCTTGTGTTGATGGCGACTGGAAAAGCTATGAGCCCCAAAGAATACCTTGTCCGGTGGAGTAAGTTACTTATTGTTGTGCTCCAAACGAATTTTTCTGCATTTTCCTGCTCTAACAAGAAACCGATCATCGGTTTTTAAAGCTTATCTCGAAAATATTCTTTTCTTCAAGGATTGAAACAGAAACTTATTCTATTCCAGTGCGGTTTCTAGTATGAAATGTTTCAAATTTTAAAACCTTGACTTTGTGGGCTGGTGTTGCTATATTAATGACCCAATCTTTGATTCAGAAAGACTTTTTTTGGAGTTTAAGACGTATCAGGATTTTTTGACCACGTAAATTTTTGTTTTCATGTTACTACTATTTTTAGTTTAAATGTAGTAACTTCGATCCAGAAAGGCTGTTTTCGGTCTTCAAGATGTTGCAGGAATTAATTTGGTTTAAATATTTTGATTATCTCATGATTTCTTTGAATGAGAGAGAGACAAACATGATTTTTCACAATCGATTCCTAAAGTCCGTGAAACGATTAAATATCAATTTATTTAATTAAACTAATCTCAAAGATGTTATGCACAGACAATTTTTAAGTTCTTAGGAACCTTCTATTTTTGTCAAACCACATACAAAGTTGAAGGATTGACTCTCAACCTTATGCTTGCATAATGGAGCTTCCTAAAATTAAATTAATGGTAATTAATCTCAGTTGATTAATTAATAATCAATTACTAATTAATTGTATGGATTAATGCCATACAATTACGCGAAGGACTTTTGAAATCTAAATTATTATTTTTTTATAGCAGCCACTACGGGAAATTCTATACTAAAGTGAACTTGAAAACGATCTCCATGCTCAAACAAAGCAGTAAAGAAAACACTGAGTGTAGTTAGGTCACTTTTCAGAGAAGAAGGGCGATATCGTGCTTTATGTCATCCATGTTGGTTCAAAAGAAACGAACTACATCCTTTAATGGTGTATAAAGGTTTTATAAGAAGAGATTTAAGGGGAATTATTATATATATTCTAACCCCCCCATTGCACTTTCTGGCTGAAGGGCCACGAAATGGAGATCAGCACCGTTGGCTTCCTTGAGGGTCTAGTGCCGTCATACTATTCTATTTAAAGGGAATCGGAACCTTACAGGAGGGAGTAAAGAGTAAAGCTTTGGGCAGATTGGGGTGCAGTTTGACCTCACCGCTTCAACTCAGGTGTCTTGGTCCTGCGATGAGTTGTTTGTAGCAGTATTCAAAGAGTATAGGTAACATGTAAGAGTAGAAACTGGCGCTAGTTTTGATAAAAACACAACCGCTCCTAATCTTTGGTGTTTTTTGGCATTTTTCAGTGCAATAATAAGGTAAAATTTGATTTATATTATAGTAGGGTGAGTGTAATAATAAGACAAAATTTTTGCAGTAAACAATAATAAGACAAAAATTTTGCAGTGTCTGATCGGAAGTTTTTGTAAAAAAAAAGCGCAATTGCTAATTTTGAAAAAATGACAAGGAACACCATAGAATAGAATAGAATTGAATTTATTGACATAAAAGCCCAAAGGGCCGAGGTCACAAAAACAAAGACACTTTCATACAAACTTAAATTGGCACAAAAGTATAATCTAGGCTAGTGAACTAACACCCTCATCCCTAATCTTCAAATTAAATAAAAAAAACAAGTTTTTTTAACTGAAAGTAAGG
Source organism: Artemia sp. Qi Xiang Cuo (assembly GCF_049724085.1). Classification (NCBI taxonomy): domain Eukaryota; kingdom Metazoa; phylum Arthropoda; class Branchiopoda; order Anostraca; family Artemiidae; genus Artemia; species Artemia sp. Qi Xiang Cuo. Next base: position 69,624,029 of record NC_142800.1, read on the forward strand.
AACGACGTTAAAACTTAAAACGAACAGAAATTATTCCGTATATGAAGGGGGCTGTCCCCTCCTCAACGCCTCGCTCTTTACGCTAAAGTTTTTTTATTGTTTAAAAAAATAGAGTTGTGAGAAAGTCAAACTTTAGCGTAAAGAGCGAGGCGTTGAGGAGGGGACAGCCCCTTCATATACGGAATAATTTCTGTTCGTTTTAAGTTTTAACGTCGTTCCTTACTTTCAGTTAAAAAACTTGTTTTTTTTATTTAATTTTTGAACGTTTTTGAATTAATGCAGGTTTTGATTTTGGCTCACCGTACATAAATAATTAAAACAAAATTTGCATATTATATTTGGTTAAATGGCTTTCTCGAAATTTGTTTAATTTTATTTACGAACGTTTTTATTAGTAATAAATATACGTAACTTAGAATTAAATTACGTAACAAAATTCTATATTCATAAATTTTTAACACGTATATTAGGGTTTTCTCCCCCTAGTCAATACCCTGATCTTTAAACTATAGTTCGAATTTTTTTTCCAGTTCTTTAAAAATGACCTCTTAATCACAATCAGTTGATCAGTTGAAAAACTTGTTTTTTTTTATTTAATTCCTGATGTTTTTCTTTAATAATGCTGGGAAATCCGGCGCCCCCTTCATAGCAATGTCCCTTCCCCCATGAAAACTTCCTTCATGGAAAGATCCTTCCATATAGCCCCCGACCCTCTCCGTCCCCCACCTAACAGAAAAAATCTCCTCTGAAAAAGTCTGTATACTTCACAATCACAAATAATAAATGTTAAATTTGATTAAATTTCATAAATTTCAGAACTCACCATTGGGCCTTTGTGGGATCAAGTCATACTAAAATACATTTTTATCATATTTTCTACCATTCTGAACAAAATGTCTATCTCAAAATTTTGATCGGGTGACTTTGGGAAAAAATGAGCGTGGGAGGGGGCCTAGTTGCCCTCCATTTTTTTTGGTCACTTAAAAAGGGCACTAGAACTTTTAATTCCCGTTCCAATGAGCCCTCTCACGATATTCTATGACCACTTGGTCGATACGATCACCCCTGGGGAAAAAAAACAAAAAACACACAAACAAACAAATACACACGCATCCGTGATCTTTCTTCTGGCAAAAAATGCAAAATTCTACATTTTTGTAGATAGGAGCTTGAAACCTCTACAGTAGGGTTCTCTGATACGCTGAATATGGTGGTGTGATTTTCATTAAGGTTCTATAACTTTTAGGGGGCTTTCCCCTTTTTTTGAAAATCAGCCAAATTTTCTCAGGCGCGTAACTTTTGATGGGTAGCACTAAACTTGATGAAAATTATATATTTGAAATCAGCATTGAAATCTAATTCTTTTGATATATCTATTGGTATCAAAAACCCGTTTTCTAGAGTTTTGGTTACCATTGAGCCGGGTCGCTCCTTACTTACAGTTCGTTACCACGAACTGTTTGAAAACCTTTCTCTATGTTCTATACCCATTGTCAGGAACCTTCAGAGTCTCTATACCTCCCAAATCTGTCCTTGCTAATAAATTTATTATCTCATCTCTCTCCCAAACCTCAACCCCAAACAATTCTTTTCTTAAATCTATTAATTCACTACACTTCCCCACACATTAAACCAAATCTTCCTCTTTCCCTCACATTGGACAGAAGTAAGGACCAGAAGCTTGCCTAACCCCTCCCAGATACTTTCTCCTCTCACCTAGTGGTAACCCATCTGACCTAACACAAATAATAAACTTTTGCTGCCTCTTTTGAAGCCCCGCCTTAAAGTAGAATTCTTCTCCCGACTGCTCTTTAGCCTCTGCATATAACTCCAGTGATCGGGCCTCATTCCCTCGCGCATGCCATACCTGGATCTTGTGGTCCCTTAACCTCTCCCTGACCCTACTTGCAACTTCTCCTTCCTTTAATCCAATCCCTAGCCCACCATTCCATAGATCTGAAAATCTGCAGTCATCCAATATCTTCTTTATTTGAGATGGCCATGTATCACTCTTTAGTGCTTCTAGGGATCCTCAGAGCTTCTAAATATGCTGATTTTGTTATCCTTACTCTGGAAATACTCAGGATTTTCTCTCAAAGTCCTATCATTCCTACTAGCCTAGCACTTCTTAAAGAAAATAAATCTAGATCTCCTCTCAATTCGTTGAAAAATGTAGACCTAAAACTCTCTTAAAATATTGAAGCTGAATCTCCTCCATCCTCTCACCAGCTATCCCCAAACTTCAGATCCATAGTGCATAGCCGATGCAATCTTGACCTGACATATCTGCTTATGCATCTTCAGGTTCTGTATGTTCACCAGTTGGCTAGCAGCCACAGCATTGGCGCAGGACTTTCCTTTAGCAAGACATAGCTTCAGTTGCTTTCCAAACTTACCGTTTGACGAATACTTGCATCCTAAATATGTAAACTCATCCCTAGTTTCTAAATCTATTCCCTCCCATTTTACTCTATCCCTACTTGTAATCTTACCCACTTTTCTAAGAACCATAACTACCGACTTCTTTATATTACATTCTTTTCCTATCTATAAAATCCTTAGTTCTATCCAACAAGAACTGTAAGTCCTCTCTAGACTTCGCTACTAGTGCCAGGTCATCGGCGAACATCAGCATGCATAGTTCACAGACATCTAATGACACCGTTGGGGCTCCTTGCTTCCTAAGAAAATCCGGCAAATCATTAATAAACAACGAAAATAACCACGGTGACAGGGGGCAACCTTGTTTAACCCCCTATCTAGAACATATTACATCTGAAAAGTGTCCTGCCACCCTAATAACAAACTTTGTAGCTTCATACATACCTATTAAAATCCGTACAAGTGGGTATGGCAGGCCAATATTTATACAATCCTTCATTAACAGTTCCCTCTTTACATTATCAAATGCCCCTTTTAAATCCAAAAAAGCTACATACAATTTACCTCCCTTCTCATTCATAAACTTATTAACTAAACACTTTAATGTAAAAATTTGATCAATCGTACTATGTACCTCCCTTAATCTTGACAGCTCCGCGGCCAGCCTTTCGGTTTTCTGGAGCCAACTTCTAAGTCTGTTATCTAATACCTTCGCCATTAGCTTTCCTAGTGTGTTACCTAAATGTATACATCTATAATTTTCATGCAGTTTCCTATCCCCCTTTCTTAAAAATCGGCCCTCCTACTGCTAGGTTCAACTCACTAGGCCAAATTCCAGATCGGAGAACTGTTGTAAATATCAAAGAAATAATATACCATGTCACGCTTCTACTCTACTTCCATAGAGCTGCTGGAATACCATCAGGACCAGCTTCTGAACATCCCTTCATCTCTTTTAAACATTTCCATGCTTCTTCTACCCTTACTGGCTCGATTAAAGCATCATCTTCTTCCTTCGTAGGGCCATAAACTTGATCTTTGATACTTTTCTTCTAATTGTTTTCAAATACACACTCATTTTCCGTTGTCTCCTGCCTCTCTAATTCACTCGACCAGGTGTCCGCGGGGGGATATCTTGGCTTGTCTCCCTTCTAATAGAACTTGAAACCTTCTTCCAAAAAACATTGCTATCCTTATCCTTTAATGCCTGCTCTATCTCCTTAATGTCTTCTTCTTTCATCTTCTTACACTTTCTTACTACTTTCTTATATTCTCTCCTAATTCTTCGGTATGCCCTATCTCCTTATCTCCTTAATATAAGGAGATATCTCCTGCTCTATCTCCTTAATATTTTCTTCTTCTTTCATCTTTTTACACTTTCTTACTATTTTCTTATACTCTCTCCTAATTTTTGAGTGTACCAATAAATTATTATCTTAGGTCCCTGGTCCCTGGAACCTGGCTAAATCTAACGCTTCTTGCAGCCTAGCTTTTAGCTTTTTACTTTCCATATCCAATATCCTTCCCTCTGAATTCCTAACCTCAATTTTATCACTTCCTCCTGCTCTTACGCATATATCATACACTACCTTGGTCAGTCCTTTTAGAGTCTCCTCCACCTTACCAATTTTACAAAATCCCTCACACTCTTCTATTAGCTTCTGAGTACTACCTCTTATTACCCCTTGGTCTACTATCTCTTTTGTCCCCTTAACTATTTTATCGGTTTTCTAATACAAAGATCATTCTTTGTAAATCTACTTATCTCCCCTTCTCTTTGCCAAATCCGAACCCTTGTCTCGCATATAGACCCATGGGACCAAGGAAGACTCAGATTAAGAGCAATTGGGACGATGTCCGACCCTACGTAACCCATCATTCTAAAATTGTAACACATTGGCCACAGATTCAACCCAACCAAACAATAATCTACCACACTTGGTGACCCAGAAAAACAAATAAAATTCCCCACATCTTCATCTTCTCCCAGTTTGCCATTCACAATTACCATTTTTTCATTCACACAAAAATCTGAAAGGTTAGATCCCCATTTATTCCTTCTATGGTTCTGGTCCTTACTCTGTCGCTTACCACTTTTATATCTTCATAATACCAAGGTGACTCGGAAGGATCCTGCGATACATTGCTCCTCCAGTTATCTCCAACTTCCTCAAATTCACCATCTGAAATCCCAGCATACGCATTAGTCACCTGTAAGAATAAAATAGCTATCACCATACAATTCAACATATCTTCTCATCTCTGTTGATACCAACTCCCAAATATTTTCGTTCATATACGAAAACAGCTCCTATAACTAGATCTAATTCATTCATTTTTACCTTTGACCACACAATTTTCTCAGACTCGCTTTTTAATCTCAAAACCGAGCGAAAACGACGTTCTCTGCATAAAACAGCAACTCCTCCGTTCACTCTGCCATTCCTCGATGGTTATCTACAAGCGTACTCACATATAAACCCTTGAAAGCAAATACAAGAACTTCTCCACGTCTCAGCTAGGCCTATATTATCCAACTCATCTAACCTACATGAATCACTTAGTTTCTGGTCACTAAATCCCTGAATATTCCAGAAGCATATTTTCAAATTCATTGCACCACGGCCCTCAAAATCCTATTCCCTAATTGCCGGATCAAGAATAAACCTACTAGATTCGTTTCTTCTTGCCATGCCTTTGCTTCTCGTTCGTCCTTCCCATACTCTTCCTCCCGACCCGCTCGTACTCACTCTTCCCACTCTAGTGCTGGGTCGACGATTTGCATCTTCCGGTCTTCTCTCCGCCAGTCTTTTTTGAACCCGTAGCAGTCTAACTTCCGAATCCGCTGGCTCTTGAGACATCCTTGCCGGCGTCTCTGTCGCGTTTTCGTCTATGACCGTAGTATCGGATTTATCACTCATAACCGATTCTGTGTCCCCATCTGCAACCCCATCACTTTCCCCACCGACCACATTCGTACTTGTCCCGCTGGAATTTTGGACAGCTTCCGATCACTCGCTGAGTTTCAGGGTCGTAAGAAAAGGTTTGGTCTCCAATTTGTAATTCCAATGCATTCCCTTAGGAATGCATTGGATCAACCTTCACTTTTCGCTTGCTCTAGAATCGGTCTTAACTTGTTTCTCGCTTCTCTTTCAGCCTTGGTATAATCAGGGGCCACTTTCAGCCCATGTTCTGTCAGATGTCGATTGCTCCGTAGAAGCGAGTCGCGAATATCTTTAGTTGTGAATCTAATTAGGACCAGTGAGGCTTCTCCGGAACGAGTTTTCATTCTAAACGCCTCTTTAATGTCTCTCCAGCGAATGTCTAAACTGGGAACAACCCTACCAAAACACTAATAAGTCATCCTTTAGCGAACGACCCCTTGCTCCTGGGTTGAACTCTTATAGCACCACGTTATTTTTCTTAGATTCAAATTCTAACTTTTTCAACATGAGCGAGAGTTCCTGAACTTTAGTTTCTAAATCACTTACTTTTTTATCTTGTTCCTTCTCAAACGTAGCCCATACCATCCGTACAGATTCAGCGCTGGCAACAGCATTTTCAATTCGCTGCAACTTCTCCTTAACCTCACCTCTCATCTTTTGCATTTCGGATAGTAGTTCTTCCATTATCAGCATTAGATTCTACTTAAATAAAATATCACGTACCTTTAAATGACCTTTAATATTTATCCACGCAACGGCCAATCGTGCATACCGCTTTTGTCGTTTACTTCGAGGCACGGCTAACACCCACGGATGGCTTTACGATTAGTGGCCTATTTTTCTCCCACCGACTGAACTGCTGGCTATAAGTGGCAGCAGATATTTTCTCCATGGATTTTGATCGACACTGCTGTATTTCTGGCTACCCAGAGGAATCGTTTTGGGCTCAAAATAAACTGTTTTATCTGTGTTTCGAAACAGTCACTTTTCCACTGGCTAGACAACTTTTACCACCTCACCACCTTTGCTTACCGAGTATTTCAACTACAAAAGTCATTTAGCATGTATATAGATTTTCTTTTGGATAACACTTTTTTTTTTTTTTTTTTGTGCTTTCAGGTGTTTATCAAAGTATGCTGAGATGCTACACAAAGTTTTATTTCCCGACCCGATAATTTCTAATTTTATATTACATGCTGTCATTAATTTCATCATAACGTCTTTGCCTCGTCAAGAAGGTTGAATTTTAGATATAAGTTGCAACCGCAAGCATTTCTCTATGCTGAGGTACTAATCTATTTCCTGCAATGCATAAGTCGCATTCCATGCATACTCATAGTCTTTGCTGCCAAGAAAAGGTTATTTTGGTTCGGTATTTCAAAAAAATTAGTTGAAATAACAATTGAAGCAAAAATCAGTTTAGGTATTACCTTGTGACCGCTGTGGATGAAGCCTTTTTTTTTTATCAAGTGTTCTTTGGTTCAATCCGTCCTGTCGCATGGAAGTTGTATTCTGTAAACGGCCATTATGGCGACACCAAAAAGCTGAAGTTTCTTTCTGCCATTTTTGTCAACTAAAAAGAGAAAAATTATGGTTACAACTAAGTCGATACTCAATAAAATTATTTTGCTGATTTATGTCTAGATATTTTTTCCCTGTATTTTATGCTAAAAAGCCCTCGATACTAAATAATTATGATTAACCTTTCTCTTTCTCGTAGCAAGACAAATGTAGAATCGCCTGTGTTTTTGAAATATTTCTTTTTTTATATAAATAAATAGATAAAATCATGAAGCCGTTGACATCGTTGACAGCCAAATAGGAAAAACAAACCACAAAGCCTTAAATGTACATAAATACATTGTATACATATGTTTGCTTAAGCTTAACCGGATACTGAAGCTTATTCAGTACCCGGGCATGAGGACTAATGGGACAAACCTTTTTTTGTGTTGCAAAGGTATCCCAAATAAGATTTGTGTTTAAAATACAAATACAATAAGCTAACAGCAATAGATTATTTTCATAAATTGCACAATGTGCCAAATAAAATTGTATTTTTGCCATTTGTGTTACTTTTTTGCTCAATATGAAAGTATAAATTTATGTGAAAATTGCATAACAAAAGAATCTACCTCTCTCCAAAAAAAATTCTGCTTGTTTTGGCTAATTTGCACAGTTTTAGCTATTTTTGGCTATCTTGTATAAAATTTTGGGCTAATTAGTATAATCTTCGGTTGATTCAATTAATTTTTATTTTTCTAGGGAGCATCGTGATTTCTTATTGGTTGCTCAAAGACAAAAAGTTCTGAGGATCGATTTGAATAATATGCTAAATATAGACACACTTCCTCTGTCACCAGTCAAGAATGTTTTTACTTTTGAATTTGATATACGTCAAAATTGTGTTTACTGGGGAGATAGTGACGAAGATAAAATCTGGGTATGCCTTTTTGTATTATTTTACCACTTAGCTCATTTTCTTTTGAAAACTCGCAGTATTTTCTGTTATATGTCTAAAACTTGAAAAGTGTTTAAATATTCTGTTGTTATTTTTGTTTGAAAACCCGACATACAAAAGATTGGGGAATTTTAAAAAATAAAACAAAAAACATTAAATACAAAAACTAAACACTTCAAAATAAATCACAATTTCGACAGACAGCTCTTTCAGTATCGATTTCTAAAGATGGTCAAGTTTCGGTAAACGGGAATTATAGAAGTATACTTGCTATTCTACGCCAATAACGGGATCACAATCTTGAATTTTGGACTTGATAATAAATGCAGGTACACATAAGGGGAACATAGAAGATGTTTTGCGAAACGAAAAAAAAACTATAATTTTTTTTACTTTTAAAACCTCGAGGGTATATCTTTATTCTAGTGCAACTCTTTTAGCATATATATTCTATTAATTTTAAATTGGCTATTTTAATTAAAACATGGGGTTATAAAAATACCCACTCTTTTGAGTTGTTCAGAGTATAGTAGAGTTCAAGCATGAACCGAAACTACTCTGCTTAACAAGATATTAACCTTATTCCAACATTTTGAGGGTTTAGTGCTAAGGTGAACCAACGCTTTTTTTTCATTTTTGAAGTCCTGGCTACAGTTTTGCTGAATAATATTTAAATTTTAAATTTGCTCGATGCACGAAGAAGGAATTCGGGATAGATCCCCGTTAGAAGAGAGGTAAGGGTATAATTTGGACCTAGACTTTGCGATCATGCGTTACTATCTTTGGTCTTTCTGTGAATATACATTAGTATCTTTCTTCGTTTTATCTCTGTTTACTCCTGTGATGCAAAAGGAAACACTATGTATATCTAGTTTTTGTTGTTTTATTTTTAAAGCTCTGCTTTTATGCTCCACTTTTTCCGAAAATTCTTCGAAAACCTCAGTGTGAGTGCTAGCGGGCACTCACACTGAGGTGGGCATCTAATATAAATTTTCATATTGCATTCACGTTCTTAGTGTCCGAATTACTGGCACTGAAATTACAGGAAGTAGTCTATATGCTATCATAGCAGTAGTAGTGTCGGATTAACGTCGCTGCTTGACTGCTAAGGTCCTTGCGTCAGCCCTGCAATGTGGTATATGCCATCGTAAAGGACATGCGTCAGCCCTGCAGTGGGGTATATGCCATCGTAAAGGACATGCGTCAGCCCTGCAGTGTGGTATATGCCATCGTAAAGGACATGCACTTGAGATTTAAAAATTTACAGCTGAAATATTCACATTATTGTCATCTGATGTTTAACTGTTCCTAAGTAGACGTATTCAGTGAACACTCATGTACTAAATTGGGACTCATTGCTTTAGTTTGACATTTGTTTTAATTAATTCAACTTTTACCTTTAAATTATCATATTTTTTGTAGCCTATCCTTCTTAGAATAATAACTAACTTTTCGCCTTGTTAAATTATAACCAAAGAAGAACTTTTCAGGGCGTAACTTCGTATCACGTTACGTACACCTCAAAATCTACTGTTTTTGTCGTATGACAGTACGTATCAAAGTAACATATAGTGTTACTTCCAAGTTATATGAAAAACTTAATTTCATATCTCATTACGTACACCTTATAGTTTACTATGTATGTCATATACCGTTACCTATGAAAGTAGCATATGAGGTTGCTTTCAAGTCGTTTTAGGGATGTAACTTTGTATCACATTACATACATCTCACAGTCTACTTTTGAGAACTTGGTTCACCTCAAAACCCTCGATTTAATGCTTTTTTGTGAAGAATAGCTGCATCCTTGGTATGGAAGTAAAAAAAGAGCAGCTTTTGGCCTTTTTTGGCTTTCTCCACATTTGTTTCGAAACCCGAAGATTTTTATCATTTCCCCATAATGCCTCTTTAGCTGTCCTTCTAATTCGCTCTTAAATTTGAGGATTTTTCGGCTGTTCAATAGTTTTCAGATAACTTATTTTGAAATTGTCCCTTCCCCTCTGGTTCAATTAAATATGTCTTTAGTGTGTTTTTTGATAGCATAGAGCAACGGAATGGGTGTAAAGCTTTGCTCTCATTACTAAAATGTAAATTTGCGCGCAAATTATGCGAAATTATGGATTCTTTCTTATCTGATCAAGTTGCAATAGAAGTTGAAGAGATTTGACTTTGGTTGCCGAAACTTCACAGTAAATGAGGAACAATTTCGTAAACATTGAAACAAGCTTTCGTTTAAGTACGAGAATCATCATAATCCAATTGTGAATTAAGCATTCAATTTGATTGAAGTCTGAATTCCATTCGTATTTAAAACAATTATGTTTTAGAAGCCCTAGAAAAGGCTATAAAGTATTTTTTCAACAGAATTTAATTGACTTGGGTTACCACTTTGTGTTGTGGTTGAATTTACAGTAGGTTCCTGCTAAGTGTATTTGGTGTTTACTTATTTTATTTAGGGCAAACAGTTCTTTTCGAGAACAAATGGTTTTGATCTTTTAAAGAAAGTAGGTTTAGGCGAGACCTAGCCCTTTGATCTCAAACCTCCAGGAATGAGCTAAAACATCTAGTCCTAAATTCCCCTGAAGGTTCAATCGCCTGTTTATACTGTTTTGTTTAAAACGCTAAAAAAACGGTTTTGAGAGGTTGTTTGCACTAGCTCTTTTTGCCAGGTTGTTATGTGGTTAAGTTAACTAGGATTTTTTTTTCCTTTATATTAATAATCAAAAGAATTTCAAATGAGTCTTTTACTATCCGTTCGGCTAGTCTACTTAGCCGAATTATAGATTTTCAAAATCATTACATAAATCCAAAGGCTAATAGCATTTTTTTTTTTTTTTTACATGATATCCTATAACAATTTTTTTTGAATCCCCTTCTCTTAATGGAGTTTTCTGTTGTCAAGCACGCACTTAGTCAAAAAAATTAACGTTTAGTAGATTATTTTTTGCCTAATTCAATTTTCTGTTTTTTTTCTATTCTGAAGCACATAAGTAAACCAGAAAGGTGTTATTTATACATACGTTAAAACACGTATGAATGTTTGTTTGGAATTTTTTTTTAGTTTTTTTGTGGACCTTTTCAATTTGCCCTATGAATGTTAAAAAAAAAAAAAAAATCCACATTTTTCCTCCATTCTAGCCCACTTTGTTTATCTTTTTAGCGACAATGTTTGAATGGTAACCAATCTCATGAATTATTAGTTGAAAGTTCTTTGCAATCAATCGAAGGAATGGCGTTTGATTGGACTTCAAGAAATCTTTATTTTGTTGATGGCCAACTAGCCAAAATTGAGCTGATAAATGTCGACGTTAATCATAGTGGACGAATGAGACGAACTGTTTTAAACAAAGGAATTTTGGATAAACCAAGAGGCATTGCCGTCCATCCTCTTCGAGGGTCAGTATCAGCAGAAATCTTCTTATATTTGGTTTTTTCTTAGAACCTTCAAGCAATAAAAGTTATTTTTATTATTATGACGTATTGATGTTCTTCTAATTTCTCTAATTACTAAATTTCTCTAATAGCTTCTGCTAATTTTTAGATGCTTCTGCTGCCCAACGAAAAAAAAAAGTTATGTGTGCGCGTTCATATCGAAGCACATCAATGTGTTATAATAATAAAAATAACAACTTATTGCTCTGAAAGCCCTAGGGCCATGGTAATGCGAAATGACAAATTCAGTTATAATTAAATCATACTATATAAATAAAAACATATTACAAAGATCTATTTCTATGCTTCATTGCCAGCCTGAGATATCGTCCTAGCCGCTCAACACTGACAAAGCACTTATCCCTAACTATACCTGCTAACCATCTTTCATCAAACCTACACTCTACATACACTTCCTTTCGGAACTCACTCAATTCTTCACACTCACCCATATTATGACCCACAGTCTCATCAATATATCCACACAGGGCGAAAGTAATGACCATCCTGTCCTTGCCTCATCCCACAATATTTTCACCACATGTCTCCTTAATCACTACTTAGAGTCGCAGGGAAACAGTGGCTTCTTTCATGCTGCCATCTTCTCTTGTATTGTATGTACTTTGAGCTTATCTTTAAGTAGTAATAGTGCAGTGAGGTGGGGCTGTAGAATCTGCATTCGACAGTTAATGTAAAAACCATAATATTGGTGTTGTCACCAATCCGAAACCCAGATATCTCCCGTCTGGAAATCATAATATTTCCTCAGCAAGAATATTATCCATCACCTTTGATTTTGGATTGTAACAAATTGAACGGGAAATATCTGGGTGTTTTTTCAATTTCATCCATCAATGCAAGAGGGCTGTTGACACTACATATGGTTCATGTTTATGTAAGAGCTGTATTTGAGCAGTAAAACCGTTTAAATACAGAGCCGCGGATAAAGAGGTAAAGAAGAGTGCCAGAAAAGACCAGAGAAACCTGCTGGAGCGAAAAGCAGCGCAGGCAGAAGAGGCGGCGGAGAGAGGTGATTCAAGAATCGTCTATAAAATCACTAATGAGATTATTAGAAAGAAATCCTCTATTCAACATGGACCAGTAATAGACCCCTCGGGCATCCTGATAAAACAGCAGTCTGACGTAAACGAAGTTTGGGCCAGTCACTTCGAGAAGCTGTTGAATAGATCTCCACCAGAGGATCCCCCAGAGATCCCCAGCAACAACACTGTTTTCCTTAGATATCAGCACGATCCGCCGTCATCCACTGAAAGTATAGCAGCAGCAAAGGAGCTGAAAAATGGGAAGTCGCCTGGCGAAGACAGGATATCCGCGGAAATGATCAAAGCGACTGTTATGACCTGCATCAAGTTCTGGACAGCGTTGTTCGCAGTAATCTGGACGACCGCCAAAATACCTTGGGATTGGAAACGCAGCACGCTTGTGAGGATCTTTAAGAAAGGCGATACGTCCTTCCCAGGCAACTGGCGAGGAATCTGCATGCTTTCCATAACTAGCAAATTGCTGACGCACATTTTACTGCAGAGAATCAGCTCGCAGCTCGACAGACACCTTCGCGACGAGCAACATGGATTCAGACCGAACAGTTCATGTGCAGACTTGATATTCACCCAACGGCTACTGACGGAAGAAAGCAGAGAATGGCGCTCCAAAATCTATATGATATTCATCGATTTTGAGAAGGCATTTGACTCAGTAGACCGCCAAAGTCTGTGGAATATCCTACTGCATTACGGAATCCCTGAAAAGATAATTTCACTGATTGTTGCGTTTTATGAAGATAGCGAGTGCTGTTTAAAGACACCAGATGGTTAAACTCATTTCTTCTGCAATCTGTCAGGAGTTAAGTCATGTTGCGTCTTATCACCGCTACTTTTCGTAGTCGTCATTCACTTCATGCTATAAAATACAAGCACAGACGGACTCCAGTTGAATCCCGAAACAAGCCTCAGTGATGTAGACCTTGCTGTCTAAATTGCCGCCCTAGAATCATGCAAGCAAAGACTCCAAGAACTCCTTGACAAAGTGAGGGAGAGAGGCGGCCATGTTGGCCTAAAAATAAATAATGAGAAAACAAAATGCATGGCTACCACAGATTCACCCCTGAGCATCACTTGCGGAGACCAACACATAGAGCAAGTCGTCCATTTCAAATACTTGGGAAGCATAATAGAAAGTACCGGATCGACCACAAAAGAAGTGCTCACAAAAATCGGCCAAGCCAATGGGGCCTTCAATAGGTTACGGAAAGTATGGCGGTCCCAAAGCTTCTCTATAAGGCTAAAGTTACGACTCTTCATTAGCAATGTTATGTCAGTGCTGCTTTATGCAGCCGAAACCTGGCACCTGAACCAGGAACAAGAGCGAAGAATACTTGCTTTCGAAAACACATGTCTCAGAAGAATTCTCAACATCCGTTGGCAGCAGAGAATAACAAACCAATGCATCCGTGACAAGACTGGCCAGGCTCTTGTGACACATATCATAAGAGTCCGCCGATGGAGATACCTTGGCCATGTACTACGTATGGACAATCTCCGACTACCAAATGCAGCGCTCCATTGGTAGCCATCGGGTTCACGCCGCAGGGGCAGACCCAGAAACACCCTGCGTCGAGCGTACCAGACAGATCTCCGTAACCTGCACACATCAATCCAACCTCAGTGGGAGGACATACTTGCAGCAGCAAACCGGCGGGAAGATTGGCGGCTCCTTCTTGATGCCCTGGGTGCCTCTGGAGGCACAGGCGGATCTAAGGTCTAAGGTAAAACCGTTTAAATAAATTAAGTTTACAATGGATAAGGTAGCTTTGGGGATGGTTTTCTTTAGGCATTTGTAGGAGAAAAGAGTCTTGAAGGTGCACAAGGGGGGATGGGGGGGTATTTTCAAGTTCCTTTCTATGAACATTTTGGGTAAACACAAACACTTAAAAATATGGGATGATGTTGATATTTGGGTCAATGAACACTTCCTAAACGTCATATCCCTCCTTTTGGATAATTTTTGTGATTGCTCCATCACTGATCTGTGATGCCCTGTTGATGCAGACAGGCATTAATAGGATTAATCATACAAAGTTTATTCCCAAAAGACTCTCGCATGCACTAAGGGAACTTAATCTGCCTCATACATTAAGCAGAAAAAACTCAATAGCAAAATAAAACTTTAAAACTGATTAGAAACAAAGTCAGATACTTAAATTGGTCAACGTAAAAATTAAAGGAAATTCGTGAAATATAGTATGCTCAAGCATGTCCAAAATAAGATGGATAAAGGAGCAAGAGACTCACTTATTTGAAATTTCAAATATATAGGGGAGGAAAAATGTTGTATTTTTTGCTATGTAAATTCATATTGAGACGGAGATTTTTTGTTGATGCAGAAAGAGATGATAGCTGCATCAACTCAAAGAGTTGATGCAGATAGGGAGGTGAGAAATTACTAAAAAAGTGAATTTATTCGGGAGTTATGGAAGCTCTATTGGTGAATGTAAGCAAATTTTTGTTCGTCTCTGTCCCGCTCGGCAAAGAAGGGAGATATTAGTGACTTTACCACCTTTATTAAAGCAATTCTTAGATATCTTTTTGGAATACCCGTATTCTTTCCGACAATTTTTTGAACATTCCGTGATGCCAAATGAGATAGGCGTGATCAGTGTATCACTGTCACATAGGAGGCTGAGTTGGCAATGCAAACCCTGTCAAAAAATTAGCAAAAAATAGTCCAATATAGTATAGTTTAGTCTAACCATCTTATTGTATAAGTACTTTCATTTGCAACTCTTGCCGATTAAAGAGGACTTCCAACTAAAAATTAAATTTAAAAGAATCAAATAAGAAGATGAATGAATAAAAACTAAATAATTCCTTTAACTAATCAGGATTTGGGCATGGTTGTTATATGTAATCATTGTAATCGTGATGCTAAGGCTTCTGAAGAACAAGTAGCTTAGTTTCTACTATAGATAGTATCTCGCTCAACATTTCAGTGTTTCTTTTCAAATTACAATTAATGTATAACCATATATAACGTTGAGCGTTCACGTGTATTTTATAAACAAAATACAAATATATTCATCCTAGAAACATCAAATGTATGTATTGTGTGGATTGGGGTGAGGGCTCACAATCTAGTTGAAGGAATTTTTTGGTCTACATGGATTAGAAAACAATTTTGGTTGCAAAAAGTTGTTGAAGTACTTTAATAAAATATTTGCCATTTCGAAAGTCGTTCGGTGGCAACAGTGGGTTGGACAGAATTTCATAGGTTGGATTATTGAAGTTGAGTAGCATGGTTTATATGACTTATTGTTGAATTTGGTAGTCAAAAGACATTTAGCCTTATTTGTGAGTCATTGTATATCCAGATATCTCCGTAGTGTCTATCGTTTAAATATAAATGATAAAATTTGTAGGGAAAAGGGTTAACCTCCTAACAATTCAAATATCCAGCAGGTGAAATATCTCTAGCCAGTTTCATCCAGGTGCTTTGGAATAGTAAAAATAAAAATGAAAATATTTTGAAGCCAAAGTCATGTTGTCGCAATTAACATACCTCATAATTTCTTCTTTTAGAAGGATTTCTCCCTAAAGTCTGTGGTTACTCATAGGGAATATGATTTAAAGAATGAATAATAGTGCCTGTCGTTCTTTTTTTTTCTTTTTTTTTATATCGTTTGCTCGTTTTTTTCTGATGAAAAAAAATAAATAATACGTATGAGCTGTAAGGGAAGATAGTGTCTCGATTGAATTTTTATTACAGGTATCTATTCTGGACTGATTGGTCAACTGCAACACCATGTATTGGACGTTCGCCATTAGACGGCTCTGATCCTCAGAAAATAGTTATTGGAGAGGTTGGTTGGCCAAATGGAATTACTGTAGATTATCAAATTGAAAGGATCTACTGGGCTGATGCGAAGCTTGATTTCATCGCCTCGGCAGATTTGGATGGCTCTAGAATGAAGAAGATTACAAAGCAAGCTGTAAGTAGCAAATATTTTTTTTTCTCCCTCCCTCCGTCCTTCCCTTCTTCCCTCTTCCTCTCTCTCTTTCTTTTTTCTCCCTCGGGCTGCTTAGGGACCTCGTCAGTGGGGATTTCTCCCCCTCATCTAGGAAAGTATATTAAACCAGATATGGACAATATACTACATCTGGACTGTATGAAGATCACTAGTTCTTATGCTGTAACCAGTGAAACCTTTCTTTAGAAATAGAATAAATAGAATAATAAACAGAATAATAGAATAGAATAATATAGAATAAATAGAATATTTATAGAATAAATAGAATAATAAACAGAATAATAAATAGAATTAACAGAATAAACGTCAAAAAATAACAGTTTGTTCTTTTTAGCTGTAAGGTCTTCGACTAAATAAAATAAAGCAAATGCATAGGTTTTACGCTTTT
Organism: Artemia sp. Qi Xiang Cuo; assembly: GCF_049724085.1. Taxonomy (NCBI): domain Eukaryota; kingdom Metazoa; phylum Arthropoda; class Branchiopoda; order Anostraca; family Artemiidae; genus Artemia; species Artemia sp. Qi Xiang Cuo. The sequence continues at coordinate 69,640,681 of NC_142800.1, forward strand.
TATAAGGAGTAAACACAGACAAATGTATAAATAATGTGATGGACTAGCTCCTAGGGGGTTAAAGAGACAGCCAATTGGCACAGAAATATATATAGCTCCCCAATTTTTCCCGAAAGTTCGTACTAGCACACAGTATAATATTTGATTCTGAACATGAACGTAGTGGATAAAAGGTGAATCGTTATTATGGGCTGGTTTACCCCCCCCCCCTCCATAAAAGCGTTACATAGTCATGCAACTGTTATTGTGGCACAATTCAGTGGATTTTTGTCATTGGGCGGGGTCTGCCTCAGACCACAAAAGTCCATTTTGAGGTACATATTTTCAAACTCCATGAGAGGTGCTTCTGATAAGTAGATACATTCTTAGACCACACTGGCTATACATGACAAATGAAACTCAGAGAGGAGAGAAAGTAACAAAAATGAAAAATAAAATCAAAAAGGGTGAAAAAACGAGGATTTTGTCAGCCAGCGAACCATGAAGATGACAAAATATAGCAGGCTGTTCATAGAACAGTCTGCTTTAAATAGTTTCCACTTAAAACACTCAATCTGGTTTCGTTTTGTTGATGATATCTCTTCTGTTTGGGAACACGAACAAGACTCTCTAAGAGATTTTTTGGCATATTTTAACTCTTTTGATTCAAATCTCCAGTTCACAATGGAACTCGAAGATTCAGGTAACCTGCCTTTCTTAGATGTTTTGATTATAAAAACTACTCCTAGTCTTGAATTTTCTATATATAGAAAGCCAACTCATAATGATCAATATCTACATTTCTCTTCCCATCAACCTCCTTCTGTGAAAAGAGGGGTAATAATCTCTTTAGTAGACAGAGTTTTAAAAATTTGTTCCTATAATCATATAAATTCTTAACTGAATTATGTAAAGGATATTCTTTTCTGCAATGGTCGCACAATCAAACTCATTGAAAATATAAGAGTTATATGATCAAAATAGATAAAAGAGCACAATAGGGAACTTGTTCCCCGAGATTAAGTTACACAGGCTCGTGAGAAAAAAACATTAATCGTTTTAACATACATCCCAAAACTTGGTGATAAACTTGAAAAATTTTTAAGAAAACATAATCTCTCTGTTTCTTTCAAAACCGAACAAAAAGTTGAACACTTTTCAACTCAGGAAAGGATAAAACAGACCCTCTACTGGGTAGTGGTGTCTACAGAATCCCGTGTTCTTGTGGAAAATTTTACATTGGTAGGACCCATCAACAACTGGGTGAACGTTTGCATGAGCATAAAATTTCAATAGATAAGTCCCTGAGATTAAAGAATAGCAATGACAACTTTGATTCGGCATTGGCTTCGCATATTTTCGTAAATCCAACCCATCTAGTTCTGTTTGACGAGGCAACCTTGATATCATCTGTGAATGGCGTACCACAAACTTTTAAAGAGGTAATTGAGATAAAAAAATATATGAACCAAAATTTATCAATAAATAGAGATACTGGAGATATTTCATTAAGCCCAATTTATGACAGTTTAATCTTGAAGGACTCAATCAATATTTTCACCCGAAAAAACTTAAAAGAGCCTATTTGCATATCTAATGAAAACCGAAATTGTAGACAAGCTAAAACTATTGCAAGACGAAAGATCCTTGCCCAATCATCTTGTTAAATTCATTTTCATTGATTCCTGCCTGGTTTTTTATTCAGTGTCTGTTCTGCCTTTGTTTAGTAAACTTCGAAAGGTTAGATTTTCGTTATTTTTTTTTTTTTTCTTTCTTTTTTGTTTAGCACTGAGGACGACTTGGCGGAGGTCCTTGTCGAAATATTTGCTTATATTTTGTCATCTTCATGGTTCGCTGGCTGACAAAATCCTCGTTTTGTCACCCTTTTTGATTTTATTTTTCATTTTGTTACTTTCTCTCCTCTCTGAGTTTCATCTATCATGCATAGCCAGTGTGGTCTAAGAATGTATTTGCGTCAAGCTTACGGGGAGCATTGGACCAATATTGTTTTAGATTTTTTTAAATTGTGTTAAGAAACATACAAATCTTATTCGTCAGTTTGATTTCTTATAAACTTGTAAAAGACATCGAATTCTTCCACCTTCTTTACGTTTCAACCTACATTTAGGCACACATTCTGAAGGCCCATTTATTCAGAGAATGGGTTTCAAAACTTTAGCACATATTTTAAAAGACCATAGATCCAGAAGATACGTCCTTAGTAATAAATTACTTAATTTAAAATCCTTATTATATCAGATTTTGTCCCCTCAAGATTTTCACGAGATTTTACAAATCTCACATAGGTCTTTCAGACACATATTCCATTCATCAAAAACTCGTTTATCGGAAAAATTCTCAAAACTGGAATTTCAACAGTTTCAACAATCATTAATTTTCCTTCCTAGATTTTGTCCTGGTCCTCCTTTGGAAAATTTATCCTCTAAGGTATTCACATCCAAGGAACTAAGTATTCATTCAAAAGGACCAAAATTTGCAATGGCTCAAACACACGTAAATACTGCAGAAATTATTACGGGCGTGGAGTCTGCTATTTTTAGCTCTCATGGTGAAGTAGAAAATCCAGACCTACTCAGAGGTGAAATTGTAAAGAGTATTCTTGATTATAGGCCATCTTTGTCACTTTCAACTCAATAAAAGGAAGAAATTAAAATCCTCCGAAATTAAAAAAAAAGACAAAAACACATTAATAACGAAAGCGGACAAGGGAAACTCTGTTGTAATTATGTACTCCGCAAATTATGAATTAAAAGTTAACACCCATTTAATGGATTAAAATATTTACAAAGAAATAAAATTTGATCCCACGGACAAATACACACAGAAGTTGAGAAATGAACTAGGAATTTTAAAAGATACTAGACTAATTACCCCTCAAATGTACAGAAAATTTTATCCCAAAGGTTGTTCAGCCCCAAAGTTTTATGGTCTGCCTAAAATCCATAAGAAAGATAGTCCGTTACATCCAATTTTAGCATGTTATAGTTCTCCGGCTACATGCATAGGAAGCTTCTTAACCACAATTTTTAAGCCTCTTTTAAGCACACAGAAATCCTATATAAAAAACTCCATAGATCTTGTTGAGAAGTTAAAAAATCAAAGTACAACAGAAAATACCGTCTTATCTAGTTTTGATGCAGTTTCTATGTACACTTCATGCGATGTCCATAAATGCGAGCAGGCTTTACAAAGAAAATTAAAGGAAAATTCAGCTTGATCGGATTACAAAACTTTGGAAATTGATACAATAATGACCCTTGTCCGTCTTTGCAACAAGTTCTCCTTGTATTTTAAATTCCAAAACAAATTTTTTCTTCAAATGATGGGCTTATCCATGGGCACTGTCTTGTCTCCTTATTTGGTAAATTTTTACATGGATTTCATACAACAGTATGCTTTGAATAGTTTCCACTTAAAACACTCTATCTTGTTTCGTTTCGTTGATGATATACTTTCTGTTTGGGAACATTGACAAGACTCTGTAAGAGATTTTTTGGCACATTTGAACTCTTTTGATTCGAATCTCCAGTTCACAATGGAACTAGAAGATTCAGGTAAGCTGCCTTTCTTAGATGTTTTGATTATAAAAACTAATTCTAGTCTTTAATTTTCTATATATAGAAAGCCGACTCATAATGATCGATATCTACATTTCTCTTCCCATCAACCTCCTTCTGTGAAAAGAGGGGTAATAATCTCTTTAGTATACAGAGTTTTAAAAATTTGTTCCCGTAGTCATATAAATTCTGAATTAAATTATGTCAAATATATTCTTTTTTGCAATGGTTACCCAATCAAACTCATTGAAAATATAATAGATATACGATTAAAAAAGATAAAAGAACAAAATAGGGAGCTTGTCACCCTTGATTCAGTTACACCGGCAATTGAGAAAAAACCTTTCATTGTTTTACCATACATCCCGAAACTTAGCGATAAACTTGGAAAAATTTTAAGAAAACATAATCTCTCTGTTTCTTTCAAAACCGAACAAAAATTTGAACACTTTTTCAACTCAAGAATGGATAAAACAGACCGTCTACTGGGTAGTGGTGTCTACAGAATCCCTTGTTCTTTTGGAAAGTTTTACATTGGTAGGACCCATCAACAACTTGGTGAACGTTTCCATGAGCACAAAATTTCAATAGATAAGTCCCTGAGATTAAAAAATAACAAAGACAACTTTGATTCGGCATTGACTTCGCATATTTTCGTAAATCCGACCCATCTAGTTCTGTTTGACGAGGCAACCTTAATATCAACTGTAATTGGCGTACCACAAACTTTTAAAGAGGTAATTGAGATAAAAAAAATATATGAACCAAAATTTAGCAATAAAAAGAGATACTGGAGATATTTCATTAAGCCCAATTTATGACAGTTTAATCTTGAAGGACTCAATCAATATTTTCACCCGAAAAAACTTAAAAGAGCCTATTTGCATATCTAATGAAAACCGAAATTGTAGACAAGCTAAAACTATTGCAAGACGAAAGATCCTTGCCCAATCATCTTGGTAAATTCATTTTCATTGATTCCTGCCTGGTTTTTTATTCAGTGTCTGTTCTGCCTTTTTATAGTAAACTTCAAAAGGTTAGATTTTCGTTTTTTTTTACGTATTTTTATTCTTTCTTTTTTTTAGCACTGAGGACGACTTGGCGGAGGTCCTTGTCGAAATATTTGCTTATATTTTGTCATCTTCATGGTTCGCTGGCTGACAAAATCCTCGTTTTTTCATTCTTTTTGATTTTATTTTTCATTTTGTTACTTTCTCTCCTCTCTGAGTTTCATTTCTGATAAGTAGGATTAATATTGAAGTTAATATGGATTTACTTTTTTACATCTTTCAAGGTAAGCTTTATTGAGGTATTTTACTTACTAAAATTCTAGAAAGATATAATAGTATAAAGTGCACGCACAGGATATTTTCAAAAATCAAGAATTTCCATGTAAAAAATATTGATGTTTTATTTTTAGCTGCCTAAAGTAGGTGTTCTCGTTAAACTACCCATCGTCAACCAGTAAAAACCCCAACAACTACTAAGTGACGATAATTTATCGATAACGATAATAAAATAGCCGACAAGATAGTACAAGTGGAATTTATCCTGCTAAAAGCATGTACATTAGGCTAGCTTGGTGCAAATTACAAAAAGCATAAAAAGTCAAAAATAGATTACTCAATGTTCCCCAATCAAACGGTCAATTTTTGCTTCTTAGCAAGCAACACCATCACAAAAATATTTGAAAGGAGGGTTCTGATTTTCTCAAAGCTGTTATCAATTCTAGGAGTACAGAAAAAACAAGCTTCAGATGAAGTTACTCTGCCAAAATAAACCCCAGAAATCTATTCTTTCCACTTCACTTCTGTATTTAAAGTTCTGCATGACTTTAATTTTTCAAGTATCCATTGATACGTGCCAAGTACGGCTGGTGAAATGTTTGCTTGCTGGTAACAGGCACATTACTTTACTCGCGTAAAGACACCGAAGTTAGATCAATAAATAATATAGTCCTCAGTCAAGTTTTTTACTGATGCCTAGTATTGACGAATAAGTGGGGGAGGGGGTGATCTTTCTTCTTGTATTTCACTACATGTGCTTAACCTTTTTGAACTTGCAGGGTACAACAAACCATCCGTTTGGTGTAGCTGTCTATAAGACAGTTGTTTACTGGAATGACTGGCATTCAAACGCCATCTATGTCGCTGACAAATATCACGGCTCAGGAATCAGACCAGTTGCGACCAAACTTAATGGTCTTCTTGATTTGAAAGTTTATAGCCACAACTTGCAACAGGTAACCCTACATTATCGATTTTTCTGTTATACAGAAGAAATGCAAAAAAAAGATTCAGGAGTACTGTCTTGCTCCCATGCTCCCATGACTAATTATGTGTTTTTAGACAATATTTAATATTTTCTTTATTTGGGATTTTTGCTGCGTTTATTCTTTATTAAGAAGAAACAGTTTCAGATGTCTTTTTGTTATATGATTTGTGATTATTTTATGTATCATAGTATCGTTCCTTTTTTCTTGGGACGGCGGGGGGGGGGAACAAGTCCTCTTTATATCGTTTAGTTGAGTGACCTTGAAACTTGTGGGCAGTTCTCAATGCTAAAATTTTGTAGACATAGTTTTCTGAGGAAATTTATCTATTTGACTCTACTGCAGCTACGCTCATGAAAGAAAAAAAAAAAAAAAACAAAGCTGTTATTGAATGTGTTTGGGCTTGTCTTCTCATCAGCAGTGTTCCTTATCAGCTTTAAGTTTGATTACCTTAGACTTCTGATTCACACCAAACTTACCATATAAGATCACAAAGGAAGGAACCTAGAATCATCGTAGAACACCGATGATTGTTCTCGGTAGAATAAATTATAATTTCATGAAATTATAATTTTAGTTCTGGGCAGGGGCGAATCTAAAAAATTTGGTTCTGGGTAGGCTTTGGTGGATGGTTTAGAATTCGGTGTCGGGAGGCTCAATGCAGGTCTTGAGGGTCTTTTGTAAAGATTACTTGAAACTAGGAGAATCCGGGAGAATTTATTTAAGTTAAAAAATCAACTAAGTTAGTTTTACCTCACTAAACAATGTGTTTAAGTCCATCTTTTAATAATATGTGAAGATCCATGAACCAGACAGAGTAGCATATAACATAGCTAATAAATAGTTCTTTCTTTTACTATTGGAGATGCTTTTGCCAATCATTCAAATTAAGATATTCATAATGTTTTTAGCTCTTGTAATTGATTACACTAAAGTTTTTACAGTATATCAATTTATATCAAACGGAAAACTTTCCGTTAGGAAGACTTTTATTAATAGAAATACCGAGCCAGTGGAGAGAATCTACAAGAGGGATAGTATAGCGAGATACAAAAGGGATAGCCAGACTTTTATTAATAGAAATACCAAGTCATATCTACAAGAGGGATAGTATAGCGAGAAACAAGAGGGATAGGAAGACTTCCATTGATAGAAATACCAAGCCAGTGGAGAGAATCTACAAGAGGGGTAGTATAGCGAGATACAAGAAGGATAGAGGGATAGGAAGACTTTTATTGATAGAAATACCAAGGTAGTGGAGAGAATCTACAAGAGGGATAGTATAGCGAGATACAAGAAGGATAGAGGGATAGGAAGCCTTTTATTAATAGAAGTACCAAGCCAGATGAGAGAGTCTACAAGAGGGATAATATAGCGAGATACAAGAGGGATAGGAAGACTTCTATTAATGGAAATACCAAGCCAGTGGAGAGAATCTACAAGAGGGATAGTATAGCGAGATACAAGAAGGATAGAGGGATAGGAAGCCTTTTATTAATAGAAATACCAAGCCAGATGAGAGAGTCTACAACAGGGATAGTATAGCGAGATACAAGAGGGATAGGAAGACTTCTATTAATAGAAATACCAAGCCAGTGGAGAGAATCTACAAGACGGATAGTATAGCCAGTGCGAAGGAGGGGAGAAATAGACCCCTTATTGACGCCAAATTTAGCATATGCAATCAAGAAAAAATAACATGGAGTCATCATAGAACATCAAATTTAAATAAAAGTAATTTTGACTACTTTTTGCACTCACATATTTCTCTCGGGTGTTTTTTATTTTAAAACAAATGATTTATTATTATGTTTGATATCTTAGACTAAAACATGAGAGCTAAAGCGTCTTAATTTTATAAAAAGAATCCAATCATGATTATCGTTATACCCACTCGAAAACTAAAAAAAAAGTGAAAAATTGAAAAAAAAAATGCCCAGTAATGTTGAATAAAGATTAAGAGAAGTAAGTTTCCTAGTGGAGATGAAGTTTTCAACTCAAGTTGAAAACGTTTACGTATAATAAATTAAGGTTTTTTAAACTTGCACCTTTCAGCAATTCAGCTGGGACTCAGCGAAAAGTAGGACACACTCGATTGGGATCAAGTCATAGAAGGGACTTACAGGAAGTAGCAGCTTATAGGAGGGATTAAAAGGAAAACTCAACTGAGCAAGGCGAATGAGGAGCGTCTGTAGTCATATTGCAGTGAGCTTGATGCTATGATTAGTTTTAGTAATAGTAGTGTCACCACAGTCCTCATCTGTTTTGACCCCCGACAAAATAGTTTTTTTTTTTTTTTTTTAGATCCTGGAACGAACAGGGTTGAAAAAAAAATATAAAATTCAATGGCACTATATTTGAGTGAAAACCGAAAAAAAAGTTTTTAATAAGCTAGTTGATATGGGAAAATTCGCTAAACTGAACATTTAGCGTTAAGGTTGTGTTCCTTCTAACTGTTGAATTTCTTAAAAATTATACGCCAAAACTGGTATTGATTATGTAATGGAAAACTCTAAGACAATATAAATGGGATTCTATTCAAAATTTATGCGATTTAAATTCTACGAAACATACCGTGTTTTTTTTCAGACTTAATGCTCTTCGTTAACAAGTTAAATTATCTTTGTGCTTTTCAGTTATCACCATTTATATAAGATTTATTAACAGAACTTGAGTAAATAAAGATTATCTATTGCTTATAGTTTTAGTTTTTGCTTACTCTTTTTAGGGAACCAACGCATGCTCTGAAGGTGAACGTGTCTGCACCCACATATGTACAGCATTGCCTAATAATACCCGACATTGCTTATGTCCAGACGGAATGAAAACAGTTGAAGATATCGATGGCAGTGTTACTTGCCTTTGTCCAGATGGTAATAAGCCAAGTCAAAATGGAGCTTGTGAAAAAGGTAGTTTTGTCAACTTGTCTGATTTAAGAGAGTGATTAAATCCATATATTCGAGGAATATTGTATCCATGTAGGGATTTTTTTCTCCTATGCAACAAGATCTCTGGAAAACGAAATTCAGTATAAAACACTGTCGTCTCCATTTAGAATAAAAGCGCGATATATTAAAAATTAAAGCCATAAAAATGCAACAATAACCAAGACTTTGTACAGCAAAAAAAGTTTCTTTTTTTCTAATTTTTTCAGTTGTCAGTAACGATGTAACGATGAATACGGAAAACTGGTAAAAGTCAGATCTTTGGCAGAGTAATATTGTTATTGCTATATTGCATATTGTTGTATTTTTATATTGTAATATTGTTATTAATATAATAAACACGATAAAAATTATTAATATTATTGGTAAACTCCAAGACTGAGCATCATGCCCCAAACTACAAAACTGGATGACTGCATTAAAGAAGAAAAAATATAAGAGAATTGAATTGTTGAGATTATTAATGTGTATTTTATAGTATTAAGCTTAAATTTCTCCGTAGCTCAGTTTATATAATAAATAGCTAAAAAAAAAAAATTTAAAATAGCTAAAAAGCTAATAATAAATAGCTAAAAAGCTAATAATAAATTGCTAAAAAGTAAGTATAGCTAAAAAGCTAATAATAAATAGCTAAGAAATAGCTATTAAAGCTAAAAATTAGCTTAAAATCTAAAAATAGCTAAAAATAGCTTGAAATCTAAAAAATTAGCTAAAAATACCTATATAATAAAACGAACTTTATTTGTTTTCTAAAAAAAAATCCACTCAAAATTTAGTCTCTGCAAAGCCGAATTATGTTTCGGGGCGTTTTTGGCAGGAAAAGTAGACTGGGTGATTTTAAGCTGGTACTGTTCACATAATTTGGGCTTTTTATTCTCCCTTACTTGTTAAAGGCCCTGAAAAGACTGAAAAGTTTACTGTCATTTAGGGCAATTAACAGTAAAAAAAACCCTAATATGTCTAGAAACTTTGATTTTTTATTTGTTCCTAAACCATTTTAAGGTAAATTCCAGATCAGGGACTTTTCGCCATCATGAGAATGAGTCTAGAGCCAAAATTATGCCCAGGAAAGTTGTTTTGAAGCAAAAGAAAACTATAACCTTATCCAAAAACGCAGAACGATAGATTGCATTTGTGAGTTTTATCTTCGACGCTATCGCCACAGTTTCCCGTTACTCTTGGGTATTAGCTATAAAAACTATACCTTAAGACCAAGTCCCCTGTGGGGTTGTCCCCCCCCCCTCTGTCCTTAAATCTATAAATTCCAAGTCCTTTGGTACAAACAGCTGGTAATAATCAGTTGCAGCATTAGCTGCAATCTAGAAAATTGCCAAACATCACTCATAGCAGCTGAAATTTGAAAGACAGGTTTTATAGTAACCGTTTATTGACAAATAATTTTCACGTAACATTAATTTGAAAACAGTATTTTTCAATCTGATTCAAATGGACAGCTTCAGTATTGCCAGTTACAACTCTGCTTTCCATTCTCTAATTGATTTTCGAAGATTCTACCCCATTTTCCTCCATTTGTCTCTTTTGATAGTTGTAGAATCTGCCAGTTTATGACAGAGTGGGTGATTGATTGAGAAGAGCATAATAATATTAAAAATTATATTCACTAAGAAAGTTACTTAAATAATAAAGAACTGAAAAAAGTCATATCGGATCCTGAAGTAAGATCTACCTTTGTCCAGATCGTAATAAGTCAAACTCGAACAGGGTTATTCCTAATGGCACAAAGTCTAGTTCTAAGATTGTTTGAAGGTTCAAAAAGAAGCTGGTTTTGGTTTGTGCATGAAAAATCTGTTATTGCTTTTCTGGAGACACAATTGGGCACATTAGGGATTTAGCCTTAACTTTAGGGCACAACTTTATTTAAAAAAGAAAAAAAAAGGACAAATGCATTTCAAGAATAAAGAAAAAAAAGAAATAAAACATGCTTGATTGTATTGAATAGTACTTTATCATCAAGCAAACTCTCACAGCATAAAAAACTGCCGAACTTGTTGCCACCAGTCAGCTAGCCTACATTGTATACAAAAAAAATACATAAGTGCACAAGTGCAATACTAAAACATAGCCTACAGCGATGAACCAAACTGGCCTGTCAAATAAAATGAGTACAATGAATAAAAAATGAGTACTTAAGTACACAAACATAAGCACATAAGTAAAATGTAAGTAAAATAAGTAAAAGTAAGTAATATAAGTAAAATGAATAAAAATGAGGGCATAAGTAAAAGCATAAGTACATTATAAAAAATATACAGCGATGAGTTCAGCTGGCCTGTCAAATAGAAATGAAAAAGAAACTAACACATTAACAATGCACATGAGACATTAACATGATACATTATTGCATGATACATGATATTGTATGTTTCTTTTTACTCTTCTTGTAAAATATCACTAAGATTGCTTTTGAGAAACTAAGATTGCTTTTGTTGCAAATTACACAGTTGTCCGCAGCTTACATCTCTAATTCTGTCCTAAGGCTTATTCGGGCATAAAACACAATAAGCAACATAGAAATATAAGAAGTTTCTGATTTAAAAGAACATGTTTGATAGTCATTAAACTTTAATTTAAACTTTTTCGCATGTTGACGAATGGTCTGCGTTGCGCAGGTTTGCCCCCAGATTTCTCCAGGTACCCATTTAGAGGTTACCGAGCTAACCACTCGGTTAGGATTTGATTGTCATTGCCCTTCAACATACACCCATGTGGTTGGCTAAAGTCAGCAACTCTGGGGCTGAAGTCTTCTAGGATGAGATTCATAGTCTTAGATGCCGCAATGTGCTAGCTTTTTTCTTTTTTTTTTTTTTTTTTTCGTGCCTACCACGTTCGCTGAAAACAAGTTCAACGTCAGTAGTTCATTCTTATTCTATGAAACACTGCTGTTTCTGACGAATTCTTGTTTTTTGTAAGCAGTCCTACAGTGGGTAATTTAATTTATTTATTTTAATTATATTTAATTTATTTAATTATTTAATTTATGTGACTAGAGCCATATCGTCAAAGCGGTGAGGCGAAAGAGACCACTGACGGGAGATTTTAGTGATTGGGGTCTTGTAAAGTAGCCCAATTTTCGATTGCGGTCTTGTAATTAACCCAACAGCCTTGATAAATTTCCAGGTGCAGTCCCACGGTCCTACTTGGGGATTTTTCGTCAAGGGGGAGAGGTCTAAAATCCCCAAAAAAATATATTTAAAACTGAGATTTTGCAACTTCCTATGAGAGATCTCTTGACTAAACATGGGTCAGAGGAGGTTACTATGTCTTAATACCTCCTTGTGTGTGTTTCTGTCTTGATTCTTTGGGAAACTTTGGGAATGTTCGTTATTTTTATTTTTCCTCTTTTTTTCCAAACATTGCATTAAGCTTTCTGATTATTTTTAATAGCCAGTAACTCAACATGCTTTGAAAACTTTTTCACTTGTGGAAACGGTCAGTGTGTGCCAATTATGTGGAGATGCGACTCCGATAATGATTGTGGAGATGGTTCAGATGAGGTGGATTGTGATCCCAACCGATCTTGTGGTGACTCAACTTTCAAATGTGATAATGGACGCTGCATCCCTAAACATTGGGCTTGTGATCACGATGATGATTGTGGAGACAATTCTGATGAAATGACATGTGGTAAGATGCAAATGCTTGCAAAAAACATTTATAATTATGAAAATTTTGATGCTTACTATGAACATGGTTATACCACTTTATCAGCTATCTAAAGACAAATTTCAGACGTTTGACTGATAATTATGTTTAGTTTGCTACTATGTTTTCAAATAAAGTATTTTTCCTCCCCTGAAGTTCAGAACTTTCTAGTAATTTAGCTGCCCCCCCCCCCTCAATTTAAATTCCTTTTTTCTTACCTGGTCCTTTCTACCATTGTTTTTATTTATCTCAAATCATATTTATCAGCTATGCTAGAAAGATAAGAAACTGTTTTTAAATTGTAGATTAAATCGCAAAATATAATTTTATGGTGTAATCATGGACATCCTGGATAAATATAATCATAAATTACCCATTAGTTGGGTTTATCTTTTATTTGTGCTATAATTGGCCGCTTATTGTAAGTTTGTCAATATTTTTTTAGAATTTTGAGTTTTTGAGTTTTATCCCCCCCCCCCCCCTGTTGGGAAAACTCCTTTGTCCACTATAGTTTTAGAAACATCGTGGTAGTCTGGTTCGTAATCGTAACTGATTAATTTTCAGCTGTTAGGTAGCAGTGATAATACTTTGCAGAGAAAAAAAGAAGGTACGGACCCGACTTAAGTAAAGTCCATGATACTAAAGACAATAAAGAGAAAAATGGAAAATGGTTTTCAGATATATAAATATCCAACAAAGTTATGCTGTTTTAGAATATTCAGAATCGCCTGTTACGATTCCGACTTCGCACCATGAATTTTTAACGTCTCTTATTTCTTTAGTTAGATTATCACTGCTGCCTATCATCGGCAGTGCAATAGTGCTGCCTATGATAGCCTATTGTCCTATGATAGCCTATTCCCTATTGCACTGCCTATCATAGGCAGTGCAATAGTGCTGCCTATGATAGCCTATTGTCCTATAATAGCCAATTGCCTATTGCACTGCCTATCATAGGCAGTGCAATAGTGCTGCCTATGATAGTCTATTGTCCTATGATAGCCTATAGGCAGTGCATATCATAGGCAATCCAATAGTACTGTCTATGGTAGCCTATTGTCCTATGATAGCCTATTGCACTGCCTATCATAGGCAGTGCAATAGTGCTGCCTAAGTAAAGAGCGGAGTGGGAACAACGTATTTTTTTTCTTACAAAGGTGTTTTGAATAGAAGTTATCATAGAAACTTCGAAAGCAGCTCATTTGATTGGAAATTGATATCTCTAGTGCCCTTTTTATGATTTAAAAGTGATTAGAGAACAATCAGTCCCCCTCCTACGCCTACCAATTCCCCAAATACATCCAATCGATATTTTGAGATGACCATTTTATTCAGCTTAGTTGAAAATTCCAGTAAATATGTCTTTTAGGATGTTAATCTCCCCCCCCCCTCCTACAACCCTCGGGGCAAGGGCTGTAAGCTATGTAGTTCACACATTGTTTACATACAGTATTTGTTATTGAGAAATGTGGGCAGGTTTGGCCTTTAGTGTTCAAAAACATAATTTGCACTTTATTGAAAACGAAATGCATTTTAAATGTTTTCACTTTAATAAATCCAAAATTATTAATACTTTAAGGAATCAATACCAGTATATGTATATTAAACAGGCAATTTTTTTTTTTTTTTTTTTTTTTTTTTTTTTTTTTTTTTTTTAGTAAAGTGCAAATTATGTTCTGATATTCAGAAGGCAGTGGGGGCATCAGCTCTATTCGTGTTAATTTCTGCTCGTTTCGAGTTTGACTCGGTTATTTATTATCATTTCTGGTCTTTTTAGATTTCATTTATTCATTGATGCTAATTTATGGTAGGTTTAGGCTTGGTATATTATTTGATTTTATTTCTAATCATTTTTGGTTTAATTTAGCTCTTTACTTTTCTTTGAAAAATTCATTTTGGAGAAAAAGCTATTAAATTTAATTTATGGATAGAATAACATTGAAGCTTGTCGGAAGACACGCATAACCTAAAGAAAAGCAATGTAGCGTATACTCTTGTGAGGACAGGAGAAAAGTTGTCCTAGAAATCCCTCCCTCCCCCTTCTTATAAAACTAGTCATGAATGCTTCAATTTGATCCACCGTATGTGAGACAAAACAGAGTATACTTACCGATCCTATAACTTTGGAAATGCTCATTTATAAAGAAAAAAGATTTCCCCCTCCCCTATTTAACAAAATTCTTTATCAGTTAATGAGTTTAAAAGGAATAACGGTTTATTATATCGTACAATAAAACAAACTAAACTAATTGCTACAAACACAGTGATATTGAAAAGTGTTTTTTTTTTTATACTAGGAACCAAAAATTGTTAAAAATCAATTTTATTTGTTCTTATTTTGTAAAATATACCAGTATTATTGTTGCAAAGGTTCTGACCTCTGGGACTGCATGGATGATTTTGCCCCCGGAGGTGAATATTTTAGACCTTCTATTTAAGACCTCTCCTCCTTATTTAAGACCTCTTTAAATCTTGGTTGATACTATTTGGGACTCCCTAGCTGAGACATAAAAATCAACTATTACAAGCCCAGTGAGGCAAATTTGCATTTTGAATTAAAACAAAATAAAAACAAAATTCAATAACATCAAAACACAGCTTATAAGCAATTCACATAAGACTGGCTGGATAACACAATAAAGAGACATACTGAATAATTCCGTTTCATCCATAGAACAGGAAGGCGTTGGAAGGGCGATTGTCTGCTCTCCAGTCGCTCCTGGTCTTCAAGAGAAGATAATTCATTGAGTCCTGTGCCTTTCTGTTTTGGCGGTCTGGTCTCTGTAGGTAGCAAATTACTTAGTAATATGATACTTTTTAGACTGAAAGACGCTGTAGACAAAGGTTTAATAAAAGAACAGTGCAGTTTTAGAAAAGGTAGAAGATGTGTCAACCAAATTTCCACTCTTAAGTCAATAATTGAGAAGTACCTTAGTTATCCAACACCTTTTGCCCTCAGTTTTATATATTATGAGCAAGCATTCGATTCTGTTGAAAGAAAAGCTTAGGAGAGGTTTTATTCTTGTATGGTATACCCACAGTTTATATAATATACCAGTAAGTTTACCGCAGATGATTTCTGGCTCTTCATTCTCGGTGCGAACAAAAAGCTCCTCCCACTTATTTGTGCATTTATTGTCCACTTGTTGGTGAGCCGGCCAAGTGGTTTTGTCAGTACTTGTTCCGTTGGTGATTATTCTTTGTCTACCCGTGAAAAGATCTAATGCCGCTTATGTTTATACGTTCTCTGGAGCACTTGCACCTCGGTCCGAGTTTTTATAATGGGTGAGATAGGGAAAGATCATACTGCTAATTATATAAACTGTGGGTATACCAGTCAAAAACATTAAAATGATTGGTGCTATATACGAGAATAACACTGCTGCGGTTAAGCTAGGAAATGAGGTTAGCAGCTGGTTTTGTATTAAATCAAAAGTAAAGCAGGGTTGTGTTCTACCCCCGCCCCTTTATATGGATTATTTTGATGGATTTTGTCTTAAGGAGCACAGGAAAGGCAATGGGAGACCGCGGAATCAAATGGGGAGGAAAAAGTCTCCTGGACTTATATTATGCTCATGATTAAGATTTAAGCATCGTAGATGGAAGTGTGAGCAAAATGAATGAACTTTTAGAGGTTTGTGAGTTCAGGGTGCTAGAATAGGTTTTAAAATTAATGTCAAGAAGACTAAGTCACTAAGGCTAGGAATAAGTGAAGATGAAAATGTGACGTTGGGTAACGAAATTCATTAGTAAAGACGGTGGGAGTAGCGAAGACGTTAAAAGTAGAATAGCCAAGGCTCAGGGTATTTTTTCACAGTTAAAAAAAAGGTTTGGAAGAATAGGAAGATAAGTCAGCCAACCAAGATTAGAATATTAGGAGGTACAGTAATGACAGTGGCCAATTAGAATATCAGAAGCTACAATGATGACAGTGGTCAAATATGGCTCTGAAGCATGGGCGCTCCGAAGAGCGGATGAAGTTTTGCTAGATGTTTTTCAGAGAAATTGTTCTGGGTACCCGGCTGACTGACCGTATTTCAAACAAAAGGCTGTACGAAAAATATGGTTCAATTCCGCTTTCTAGAGCTATAATGAAAGAAAGGTTGAAGTGGCTAGGGCATGTTGTGCCGATGAAGGATGACAGATTGCCAAAGATTGTCGTTTTCGGCCAACACATCTAGGGCTAAACGGAAAGCAGGTCGTCCTCGTCTGGGGTGGGAGGACGTCATAAAGAAAGATTTAAAGGAAATGGGAACTTCCTGGGGGGGGGGGGGTGTAAAAAAGGAGGCTTTGAATAGATTGGAACTGAGGAGGAGCGTGCGTAGCTGTGTTGGCCTCAGGCGGCTTGGTGCTGCGATAAGCTGTTAGTAGTAGTATATCTGCTAGTGCTAGGATGTACTACTAGAAATGCTCAGTAAGATGTGAAGTAGAAATGTGGCAGGTCTTGATATTTTGTCTCTTCATTTCAGACTATTCATCTTGCGCTTCAGACCAATTTCGCTGCGGTAATGGTAAATGTATAAATTCAAGATGGCGTTGTGACTACGAGAATGACTGTGGTGATAATAGTGACGAAAAGGACTGCGCAACAGAAATTTCCAACTGTCGAGGTTCGTTTTTCTTTTTTTTATGTTTTCTTTTGGTTCATATAGTGTTTACGAAAGTTCTTGTTTTCACAACCTCTAATTGACTATGAGGAAAAACGGGTGAATGTAAAAAAAAAATATTTCAATGCCAAAAGAAATGTACAATTAAGATTATTTATCTACATTAGGTTATTTTAAAGAGTTTACCATACGTACAAATTCGCTTCTACCTTATTATGTGTCAAATGAATGCTAGTTAGTTTTTTTTTTTTTTGTGAGTACTGGTGCCATGTAGTTGGAATTTATTATTGGCTGCAACAGCTTGTATCAGTAAAATCACTCTAATTCTAAATTACCTTGACAATTGTTGGATTTGTCATATGTATAAACAAGTCAAAGTAGAAGTAACGTACAATAGCGAAAGATCCTATGCTCTCCATTGAAGATTTTTGACACATAAGCTAAACCACTCACGCGCAGTGCAATGACAAATTGAAACATTTCGCTACTGGTATATACGTCTATTGTGGACAAAATTTTATAATACTTTCTTCATAAAATGTCGCTGGTTATGGTTTGAAGTGAATCCTGACGATTATTTTGGGCTCCTCCTCCGTTTGGAAGCCCTCCCCTCTATGTATCTTATTCAATTCATATGCAATTGTCTTGTTTCTGGTGGGATTAAGGAAATATTTTGAAGTTCAGCAATCGTTCTTTAGCGGGGAAACACCTTGTGTTTTAGCTAATGTATTATATCGCGTTGAAAGGGTTAGAAACGATTTTTTTTTAGGTCGTCTGTACATTTCTGGCTTCTCAGTTGTCAGCCAGAAATCTGATGCTGCTTAAATCTAAGGAAACGATTTTATTTTTATGGCCTAGGTTCATTTTATTTTTATGGCCTAGGTTCACTGCCTTGTCAAACAGTTCTGTAAGTAAGGAGCGACCTGGCTCAATAGTAACCGAAACTCTAAAAAACGGAAATTTGATATCAATAGATGCATCAAAAGAATCAGATTTTAATGCTGATTTCAAATATATAGGTTTTATAAAATTTAATCCTACCCATCAATTGACGTGCCTGAAAAAATTTGCCTGATTTCCAAAAAAAGGGGGAAACATCCCCTAAAAGCTATAGAACCCTAATGACAATAACACCGTAAGATTAAGCGTATCAGAGAACCCTAATGTAGAGGTTCGAAGCTCCTATCTACAAAAATGTGGAATATTGCATTTTTTCCAGAAAAAAGATCATGGATGCGTGTTCTTTTTTTTTTCCAGGGGTGATCGTATCGGCCCAGTGGTCCTAGAATATCGCGAGAGGGCTCATTCGAACGGAAATTAAAAGCTCTAGTGCCCTTTTTAAGTGACCAAAAAAATGGAAGACAACTAGGCCCCCTCCCACGCTCATTTTTTTTCTCAAAGTTACCCGATAAAAATTTCGAGATAGCCATTTTGTTCAGCATGGTTGAAAATATTATAACTATGTCTTTTAGGATAACTTAATCCCCCAAAGTCCCAGGAGTGAGGGCTGAAAGCTATGAACTTTACCCAATGTGTACATATAGTATTGGTTATTGGGAAGTATACAGACGTTTTCAGGGGGGATTTTTTCTGGTAGTGGGGGGGGGGCTTGGGTGTTATGTGGGAGGATATTTCCATGGAAGAAGTTTTCATGAGGGAAGGGACATTGCTATGAAGGGGGTGCCGGATTTCCCAGCATTATTTAAAAAACGATCAGAAATTAAATAAAAAAAAATGTTTTTTGACTGAAAGTAAGGAGTAACATTAAAACTGAAAACGAACAGAAATTATTCCGTATATGATTGGGTCCCCTAGTCAATACCTCGCTCTTTAAGCCAACGATTTTTTTTAGTACTTTCATAACAGCTATTTATTCTAATTAACGGCCTTTGTGATTAAGGGATCATTTTTAAAAAATTGGAACAGAATTTGAACGTTAGCGTAAAGAGCGAACTATTGACTTGGGGACGAACTCCCTAATGTACGTATTAAAAATATATGAATGTAGAAGTTCGTTACGTATGTTAATTCGTAATTTACGTATATTTATCACTAATAAAAACGTTCGTAAATAAAATTAAACAACTTTCGAGAAAGCCATTTAACCAAATAAAAGTTAAATTAATATGCAAGTTTTGTTTTAATTATTGATCTACGGTGAGCCAAAATCAAAACCTGCATTAATTCAAAAACGTTAAAAATTAAATTAAAAAAACATTTTTTTTTTTTTTTACTGAAAGTAAGTAGCGACATTAAAACTTTAAACGAACAAAAAGTTATTAAGTATATGAAAGGGGCTGTCCCCTCCTCAACGTCTCGCTCTTTACGCTAAAGTTTGACTCCTTCTCACAACTCTATTTTTTTAAACAATAAAAAACTTTAGCGTAAAGAGCGAGGTGTTGAGGAGGGGACAGCCTCTTTCATATACTTAATAATTTCTGTTCGTTTTGAGTTTTAATGTCGCTCCTTACTTTCAGTTTAAAAAAACTTTTTTTTTTATATATTTAATACATTAAAAAAGGTTATGACAACCCTGTAGTTACGCAACATAATTTTTGTGTCCCAATGATTCCTTCATCAGCAAATGTAGATTTATGTTATAAAAACGTACCAGAAATTAATTTTCCAAGGTTCAAAAATAAATTGTTGAAATCACTAATTAAAGAGTTATTTTGCAGACAAAATTTAGGACCCAAAGGATTGTGGTCAAATTGACTTCGACTCGTTGTATACTCTTTCTTGTCAGTGAGTGACTATTCTTGCTAAATTATTTCTTACTTTGGCTCCTAATGGCTCCCTCTGGGAAACAAGAAGACATTTTTTTTAAGTGTGATGTACTCATTGAAATCTTGGTTAAAAACAGAGTTCTTGGTGACATTTTCCCTGTTTTTTTTTTTTTTTTTTTTTTTTGGTTCCCCCATTCAATGAACGACGCATGTTCACCTAAAATTGGATCTTACTATTTTTTAACCTTTATAAAGTTTTTTTCGTGTCGATTTTCGTTATTTTCGTTTTATGGCCAATTTTTTTTTGCAATATAGATTTACTGTTGTTTCTATAATTGGTCTTAATTTCCCTAATTAAGTAATTAAAACAAATTTAAGTTCACTGCCAATTTCAATTTTTAGCTGAGGAGTTCAAATGTATATCCAATGGAGGTTGTGTTCCAGTTCAGTGGAGATGTGACGGGGAACCTGACTGCACTGATGCCTCTGATGAGGTTAATTGTGAAAACAACACCTGCACAGAAACACAGTACCGCTGTGCCAATAATAAATGTATTATGAAGCAATGGGTGTGTGATGGTGACTATGATTGTGAAGACCAGTCAGATGAATTGAATTGTACCTCGACAGTTTCACCTCCAACAACAACGCCATCCAACCTCCCCTTTCAAAAGGTAGGAGACCATGCTTCTTTTTAGTGAATCAAATTATAAGCTTTTTCCACAAAACAAATTTTTCAAAGAAAAGTAAAAAACTCCATTAAGCCAAAAATGAGCAGAAATAAAGTCAAATATTCTTCCAAGTCTAAAAATACCACAAATCACCATCAATATTTAAATGAAACCCAAAACAAACAGAAATTACAATAAATAACCGAGTCAAACTCAAAACAGGGAAAAATTAACATGAGTAGGGCTAAAAACATCCCTGCCTTTTCAAGAACAGAACATAAATAAAAGAAAACATACAAATGACCGTTGATTGCCAGTTTAATTATACATATTTAGACATCTATATCTTAAAGTTTTAATGACTTTTCATATATTAAAAAAAAAAAAAAAAAAAATTTAAAATGTATTTTGTTCTCAGTAAAGTGCAAATTATGTTTTGGTCTTTAAAAGACATGAAGGTTGTCAGACCTACTCATGTTGGTTTTTGCTCGTTTTGAGTTTGACTTTGTCATTTAATGTAATTCTGTTTGTTTTGAGTTTTGTTTACTTATTGATGGTGATTTGCGGTATTTTTACGCTTAGAAGATCATTTGACTTTATTTCTGCTCATTTTTGGGTTAATGGAGCTCTTTATTTTTCTTTGAAAACTTGTTTCGTGAAAAAAGTTTTTAAAAGTAATTTCTGTTAAGTATTTATTGACATTGTCTTTTTCATGGAAAAAAATAACATTTTATGTCACAAATAGTATTGTTTAATTTATTTTTATACCTCGTCAAGTTGACGTAATAAAAAAAAATTAATGTCATTCTCAAAAAGTTCTATCTATACTCTTGGATAACCTGAATACAGTTACAGTCTTAGATGCTTTTAAACTGTAAGAGTAGAAGTAGAAATGGCAGTGGTCCGGAAAGTTTTAGCTTAATAGCCCCTGTCGTTTTCGATAAATTGCTGAGGTTTCTAATTGGTAACCATACACACAGTCCTTTCGATTTAGTTTTAAAGCATAATGAGCGATTGTATAATTTTGGGGGGTTGACATACCCAATATCCCAAGAGACATGGCTGCTTAACCGTTCTACTATTCTGAACAAAATGGCTGTCTCAAAATTTTGACTGGATGCGTTTAGAAAATGAATGGCCTTGGGAGGAACGCTGCTTATCCTCCAATCTCTTTAATCTTAAAATCGGTACTAGAACTTTTAATTCTGAATCGAATTAGCTCATTTGAAAGTTTCAATGATAGTTCTATCATTGAATACCCTTTGTCTTTTTGGAATGTAAAGGTCAAACATTTATACCCTTCTCAATAACATATACTATTTGGAAACAGTAGACGAAATGCCTGACATACTGCCCTTGCCTTAGGGGCTGTTAGGGGGTTGACATCCCCAAAGGCATAGCTGCTGAATTTTTTAACAATGCTGAACAAATAGATATCTCAAAATTTTGATTAGATGTTTGTTTTGAAAAATGATGGGCGTGGAGGAGGGGCTGATCACCCTCAATTCATTTTAGATTTTCCGAAAGAGCACAATCATTTCCATTCAAATGAGCCCTATCCAAAGTTCATACGACCTCCCATTCCGTAAAAACTTTGTATGTCCCCAGGGCATGACTTAAGCCCTTTCCCCGGGGCTCTGATGGGTCATATTAAACTCTGGAATCTTTGTTATATGTTCAAACTATTTTTAACAAAATATCTATCTTCAAATTTCCATGAAATATGTTTGGGTAAAAGAGGAAGTCAGTGGGAGGGGGCTAGTTGCCTCCTACTACTTTTGACTCTTAAAAGGGAGCTTGAACGTTCAATTTGCAATTAAATGAGCCTCCTCTAAAGTTTTTACGGCCATGCCTTCCATAAAAATCTTATATGCATAACTTACATCCCTTGTTCCCATGTTCTTGTGGTTTGTTGTAACCCCCGAAGGCTTTGTTATATTATTTTAGACTATTTTGAACAAAATGGCTATCTCAAAATTTCAAAATTATGCCTTGGGTCATATCTTACAACCCTTGCTCCCATGTTCTGAGGGGTTGTTTCAACTCCGAAGGCCTTGTTATATGATGTTGAGACTATTTTGAACAAAAAGGCTATCTAAAATTTCTATGTGATGTATTTGGGATAGAGAAGACGGAGGGGGGCTAGTTGCCTTACTGTCGCTTTTGAACCCTAAAAAAGACACTATGGCTCTGATTTCCAATTAAATGAGCCATATCCGAGTGTTATAATCATACATGACTGTTTCAAAATTTTAGTTGGATGCATTGTGAGAAAATAGGGCACGGGGGAGGGGGCTGGTTGCCGTTCGGTCACTCTAGACTTTTAAAAAGGGAGCTAGAATTTGGGATTCTACACTAAGTGAGCGTTCTCCGAAGTCTATGTGACCGCCCTTTCCAGAAAACCGTAAATGTTAACAATGCACAACTATTTCAGCTTGTAGCCCTTGCCATGAGGACTGTGGTGGAGGGGTTGTCATCTCCAACGAAATAATTACTGAAGTTCCCAATATGCTTAACAAAATGGCTATCTCAGAATTTTGATTGGATGTGCTTAGGGAAAAAACGGGCATGAAGGGGGGGGGGCTGGTTGCCTTACAATCACTTTTGAGTATTAAAAAGGGCACTAGAACTTCTGATGTCAAATCCATTGAGCCCCCTCCGAAGTTTATACGACTACTCTTTCCATGAAAACCTTAAATGCCCTTGGCCCTTGCCTTGAGAGCCGGGGGAGGGGGTTGTAATCTTCAAAGACCTAATTACTGGACCTTTCAACTACGCTGAACAAAATTATTATCTAAAAATTTTTATTGGATGTATTTGGGAAAATAATGGGCGTGGGGGGGGGGCTGGTTGCCCTCCAATCACTTTTGACTATTAAAAAGGCCACTAGATCGTCTGATTTCTAATCCAATAAGCCCCCTCCGAAGTTTATACGACCACCCTTTTTATAAAAAAAAACCTTATATGTCCCTGGGGCATGACTTACAACCCTTGTCCTGAGGGTTAGGGAGGATTGTAATCTTCAAAGACATAATTCCTGGAATTTTCAACTACGCTGAACAAAATGGTTATCTCAAAATTTGGAGTGGATGTATTTGGGGAAATTACTAACATAGGAGGTGACTGGTTTTCCTCCAGTCTCTTTCCACTTTCGACTGTTAAAAAGGGCGCTAAACTTACAATTTTCAATCGAATGAGCCCTATTTAAAGTTTCTTCGACAGCTCCTTCTATACGTAGTGCCCTGGTCTTAAAAAAATAATAAATAAATACATTTTGCCCACAGCGCTCTTAACTTCTATGCTATTGAGCTGCCTATGATCTTTGGGCTAATTTTTGAACAAATAGTTGTTTCAAAACTTCTATTAGGTGTATTTCGTGAAAATATGACGTCAGGAAAGGGGGGTATCTGTCCCCCGATCACTTTGATTCTTAAAAAAGCACTGGAACTTCTGATTACCACTCCAATGAGCTCCCTCCAAAGTTTATGGGACCATTCTTTCTATAAAAACCTTATATGCCTCCAGGGCATGATTTACGATTCTTGCCCTGAAAGCTGGGGGGGGGGGTCAACCTCGAAGACATAATTTCTGGATCTTTCAACTACGCTGAACAAAATTGCAGTTTCAAAATTTTGATTGGATGTCTTTGGGATAATGATGGGCTTGGGAGGGGGGCTGGTTGCCCTCGAATCACTTTTGACTATTAAAAAGGCGCTAGCCCCATTAATTTTCAATCGAATGAGCCATTTTAGAAGTTTCTACGATAATTCCTTCCTTCTATACGAAGTGCCCTGGTCTAAGAAAAACGAAAAAATAAATAAATAATACATTGTGCCCTTATCGCTCTTTACTTAGGCAGCCCTATAGTGCTGCTTATGCTTTAGAAGTAAAGAAAAAAAATGGGTATATTTTTCAAAACAGCAAAGTTTTGGCAAATTACATGGAAAATAATTAAACATGTATTAAAAATCACTGCAAAATTTTGGAATAGCCGAACTTTGCCTTTTTTTTATTTTTTAAGATTCATCATTTTGCTTTTTGATAAGATTTTTCTTCTTTTTTTAGGTAGGCTGAATTTAAGTTTTTGTCTTTATTAGTAAATTTTACGAAACAGCCTAAAGCAAATCTTGCTTATATGACGAGAATTGTCTGACAATTATTGTTTAAATAATGAATATGTTGTATTTTTTTTGTAATTATCAACATGACCTCCTAAATAGAATCTATTTTAAGGGAAAATAAATTAAGTAATAATTTAAGTGATTTCAATCTGCGTATATTTTACCTACTTACATAGTTGTTAATAACCTTATTGGAGGTACTGGCCCCCACCAGTTTCATATGCGTATTTATCGAACCCCTATTAATTTAAAAAAAAAAGTTTTTTTTTTTTAATTTAAAACGGGTATATATTTATAGAAGGCTAGCAAAAACAGACATTTTTATACAAAAATATAATAATTAGTATTTACTATCTACCACAAATAAGTGTGACTTCTTATAACTAACTTACCTAGTGCTTTTATAACTAACTGGCTCTAATTTGGCAACTGTCACTCACATGCCATTTTTCCAATAAAGTCTTTTTTTTGTCTATGTGTCCAGGATCCGCAAAAAGGATTAATCGTGAATTTATATATTATGACAAACGGTATGAAACAAGCCAGAGTTCTCATAACAGTAACAGGTGACTCTGCCATTGTTAACGCCAAAATGTTGAAAGTGTTGTTGTAGTGAGTTGCTGTTGTTCATGAGGTATTCACATCTGCTGTCTCAACGCTAAATGCAGATCGCTGTCTCACCCAGCGAGAGACTATATAAGTTCATCTAAGAGCGTGGCAATTGCTTGCTTCAGTTCTCCGAGTACATTAATGCCTCTGATTCCAAATATATCTTTATAAAAGTTTGCGAAGTTTTAGCATAGGTAGCGTGACTTGTGTTTCGAGTAGATGCATTAGAGCTTCATAGTAGACATTAGTAGACATAGTAGACGGTATGCAGAGGATATTTGAGGAACTACTGCAGTCTTTACCGAGTGAAAGAGTAAGGAAAATAGGTAATCGCGAAGAAAATAAGCATTGATGACATCATAGAAGCCGGCAAAGAAGATTTAAAGGAATCAGTTGGGTTAAAGTTATATCTCGTGCCCCATGAGATTTAAGAAACTTGCAGAAATCACTCCCAAGAGGTAATTCTTATCATTACGAAGACTGTGTCAGCTGTCTCGTAGCTGCTATTCAAAACAAGTGGATGATGAGATGTTTGAGGGAGTGGGTTTGGATGAGCCTTATTGAGGATAATACCGCACGTGAAACCGAATCAGAAGCGTCAGGAAAATAACAGCAAAGACAATAAGGATTGATGAGAATATAGAGTCTGGTTAAGAAGATTTAAAGGAATGTATTTGATTTAGTTTATAAAGAAAAATTTGCACAACTTAACTTGTTTTTCTGTATAATAACTGAGCCTATTTAGATCGTGTCTTCTGTCCAGGAGTCCCTCTGGAATCTCAACATGTTCATAACTTTCCTTATTTGCCTAAATTTTTTGAATAGTTCTATTTTTTTGAATTTTTCTTCAATTCCCGCTTCGAAGTTGTGTACCCTCCTCCAAAAAAATTCTCTTCTGCAAAAAGATCATAATTTACGTAGTAATCATGTAACTAAGTATATTCTTCAAAAATGGTGCTGCGATGTAACAAATTCAACATCTTTTTTTTCTTCTTTTTTTGTCGCTAGTCTGTTATCGAGGCTTTAATATTAGTATTGAATCCTATTTTGAAAGGTTTACAGAGAAAATTTCGGGGATAACTTCCTCAGGGAGATCATTCCAAACCCAAGTGTAACATCAGATGAAGCTGCTCTTCAATACTATGTTCTTTGCTTGCCAGCCTCAAGATAGTTGGACCGAGCTGTGTGCCTTCGTATCCGTCTTGTTGGTCGAACAATTGAAGGCAGAAAGCTCTAGAGAAGGAGGTGAACAGGCATCGACGCTACATCAAGCTTCTCACTAACAGACTGGAGAGAGTTGTGGAGAACAACTAAACCTGCTCTATTATTTCCCAAAGACCTGTCTTTTTTTGAAAAGAGGGATCTAAGAGAGTTTATGTCATTAAAAACTAACTCCTTGCAGTTTGAGAAACGAGGATATAACTTGGCAGGACTTGTCAACGCAAAGGTCGGTAGCACTAATTCGCGAAAATGTAGGAAGGAGGGACAGGTATTTTTCGGTTTTCAGAATGTAGGTGCAAGAGTAGGAATTTTTTGGCGTCCTCGCCAAAAAATGGCGAAAAAAAGAGGCGAGGAAATTGTCCTCGCCTCCTCTAATTTTTACCTCTGTTGAAGGTCGCGAAGATGATCTTGCCCACTTCTTGGTTGTCAGAAAAGAAATGAAGATGTTGAGGCTTGAGTTCTTTAACGTATATGACGAGGAAGCTAGGTTAGCTGAAAATTTATCAAACAGTAGGTATTTTGGGACTATAAGACGGATGAGCCGTGTTTAATTAGCCATGAGTGATGAGCCGTATTTGAATAGATTTTATTTATAGAATTCGTGAGTTTGTAAAGGGTTTTTTCTATTTGGTTTTGTAGTAAAAAGCGATACTGTTTTTACTCGTTGGGTTTGTTTTATTTATTGTTTGCTAGTTGATTCCTATTTTTTTTTTTTTTTTTTTTTTTTTTTTTGTATAGCCTATGGGCTTCTTTGCTAAATAAACCTATATAAATTCATAATTTCTTACAAAAAAGTAATGCGTAATTTTTCTTTTAATCATGACCAGTCGTTTGGTTTGGTTTTGGTTCTAATGTAACCATTTTTCTCTTTATGTTTGCACCTCTTTTATTAGATTCTAACGCGTGTATATATTTTAGGGTAACTGTTCTGATGTATTCTATGAATGCGATAATCTTTACTGCATTCCCTATTGGTGGAAATGTGATGGAGTTGATGACTGTGGTGATAATTCAGATGAAGAGTTATGCTCAGAAGAAGGTGATGATTCCTCCTCCAATGCTAACGAAACGGAAAGAACATCATTTTCTACTTGCGGTGAAAGTCACTTTAGATGTAATTCAGGTGAGTTCAAGCGACTTACGTCTCTTTTTAATATAATCTTTTTTCTTTCCAACACTTAATATTCTAAAATAAAGATTTCTGTCGTCTCTTAAACTGTATGAAAAGTCATTAAGTGGTTACTAAAACAAAGAGAAAAAAAACCCTCAAGATGTAGAAACAAACGGGACTGTGGAAAGTTTTACATTGGACGAACCCGCCATAGCTTGTTGAATGCTTTATTAAGCATTGTAACTCAATAGGTAAAGCTCAAAAGTTTAGTATACCTCCTGAAACTTTTATTTCAGCTTTGGTAGAACACATTTTCCCCCACCCTGACCATCACATACAGTTTGATGATGCCACAGCCATTTCTAACGATAGAGGCTTGACACAAAGGGCTAGGGAAGCCATTGAATTGAAAAAAAAAACATATTTTCGCTAGTCTTCTAATAAATTGAGACACAGGTAATTAAAATATTGACTTGATTTATGACATTATTCTTAAAAGTGAACCAGTCGTCATACACGGGCTTAATTACAATTTATTGTGAGGTTTACTTTTTTATTTTATTTTTTTATATTTCTTGGTAATTACAATGACAGTTATGTATACTAGTTAATATTTTGGTTATTTAAACTATATAATCGATTAATGATTGTCTGATTAATTATTCTTTCACATTTAACTTCTCCGTGCAACTAAAACAGGTCATTTGAACTGAGAGTAAGGAGCAACATCAAAACTTAAAATGAACCAGAAATTATTCCGTATATGAGAGTGGCTGCCCCACCCTCAACCCTTGCTCTTTATGCTAAGTCTTAAAGTTCTTTAAAAATATTTTGTATTCTAGTTCAATGACTTTTGCGTTTTAGAATTCTTTCCTGAAGAATGGTGACAAAAATTTAAACTTTAGCATAAAGAGTAAGGGTTGAGAAAGGGGCAACCCCTCTCATTTACGGGATGAGTTCTGTTCGCTTTAAGTTTTAATGCTGCTCCTTACTCTCAGTTAAAAAAAAACAAACTTGAATTTCTGACAATTCTTCAAATTAGTCAAGGAGAAATCCCCCCCCCCCCACAGTTTAAGATTTCTCGTGGAAAATTCCCCTGGAAAATTTTCTTCGTAGAAAATACTTCCTCCCCCACAAAAAAAAATTACCGTACATTTTCAGATAACAAATAGTATATGTAGGCTATTGTGTTTTTTACAGCCCTTTGCCCAGGGGTTCTGGGGGGTCGAATCATTCCCAAAGATTATTGGACTTTTCAATTATGCTGAATTAAATGACAGTCTCAAAATTTTGATTTCATATTCAAGTTCAACGACTTTTGTGTTTGAGCAGTCTTTCCTAAAGAATGGTGACAAAAAGTTAAACTTTAGCACAAAGAGTAAGGGTTGATTTTGAATTAAAGTTATCAAGTATTTTGCAGTAGGTTGCATAGGTTGCATCAAGACATGGTCAATTGTAGACAGAGGAAAGCCAAGACAGATAGTCCAAGTATTTGAGAGGCAAATGTTTAAATGGCTGGGGCACGGGTAAATGGCAGGAGTATGCATGACTCTCTAATTGGACACATACTTGTTTGTTAGTTTTTGGAATTAAAGTTATCAAGTATTTTGCAGTAGGTTGCATAGGTTGCATCAAGACATGGCCAATTGTAGACAGAGAAAAGCCAAGACAGATAGTCCAATTATTTGCGACGCAAATGTTTAAATGGCTGAGGTACAGGTAAATAGCAGGAGTATGCATGACGCTTTAATTGGACACATAGATTTTTGTTAACTTTCGGAAAGGCTTGCCTGTCCAGAATCTCAGGCATGCTGACAGAGAATTTAAAATGAACATAAGACCATTGGATTGCTTGTAATGAGAGGCAAATAAAGCACGCCTGCCTATGATCTTAAGAAGGTTGACCAAGATTTTAGAATTGACATAGGACCATAAATTTGGTTGAAATAACAGGCAGCCCCTCTCATTTACGGAATAAGTTCTGTTCGCTTTAAGTTTTAATGCTGCTCCTTACTCTCAGTTGAAAACACTTGAATTTCTGACGATTCTTAAAATTAGTCAAGGAGACATCCTCCCCCCCCCCCCCAGTTTGAAATTTATCCTGGAAAATTACTGTATATTTCCATATAACAAAGATTATATGTAGGTTATTGTGTACTTACAGCCCTTTACCCAGGGATTCTGGGGGGTCATATCATTCCCAAAGACATTATTGGACTTTTCAACTATGCTGAATTAAATGAAAGTCTCAAAATTTTGATTAGATGTCTTGGGGGGTAAAAGAGCGTGGGGAGGGGGAAGGGGGCTATTTGCCCTCAAACATCATTGTGGCAAAACTTACAAAATTATATTTTTTTTAGATAGAAACTCAAACCTATATGGTAGGGTTTTCCGATATGCTGAATCTGATGGTGGTATTTTCATAACGATGCCTTGAGTTTTTGTGGGCGTTTTCCTCCTTTCTCGGAAATCGGGCAAGTTTTCTCAGGCTCGTAGCTTTTGAGGGTAACATAAAACCTGATGAATTTTAAATTTGGAATTAACATAAAAAGCCAATTCTTTTCATTTATCTATTATTATCAAAATTTCGGTTTTTAGAGTTTCGGTTACTATTGGGTGAGTCACTTTTTACTTACAGTTCGTTACCACGAACTGTTTGATAAGTGACATACTCTTTTTCCAAGCAGTTCGTGGTAATGAACTGTTTTTTTGTTCGTTTTAATGTTGCTTTTTACTTTCAGTTGGAATTTTTTTTTTTTCATTTAGTTTCTCTCTATAGTCTAGTATCTTACACTGTTTTAAACTATGATTATCCTCTAGGCCTACTACAGAGAAGGCTGGAGAGTTCAAATACTTTTTTGATCATATCAGATAGAGTCAAAATAAGGCGAAATCCTTCCTCTTGACAGATAACACAAGTAGAGTAAGATTAATGATGGGTCACCATGGGGGGCATTCCTTCCTGTAATATTTTAGGCCATAGTTGCCAACCATTGACGTCCAAAAAGATTGCAAGTCAGGGTAAAAAAAAGCGAGTGATTTTTGCTCCAAAAAGAGTGCAAGTCAAAAATTTGCACGCGTTGGGCTGCCAAAGCAAGATACTGAGCTCTGACTTAAGCTTTGGTTTTGGTGGATTGGGACGAATAAAGTAGATTGAACTCTTGTTCGGATGCTTCCTTTTCCATAATAAAATCAGCAAAATGCGAACTTATAAGAGCTTTCCGTCGTCGTAGAATTTGGAATTTTCTAACAGGAACTCGTGAGACACGGATTGACTCTCAGGAACTGTCGCTAAAATATCGAAGTTGATATTAAATTTACCATCTTTGCAGTCTAAGGCAATTGAAGTTTTTGTACGGAAAAAAATGGCTCGCTCTTTACTCCTTTACTACGCTATGTCAGTTGAGACCGTTCAAAGAATATTCTCTTCTTTGTATATCCAGGAATAACCATCCGAAATCTTCAACTGCCCAAGCCCGACTTCGTCTATTAAACTTGGCTAAGCCCTTGAGTTTGAGGGATTATAGTTTGAGCTCTCTTTCATTTGCCACACCATTACTTGTACAGTATTTATAGCTGCTATTTCAGATTTGTAATCCTCAATAACGTGTCTGGCAGCTCTCTCCAGAAGCATCATTAGTTGTATTTTGATGGGTATCAGAAGTCGAAAAAGAAATTGTATATTTGCGTAATTAACATGTTCAGGGCTCCCGAGTGTATGTTATATTTGCAGGTTATTCGTTCTCTATTAAGATGTGGGATCAATGCGTTACTCTTCAATGTGCTCTGGAGCTGGTATGGTAATCGCTATTTAGCAAGGAATAAGACAAGTCTCGGTCCTCATCCTGGTTTTATTGAATAGTGCCATTCGAACTGATGTGAGGCATATTCCATTTCATTTTACTTAACCTTTTTGTCAGCAGTAGCTACCTTCTTTATGGAGATGACATGCTGTTTCTTTGTCATAATCGCCAATTCCTTCAAAAAGTAGTTGAAATAACCTACTCTGATCTTGTTTACATCATCCTTCAAGTTACTTTAGTGAAAACCCAATTTTCTGTTTTGAGTTGCCTTCTGTTTTCTTAAGGGACTATCAATGTTGGCCCCGCAATTAATCCTGAACCTTCTTCGCTAATTACCTGGACGGTTCTCCATACGGCTCTTATCGAGGCTACCCAAGCCCTAGTGATCTCAGTGCAAGAACATCTTGGATCTCTGGGATTTCGGGCTGCTAGCTTGATTAAAAGACCACTTCTTCATGATAAGCCTGAATAGGCTGTATAATGATTTTCTGGGCCCCCATATCTTATTTGCGCGAGTTTTCCTCGCATTCTGAGTACAAACTAAGCTGATCTTATTTTTTTAGTTTTGTACATATTTTCTCCAAATGTCTATGTGAACTCAAAACCTGTTTATTTCGATAATTGTTAGTCGAATTGTTAGTAATTGCTAGTCGAGGATGGTCAAGCGGAGGTCTTGACCGAAATATTTGCATAATTTTCAATTTTTCACTGGCTGCTAATTGTTCTCGTTTTCTTCCTTTTTTTGCGATTTTGTTTTATAATTGTTAGATTTTTTAAAGGTCCTGGAAAGTTGGCCAGTTAGTTAATATATCTTGTAAACGTCGTGAAAATATTTTAAACTTTTCACTTAATTTTGTAGTCTTAAGCAGCTGAGTTGTGCAAAAAAGATAAAATAATAATATAAAAAAAATTTGAATGATCGCTGTTTTTTCCTTTCGCTTTTTTCTTTGCTTTTCTCGTCACAGTGCATCTAATTTTGTACAAAATTTACCATTATGAATATTAAACCTAACTATTGTCAAACCTGAAAAAAGAGTTAAACACTGTAACTTTACCTATATCATTAACTAATTTCATAGTTTTATGATTTTTTGCTGTAAGTTTGTTGCTTTCAGGTACCTGTATATGGGAATCTTGGGTGTGCGATGGAGACAATGATTGTCCATCTGGAGAAGATGAAGAAAATTGTCATTCAAGTCACGGAGAGATTACGACGTGCACCCCCGAGCAGTTTTCTTGTATGAGAAGTACCGGTTGCATTCCTCGGAGTTTTATCTGCAATGGAAGACCGGACTGTGCCGATGGCTCTGACGAATGGGGATGTAATTCTACAAGTGGTAAGTTTTCCCCAGTGGATGCTTTATGATAATTTTTAAAACGGAATGTTTATTTATTGTTTTCTGTTTTCGAGATTGAAACTAAAACGTATTATCAGAACGTTGTAGATCCTATTGACATTCTGAAATTTCGGTTATTTAATTCTAATTAATTTTTTACAAAAAACTTCTTGATGTTTTTCCTCTTGATATGTCAAAGCTGTTTATAATATTCTTTTTTTTTTTCTATATATCCTTCTTATTTTTACTACTTATTAAATTTAATTCTAATAAATCTTTTATAAAAAATTAGTACCATTTCTTGTTTCAGTGGATGCAGCTACTGACCATTTTGCCTGTCCTGTCGGACTATTTCTTTGTGACGGTTCGACTTGCTTGCACGATGAAAAAGTCTGCGATGGGAAAGAGGACTGTTGGGATGGCTCTGATGAGAGTGAATGTAACAGTAACCAGGGAATAGCAAAGGTTCGTTGTCCACTTTCTATTTTTAAGTTAACTCCTCGTTAAAAAACTTTTATAGAAAAATTGTCAGGAACCAGACAGACGTGTACCTCGAGCTGGTTTCTGAGAAGAAAAGAAACGGCGTCTAATAATAATTCTTTTTTTTTAGCCTGATTTAGACTGAAAATTATAGGTGTCCTGATTTATTTTTACAAATTTATAAACACGAAAACAATTCTAGTTTTATTCTGTTTTCTAGTCTAGTTTCTTAGAATTGGGTAGAATTCTTTTTTTGTAATAACTCTCTGAATATCTATACTTTTTAAACCTGAATCTCCTACGCTATGATGCTTTTACTGCTTGTATTGTAAGGAGCTTGTTTCAATTGGACTAGTTAACTATATGTAGTTTTCCGTGGTTAGGTTTGGAGGTAAATACGAAAAAAATATAATTCTAGGCCAAAATCCTTTAGTTTAGGAGGGGTATAATCGAATTAGGTCATATAGCAGCTTGGGATATGTGAAGGCTAGTTGTCCCCTTTCTTTTTAAATAAACACGTCGTCGAAAAAAATCTCTGTATTGAATATGCTACTACTGCTACTAACAACTCACTACAGCAACAAGCCACATAAGGCCAAAACAGCTACAGCCCCCCTCTTTACACCCTCCGAGGAAGTTCCTGTTTCCGTTAAATCTTTCTTTACGACTTCCTGCAACCCCAACCGCGGACAATCTGCTTTCCGTTTAGCCTTAGACGGTTGGCTGAAAAAGATAGTCTTTGGCAATCTGTCATCCTTCATCCGCAGAGCGTGCCCTAGCCATCTCAACATTCCTCTCATTATAGCCCTAAAAAGCGGGATTAAACCACACTTTTTGCACAGCCTACTGTTTGAAAACGGACAGTCAGCAGGGTACTCAAATCAATCCGTTGGCAATTTCTCTGGAAATCTTTAGCAAATCCTCCTCTGTTTTTCAGAGCGCCCATGCTTCAGAGCCATATTTGACCACTGTCATCACCTTAGCTTCCAATATTTTAATCTTAGGTTCGTAGCCTTATCTTCCTATGCTTCCGAACTTTTTTCTATTTTGATTCTTCACCACTATAATGCTTACAAAGCTTGCATTATAAGCAATCTTGTTTTGTATGTTTTAATTGGGCTAGGTTAACGCTTGTATTGGGAAGGCCTTGGGAATAGGGGAAGGCCATATACCCAGGACCTTCAATATACCCAAATCTAGGTTATTTGTAAATAGAAATTGTTCCTAGGATGATAGTGAATCTTGGAGCAACCAAGGAATAGGAGAGGCTTGTTGTCGCTTTCTTAATAAGTTAATTCCTCGTCAAAAATCTTATGTGTAAAATATTGTGAGGAATTGAATGGACTAAACTCAAGGTAGTTTCTAAGAATAAAAGATAATTTCATATTCTCAAATTCCAATGAAATCGAATATTACATTAGCCAGAGATTAGTGAAGGTTTGTTTTCCATTTTCTTTTTAAGCTAAATACTCATTAAAAAAAATTATATAAATATGAGGAACTGACTTTGAACTCAAGTAAGGTTATATGAACAAGTGTATCGCCATCAATTATTTTCTAGTAAATATTCTCGAGTTGTCTATGCATTTATAATATGATTCTTCACCGCTATAATGCTAATGTCGCTTGTATTATAGTCAGTTTCATTTTTGTTTGATTAAATAACATTGTACTATTTGTGTTGAGAATTTTCCCTTTGAGGGGGGTGGGGTGAGAATTTTTCCGAGTCCATTGATTTTTGAACTATCAACATGAGTTCTGCCTAATGGGAAAGCCCACTGGAATTGCAGTGGGGGTGACCGAGATTTTTGTGTTGACCCATGACAGACAATGTCCACTGGACGGGGGACTGAGATGTTTTCAAATACTGAGAATGGATGTAAAAAGGAGGTATTTCTAGACCGCTACTCTTCGATTTGATATGGTTTAATGAAATTGAATGTTACAATAGTCAAGTAATAGCCTAATTGTTACTCCATACTTTTTAAGTCGAATAAAATTACTTAATGTCATCAGTACAAAATAATTGATTGGGCAATAAAATTTACCATAAGACCAGCAAACCTCTATTAATAAAACTTTGAGACTGAAAAAACCAGAAACTCAAGCGGGTTCCCAAGATCTTTTTTATTTTAATTTCTACCGTTATATTGCTATGTATAAGCAATAAGCTTTTTTATGAAATTGCATATATATTGCTAGTATTCCAAAACTATATTCAATGGGAAGACGAATTATGAAGGATGAAGAATTTTTAAAACGTGTATGATTACTTGCGAACGTGTGTGATGTTGTGAACGTTGTTGTGAACGTTTGAACGTATATGATGAATTGTGAAAATGTATGACATAAACTCGTTGGGAAAATTTATAATGGAAGCTATTAGAACAGTAATAAGGAGAAACAAAAAAGCATAGTTACTCCCTTGTGTTTTCAGTTGTGGAAGAACACATAAATTATATTGACATAAATTGTCAGCTACGAATGTCAGGTACGTTTTAGCACACTTTAGAAAGCATGTCAGGATTGTGAATTCTCTTGAGGTTTTTATATAGCCTACTGGTTTATTGTTATCAACCGACCAGTTTCTGTTGAATTCAGAAATAATAAGTGCATTAATTAGGATTTCAAATTGTGTGTATTTCATCTTTGGTGCAACATAATTCTATTAACTTTCTTAAATATACAACGGGAAGGGGAAGGTATACGCTTTTGAAGAAAGTAAACGCAGGATGTAATTTTTTTTTTTTTTTTGACTAAGGAACTCTCCAAATCGTCGTAATGACAACTACTGTCTTAATCTGTTTGACATTTATATCCCCCCCCCTCCCTTAATTTTCCTGATATGACCCTACTATATGCTTACTTTTGATGACAGCCACCCCCTCCCACCCCCCTGTATATCCTAATTTTTAGAAATTTTCAGCTTTTATGTTCCTTCTGATTTAATATTTTCTTTTTTGTTATCTGGTTAAGGACAACCTTTGGTTGTTGGCGTGGGAAATTCACAATTTGCTTCAGAAGCTAATTGTCATTAATTATAAGTTCGTTTGTTGTTAGTATTTTCCTTCTGAAATATCGGATAACGAATCATTTTGGTCACTCCATACCATTAAAATTGCTGCAGGAAACAAAATATCTGACCGTTTTACTTACTATGAGTATCATTATATAGTTAATTATAGCAAAATTTGCTGTTTTCTACGATTTATGACGAAGGACAAAAATAATGAAATGAATGATCATTTGGATCATTCTGCAAAATCACAAATAATAATGATCGTTCAATTTTAATCTATACTTTTCAATTTAAACCATTATCTTCCAATTTAAACTTTATTCTTCAATTTAAACAATATTCCTTAATTTAAATCATTGTTCTTCAATTTAAACAATATTCCTTGATTTAAATCATTGTTCTTCAATTTAAACCATTATCCTCCAATTTAAACTTTATTCTTCAATTTAAACAATATTCCTTAATTTAAATCATTAAACGCCTACTAGTTTGTTGTTACCAACCAACCTGCTTCTATTAAAGTCTTATTTTATAATTTACACTGTATGTATTTCATGTATATTTGTTATGGTAAGAATTGTTGTTTTCCCGGATTGGTGATGAAGGAAAAATAGATAAAAAAACTTATTAAATTAACAGATCATTCAGCATCTGGGATCAAGCCTCAGCTATTATCTAATTCTCTTCATCTTTTAGTAGCTTTAGTCATCGCTGTAGTTATTAATTTTGAATTGAATAGTTTTGTCTTTGTTACAGATATGGCGGGTATACACAGACACTAAACGGTCAAATGCAACTTCATTATTTATCAGCTGGGATTCTTGGTCTCATAACGGGTCTTTTCAATTTTTGCCATCTCTGAGCGTGGTCAAAACTAGTCGATGGACAAATTTGACTTGGACAGAGGAGAAAGACGCTATATTCACTGGTTTGACTCCTTATACAACGTACAATTTCACGCTTTACCTGAGGCAGAAAGAAAGCAAAGAAGAATATCCGTCAAGAATCTATAAAAGTTTTACTACGCCTATTGCAGGTAAGGAAATAAATATTCCTAAAATCATCGTACATTGTAACCCACATTATACAAAAGTTATGCTACTCTGCTAAAAGTTATGACCTAATATTTCAAGAGGCGACAGAGTAGCCTTTAGAACAGTGGTTCCCAACCGCTTTTAGGCTATGCCCCCTAACCTAAGCATTTCTGAAATCATGATGCCCCCCTTGTGATATTTAAATTTTGTAATTCAAAATTTTCATTTGTTTACCAGAAGGAAGCTTAAAAGGCTATTTACTTGGTATCTTTTTTGGGTCGTCTTCTAAGCATATTTTATACTAATGAAAAACGTTGTCGAAATATAGCACCTTTTAAACAATGCATAACGTCATTGCAATACTACCATGTCTTTTTTGCTCTTTAAATATATATGAATGTGACGTCATTCACACGATTTTTCTTTTTGTTCTAAAATTAAGATTCTCTAAATTTAAGATATTAAAGTATAGCCAGACGAAGGGTACACATCCTGCCCATGGCTCACCAAAATATTGCCATGCCTTACTGGTGGGGCCTGCGATCCCCGTTTGGGAATCACGGCTCTAGAAGGAGCCACGCACTGCAGTAACTTAAAGACTGAAAAGACCACCTACAGTTAATTTGTTCAAAAATAGAATGTGAATAGAATCGTCACCTTCAAACATAACAACTTCGGAGTCCATTATTATAAACGGTCGATTACATGTTTGTGTTTCATCGTTTGTGTCGTATTTTGAGCGTTTTTAAAGAAAAGAAGAAAAAGGATACGTCCCAACGCCATTTTAGGAACTCGTGAAACGCTTGTGAGTTTTGCCTTCTTTGAGGGTAATCAAAACTAGTCTGTGGACAAACCTGGCAAGGGAAAAAGAGAAATGTGTTCTATTCACTGGGTTGCCTCCTTTTCTAACGTTCAATTTTACGCTTTACCTGAGGCAGAAAGGAAGAAAGAATATACGGAAGTTTTCTACGCATATTGCTTGCAGCGAAAAGAAATGTACCCATAATAATAATTTATTTTAGACCCATATCGTATTAACGTTTTGCCACTCATGGAGTAAGAAAGGGAGACAAAAGGAAAACAAAATTAAAATAAATATCATTTAATAATACAAATTAAGGTATGATGTTGCGAATATTAAAGGAATACTGAACCTGAAATATTTTTGTGCAGCATAGTCGACTTTTCTGTTAAATCTACGACATCAAAGTTATAAACTACTATTCCACTACTATAGTTAAGGCTTATATAGTAAAAATTCATAATATCTGAAATAAAATGATTATATTT
This sequence comes from Artemia sp. Qi Xiang Cuo, assembly GCF_049724085.1. Taxonomy (NCBI): domain Eukaryota; kingdom Metazoa; phylum Arthropoda; class Branchiopoda; order Anostraca; family Artemiidae; genus Artemia; species Artemia sp. Qi Xiang Cuo. Next base: position 69,679,147 of record NC_142800.1, read on the forward strand.
CTTTAACCTCAATAAACACCAGAAAGATAAAGGGTAATGATAACAGAAAGTAGAATAAGTAGAATAAGTCCACCCAGGGCAAGTCTGTTATAGTTCCCGTGTTTAGCAACAATATTAGAGTAACCAGTTTCTATCCTCCATTCAGTAATGCAAATAGCGGTGACGTGGGTTAGAGAGAGAAAGAGAGAAAATTCATTTTTATCAAAGACCAATATTCACAAAAAAAATATATAAAACAGACCTGACACGTGAAAATCTATACAGATTTGTTTGAGGCAAGACTCGCTATTTTATTTACTCGTATATACATTGAAAAAAACCTAATCACATATATAATGGGAAAAATATCATAATAAAGCAATCATATAAATAAATAAGAAATAAACCTCATGGGAACCACAAACCAATCCTTACACAAGACAGAATACAGCCCCCCCCCCTCAGCCATCCCTATTCATTAAGAAATTCTTTAACCTATTTTTAAAAGAGGACACACTTTCAGCCATCCTAGTGCTTTCCAGAAGATTGTTCCATACCGAAATACCCAGATGCCTAAATACAAAACTAGACCTAGCAGTGTGTCGTCTCTCATGTACTAGGTCCGCAGAATTCCTAGTATCATAAGAATGGTACGCAGAATTCGATGATAAAACATCACAAAAATAATTAGGTGCTAGTTTATTTAAACACTGATACACAAAAATACCTGTCTGATAATCTCTCAACTGCCCAACATTTAAAACATTAAAATGGTGATAACAATCCAATGTACTTTCACAATTTTCAAAATCACCGAGCAGGCACAGTGCTGTATTCTGCACAATTTGTATCCGTTTAAAATTTACAACAAAATTACAAGCCCATACAAAACAACCGTATACAATGTAAGGATGAATAAGTGAATTATATAAAATTTTCAAAACTGAAACAGGAAAACCCTGTCTAAATCTACGAATCAGTCCCAAGCCCCGCATAACTTTCACCGATACGATTTCAATAAGTTTTTGCCAATTTAAATTGCAATCAATCTGAAAACCAAGATACCTTGTATCAAATATCTGCTTAATCTCTGTACCATTAAAATTAACCAAACCGAAAACATTATCAATAACTGCAGTACGACTAAAAATCATGTAATTAGTTTTACTCACATTCACTGCTAAGCAACTAAGACTAGTAAAAATATGCAGGTCAAGTAGCACTTTATTTGCTTTTGAAACAAGCTCACTCAAAGCCTTTCCAGCAATCGTTATAGCTGTGTCATCCGCAAAGTTGTTATGGCGGTTTCAGGAATGTAGAACTGTAATGTGTCAACTTAAATATAAATATAAAAGCGGACCTAACTCAGAACCTTGCGGTACTCCACATGGTACAAAACGAGGTGAACTGACAATATCCCCCGCGACTAGACGCATTGATCTACCATACAAATACGAACGAAACCAATCAATCGAATTTCCTTTTATCCCTAAATGTGACATCCTATCTAACAACAGCTCAAAATCAACAGTATCAAAAGCTTTCTTAAAATCAATAAAAATAGTTAAAGGAGTAGAGCCGCTCTCGAATACATTATTTAAAACATCAAGAAGGTGATGCACTGCGTGACTAGTAGAATGAGATTTTCGGAATCCAAATTGCGTGTCACATCAAAACCCAAGAGAATTAAGGTAGGAATATAGTTTCTTATGAAAAACCTTTTCAAATATTTTTGAGAACAGTGGCAGAATCGATATAGGTCTCCAGTTTAACATTTCTCTTTTGTCACCAGCTTTATGTAAAGGTATAATTTTTGCTTGTTTTAAAGCATCTGGGAACTGACCTCTTTCCATAGATAGGTTCACTAAGCATAGAAGACAAGGCAAAACGTAAGCGGCGGCATCCTTAAATGCTTTACGGCTAAGACCGTCAATTCCTGCTGAAATCGACTTTACTGTTTTCAGTGCGTCCTCGAGATCAGATTGAGCGTGCTTTACGAATTTAATGGAAGGACCTTCCCCACGGTCATCAATAAGCAGCTCATTTTTATACCCATGGTCAGCAGCATCATTTTAACATCAATTCCAACATTTGAAAAATATTTACAAAACTCATCACTAACACCTTTTTTGCCTATAACTTGTTTTTCACCAACTAAAGTTCATCCACCGGATCTATAATGTTATTACCACGCAGTGCCTCGTTTTTCACTTGCCAAGTTTCATTAACGTCACCGGTTTTATCACGAAACTTCTCTGAATAATAATGTGTCATTGATGACCTTCTGAGGGAATTCACATTGTTCCGAATTTTCCTAAATTCTTCAAGGTTTTGTTGCGTTGGAGAATCAAGGTACAACCGATAAAGTCTGTTCCGTTCACTAATTTTTTCCAAAATTTTATTCGTTACCCACGGTTTCTTTGGGACATTTTTCTTCTTACGAACAACCTTCACAGGGCAACACTTATCATAAATAGGTGACGATATTTTTAAAAAAGTTTCAAACGCCGCCGATGCGTTTTCTTTTTCATTCATAACTTTCTCCCAAGAAACTATACTTATCTCTTCTAGAAACTGTTTAAGATTTTCCGGCTTAAGGTCCCTAACTGTCGTTTTCTCCATTTTAAAAACCTTTTTTCCAGTGTCCCAAATTACGCACGCCAAAGGAAGATGGTCAGAACCTGGACATATGATCACGTCGCAATAACTTTTCGGTATAAGATTCGCCGATAAATAAATAATATCAATAAAGGTAGCCGGCTGACTAGTAATCCGTGTCGGTATTTCTGCTACCGGAAAAAAATTGTGCGACAACATAAGATTAAAAAAGTCAAGGTTAGAACTACGTAAATTAAGAAGATTAAAATTAAAATCACCAATAAGAACCCGATCCAATTTCGTCACCACTGTATCGGAAATAAACTTATCATAATCGCAAAGAAAATCCTCTGGATTAGCACTAAGTGGCCGGTATACTAAACAAACTAACAACTTTTTCTTCTCCGAAACTTCAATCTCAATAGAAAAAGTTTCGATCTTACCTTCAATCCAACAATTTAAATCCTTCTTTACTGTGTATCTTATTTGATCCTTAATTAGAAATACAAGTCCACCCCGCATCATAGAATTTCTTGATTTTGAAACCAGCTGGTACCATGGAAAAGTATATGATGGGAGAAAGCTATCCTGTGTAAGAAAAGATTCGCATATACCCAACACATCAATTTTACCACAACATGAAGTGACAGTTCCACTGGCCAATACATAAATCCGTATTTGTCACATTAATTACATTACTATTCATAATATCAACATATCTACTATGCCTCATCGATCTATAATTAACTTCAGCTGGTTCATTTGCCACGTGATATAACAATGCGTCATCAGTACGAAAGGGATTATTTCCAAGTGACCTCAAATGCGAAGGGTTAAAGCACGAAGCGATTAACCTTATTTAACTTCACTGACAATAAATGATTATATGCCCCTGGTTGACGGAGGACAAAACCTATGAATGGAAAACTAATGCTAAACTGCAAAAATAAATGAAAAACCAATGATACGTAACTAAAATTACTACAAAGAAAGAATAAACTTATGAAGATATGCTAACTAATAATATATGCAAAAAATGACACACGCATCAGAAGATTTCTTCTAGCGACCAGAGCCTCCGGGGTAAAGAATCGCTAGTTTCACGAACGAAAATTCGACCTTGGTCGGACCATTCACACTTGTTTTTCTCTTGTTTCACCCAAATTTATCTCTAGCCGCATTTAAAATATCACGCTTCTTGCGCCTAAGGTTTTCGCACAAAAAGATCCCGTTTTTTGCAAGTTTAGGCTTAGCTTTGAAGATAGACTTTGCAATCTCTTTGTTACAGAGCTTCACTATAACTGGCTCTACTCTGTCAGGTCTACTTGCCGGGTTGTTATTCAGGCTCAGTCTATGTACACTAATAATATCGGAATCGGCAATATTTACAAGGCCCATTTTTTCGCGGATCACACTCCACATGGTACTGTTTATGTCAACCATAGCGGGCTGCTTGACACTATGAAATAGAAGCGAGTCCAGTTTCCCCTCTTGTTCGAAATCGTCCAGTTTATTTTCTAAACTATGAACTTTTTCTTCAAGCAAATCAATCTGATGATAGATTCCTTTGAGAGATTTTTCCAGAAGCAAAAATCTGGGGGTGTATTCTACAGTAATTGCATCACAGATTTCAGAGACAATAATTTCCGTCGGAAAGTTACCAACCCCTCGTTCATTTGATTTTTCCTGTACCTTGCGCTGAATATCCTTCCTAATGTTTTCTTTCATTTGATCGATTTCCTGCTCAGACGCTACCAATTGAGCTCGAAGTCCACTCACATCAGCAGAAGTGCTGCTGGCAGATCCGTCCTTATTTGTGTCACTTAGATTTTTAGCTTTTTTCAATACATCAAGATAAATTTCTGGAAAAGAACGAAGTTCTTCGAACGCTTTTTTTACTCCTTTCGTTATTCTCTTGGATGCCTCCTCTTTGTTACTCTCGTAATCTACGAGTTGGCCATCTATGATGAGTTGCTGATCATGCGACCCATAACAGAATACCCGATACTTCGTTGAACCCGTTGCAGTCTTCACCGTCTCAATAATCCTGACTGGCCAAAGGGGATACCCCGCAAATCGTGCTAAAGCTATGTAACCTTCCTTAAACTGGTTAGATGAAGGAGCCATTACGAAAATGAATAAAGTCACTAAACAAAGACTTACACGCAAGGGGGGCTTTTTAATTCCCCCCCCCCTTTCCAATAAACGCCTTCTAAATATCCAAATTAAAGCTCTGAATCGTAACCACAAGTATTCACAGAATTGACCAACAAACAGTAAGGCCCAACCAACAAATAGAACCATACGGTATCTATATTTCTCTCAATTTCTGTACTTTAACTACTGTCTATGTGTAACAAACTATCCATTGTACTGTACTAACTGCATTATGATTGTACTGTGTTTACTATGACTATGCTATGTCTACTAATAAGGTAAGTTAAAAAAAATTCATAATTAAAAAATTATGCATTGAGTACAAGATACTAATCCCCCAACAGTTCCTATATGTATATATGCTATCTATACTGTATTATCCAACTATGTCTATTATAGACTATACTATGTCTATACTATCGATTCGCGTGAAATTATTGTTGACATTTGTATGCATTCTGACTATCTGTTTTTGATCACGATCAGTAGGAAAACAATATGCCAAGTATTTGATGATAATCTCTAGTAAGTAAAAAAAAGAAGTCAGATCAAATAATGATGGAAGACGTATTTCAACGTTAGGTCACATACTATAAATATAAATTTGTAAACGTCATTATTACACAAAACTCGCTCTGGGTCCCTTTGAGGGCTAGGTCTTGAAGATTTCAATCCACCATTTTGACCTCCCTGGTCCGTCAAAGACTAATGAAAGTGTTTAGTTTAAACTATATTGAATTTATAAGTAAGTAAGTATGTATTAGTTAATAAGTTGAGTGTAGCCTTCAGTCTTCAGCTAATGAAAAGTCATGTGCAAATGTTGCCGATCCCACCTACGGTTAATTACAGGGCTCTTTTCTGATTTGTGTATTTTATGCTACATTCAGAATGAACACCCTAAACCTATATATATTGGAGTTGATCCCACATAGGAGTTATCTGGAAGAAATAAAAGGGTGTTGACCTATTTTTTAGACCACCCCGTGAGTCCCTTCTCCTGAGTTGTGTCTTCTGCTTCTTTGTGTTTTCTTCTCTGTTCGGTGCATTATTTTGGGTGCTCTTGTTTAGTTCTAGAATGTTAGTGTGTTATTGTATTTGTTCTCTATTATACTTTTCATTTCAGAGCCTAGCCCACCGCAGGAGCTAAAAGTATCAGAAAATTCTAAAAATGAAGTTGTTCTTACTTGGAAAGAACCACTCCAGTCTAATGGGCCCCCTCCAACTTACAGAGTGTTTGTTTCGCCACCGTTCCCGTCTACATCCTTTAGAATAGGAGATGAAACTGCCATGGTTCTGAGAGACATGTTCAAATTTGGCACTGAGTATAATTTTTGGGTAAGCTCTATCTTCTTCTCTTATCTCTCCAACTCTCTTCCTTGTTTTTTCCTTCTATTTTTGTAAACTTTGCTTTCATTTATTACATTATTCTTCCTTTTTTTAATCTTTAAATTTAAAAGGAATAAAGAGTTTGATATGAAAGCTCTAAAACTATGTACCTGTGATACATCTCATTAAATTAAAAAATTACCTGATAGCTAAATTCATTTGCTCAGAGTCTAAAATTAGGTTGTCTACATGTCATTCGTTGGTCTAACTCAGCTATCAGGCTGATGAAACAGTGAAGTTGCTCACATACCTGGGATTAATTGTGTGCTGACATGGAGCCCTGGATATACAGATATTGACAGGAACGGCCGGAGCGAATGCCATTTTTGTGTCTCATGAAACGAGTCTTCCACAAGTCGATCTCTAGTCGCTGCAGCAAAGTACGGACATATTGTTCCTTTGTGTCGGACATATTGGTCGGTTCAGTAGTCGAGTCAATTTACAAAATTAGCAGCCTTCCCACCCATCCCCCCCCCAAACAAAATTCCAAATATATTTCAATATAAAAAAAGTGCATATAATCTATTCAAGTGTAGTGTGGATTTTAAATTTTGCATAAGAAATTCTGATTAGTGCTACATAAATTCTGTTAAAGTTCTACATCAAATTATGCTAAATTATTATATTACAGTTTTACATCTATACACCATCCCAGAGGTTAAGTCAAATGTTTGGATTTGTATCTTTTAATTGGCCTTATAAGTAATGGGTCCTTCATCAGCTCTTTATGATATCCGAGTGCCCCCAAGCAGTGAAAAAAAGAAAAGAAAAAAAGAGGAGACGTGAATGGTATCCATGGAAAAAAGTGATTTTCCTTGTTGTTCGAGCCAGGGGGCTGTAAATTTCCTGCACGGTGTTTTCAGCAATAGCGATTCCAATGGTATGCTTTATGTTCCGGCTCAACTCTATTTTTGAGGGGCTTAACAGTATTTTTTTTTAATTCCATAAATTTATTCTCAAAATAATATTTTAAAATTATGAATAGTCGAGATAAAAGTTAGAACTCCTGAATTAGCTATTTTCTCTCCCGCTAGTTTTATTTTTGCTGTTTTTTAACGCGTTCTTTAATTTTTGGTTACCATGGACCGTGGTTCGTTCTTTATTGTGCTGCAGCTGCTATTCCAACCATGATAAATATGAACGTTGTCATGTAAGTTTTATTTTACCTGTCACAAATGGAAACTTGGCAAGAAGCCTAACATGGCCAAGTTTTAGATGCTTGGAAATTGAAAAAAAAAGAAAAGAAAATCAAACAGTCTTTTCTTTGCCATTACAGGTCACTGCGGAAAACCAACTGTACGTTAGCAACTCTTCAGAACGCGTTTCTCTCACGTATGGTGCAGACACGGTGATGACTCCAGTTTTGAATGTGAGACTAGGAATTATTGATAACACTTCAGTGACTTTAGCCTGGGAGGCTAATGATTTTGCCACAGAATATTCTGTTAAGATTAAGTCCTCAAATTTGTATGAAGCAATAGAGTCAATTTCAACTAAATTGAATGAAATTGACATAAATCTTCTCAGTCCGGGGACAAGCTATACTTTTGAAGTGGCACCGATGAAGAATGATAAGCAGGGACCAGTCCAAAGGATACAAGCTGCTACAAAAGGTAGTTTTTTTTTCTTTTTTTTTCTTTCTTCTTTTTTTTTTGACTGAGTAACGCTGCACTGTTTGTGCATAGACGATTTTAAGTCCCTGGAAGATTGACGTCAATGTGACTTTAACTTTAACATGAACTCGTAGAATATTTATTCTAAGTGTTTTGAATTACCAAAGAGAGTGGAAATGAAATCTGCTTGTTTGAATTGGTGAAGTGAAAACGTACATAACCATGTATATTTTACAAAATTAGATAAAATTGGTATACAATTTTGATGGAAAAAAAAAACACCATATGCAGTTGTATAGTTTTTGGTAGAACCGGATGCTAAATTCAAAATAAAAGAAACGTGAACAATCCGCACAAAAAAATACTAACTAAAAACATATTGCACCAAATTGTTTAAGAAGATGCAGTTTTGGTTCCGAATTCTGCAGTTTTCCCGAAGGTGCAGTTGCACCCTCTGGAATTTCGTCTTGTCTTGTGATACAATTCATTTACAAATAAATAATATACAACAATAAACCCAAAGTGCTTGCTATAAAAAAAAAGTGCAAAGAGCAAGATATTGAGGAGAGGGGCAACCACTTCATAGGCGGAACAATTTCTATTCGTTTCGAGTTTTAATGTTGCTCCTTACTTTTAATGAAAAAACTAGTTTTCTTCATTTAATTTCTGATCATTTTTCAAATAACACCGGTAAATCTGGCTCACCCACTATGAAAAATTCCCTCCCTTCACGGGAAACTCCTCCGTGGAAAGTTTCTCCCACGTAAAATACACCTTCCAGACAATTCCATCCTCACTGAAAATTCCCCCTCCCCTATATGAAATTTCTTGCGGAAGATTTAGCCTGAAAAATTCTCCGTTGCATACTTTCATTTGGAAAAGACTTTCAGTTCTAATTGTTTTTCCGATTACCCCGGAAATCCCCCCTTTCGTGGAAATTATTTCCCGGAAATTCAAACACGCCAAAAATTCAAACTTTAACAATCTGTTGATTCCCAAAGACAACTAAACCTGCAATAGAAAGTTACACGTTAAGCTGTTTGGTGCCATATGTTTTTAAATTAGGTTTCACTGATTCTATGTCCACGTTTCTTTTTTTGAATTTGGCACCCGCTGCGGGAAAAAAATTCATCAGTGAAACCTAAACTAAAAACGTTTTAATTTAAATTGAGAAAAATCGTAAATTTATTTTTAATGAAGAAGATCTCCAAATGCAATTATACAATTTTTTTTTCGTAACGGGTGCCAAATTAAAAAAAAAAGAAACCTAAACTAAAAACACATGGCACCAAACAGCTTTACGTGTAAATTTCTTTTGCAGGTTTAGTTGTCTTTGGGAATCAACAGGTTTTTAATGTTTGAATTTTGCAGACGTAAAGTATTGTCAAATTAAGCTTATTAGCTGTGCTCATTTGTTTTTCGGTTTAACGTGGCCACTCTTACGAAGATGTGATGCTGCTCTAAAGACCTCATAATTTTGATTGACCAAAGAAATATCTTAGAAAATCGTGTCTTCTGATGTAGGCAGAGATAAGAAGGATCCAGGGGGGGATAAATTTTTTCTATTCTGGGTACTTTAGGATTCAAAATAACTTATGACCTCTTTCATTTCCTCTTATCTTTATGAAAATTTGTTTTATTACGTTACGACTATACAAACTTCATACTTGGTTTTGAAAAAAAGAATATTGAAGCTTCATTTAACTAAATTCTATTCTTTACCCCTCCCCCACCCTCCCTGAAAATTTTAAGGTCTTTCAAATTAAATTAAGAAAATTTGCTGTAGAATCAAAATTGTTTAGTTACAGTTAAATAAAAAGAAAGTTCTGTTTTTCCTACCTTTTCTTGTTTTTTAATTTATTTTGCTTACAAAAAAAAGAAAAAAAAACAGTTGATTTTTTGTCCAAGTATTTCTTCAAGGAAGAACAGATTAGTTATTTTCAATAATAATTATTAACGTTCGAATCAGGCGCAAATGCAAGCAGCCCCTCCCCCCAAAGAAAAATCTTCTTGGTACGATGCGATTAGTTTTGATAATTTCCTTTATTTTTACATAATATGTATGCTTTAAATACAGTGGTGTCAATTGGGGGGGGGGGGGGGGATTTGTGTCGTTTTGGATTCCCAGCCCCCCCCCCCAACCACATCCTCTGTTTATTTTGAAAAATACGTTTTAAAGTATTAAAATGCCCTTTTTTGTATTTTCATTTGAAAAATTAAACAAACGAAAAATTTGGGTAATGAGGATAATGAGTTTTCTTGGGGAGGGACTTTGGACATATTACTATATGTTTCTGAAAATTAAATTACAGCACAAAAATTGTTATATTCACTCTTTTAAAGTCCAATCCTACTTAAGTGAAATTATACTGGGTTCAGCACCGGCTTACCAGCCTGGTAGGATGGAACTGGGGCAAATTTGTCGAGACTAGACCGCACTGAGGGAGGGGGGACGTAACCCGGTTTGACTCCACAAAATTTCCTTCCAACTCGTGCAAAAGTAAGAAAAATACATGTAAACACATTTTTCGGCGTTTTGTAAAGTTTTTTTTTTAACCCCCTCCCGCCGAACAATATCCCTTGATATAGCCCTGAGTATATGGAAAACTTGATTAAACATATGGAAGAATAATTTCGTTTGTTTTTATCATTTATTTTAGGTACTCCCATACCTTCCGTTGGTGTTGTTACATTCAGCCTTCTAAAGCCGGATCCTACCTCGGTAAAATTATCCTGGGTTCAGCCAAAGGACCAAAGGAAGCTTCGCTGGGAATATGGAGTCTATTATGGATTAACATACAAGGAGATGTACCAAAGTGGTAAGCTATATATCTTAATTTCCTCCAAATTAATGTTTATGCCATTTTCCTGTCTTTCTTACTAGCACGGTTATTCTTTATTTTTTAATGGCTGCGTCTTTTCCCAATTTGTTTGAGGTTGTTGTGCGTTTTTGGTAATTCACAAAAATTCTTTTGGATTCACTTTTTCTGAATATCTTCTTCATTTTACCATGAATATTTTTTAGCAAGAGCTGTGGTGCCAGTAATTATGTTCTAAAAGCCGGTAGTTTTGTCACTTGTCTCTGACAAATAATAATATCCTAATATATGTATAATTATTAAGTTGAAAATTGATTATAGGAAATGCCCCTCATATGATAGGTACAAGAAATATGTGAAAGAGTCTTTTCTTAATTAGTGTTTTTTTTTTGTTTTTTTTAGGTGTAGTTAAGAAAAAACACATTATTTTTCCTTTTTTTCGTTTGTTGTTGTGCATTCTTCTGTTTCTTGAAAGTTGTTGGGCTTCATTTTGGATACAGAAAAGCTTTTTTTGAATTTTTTTTCTATCTTCTTCATCTTTTTTTTTCTGTGTGTATACAAAATATCTTTAGTCTAATAAGTTTTGTATACACTGTACCTTGCGAGTAAAACTATTGTGTGTGGCTGTTTGGGTAAAACAAGCAAATTTTTGTATGTGTGTTTGGTCAAATAGCTCGTGGTAGCGAACCGTAAGTAAACAGTTCGTTAGGGGATCTCTAGAAAAAAAGGTTTGATTACAATGTATAAATCAAAAGAAATTGACTTTCATGTTGATACCAAATATTTGAAATTCACTTTGTTTTGTTACCAATCAAACCTAAGAGAATTTGTAAAATGGGGAATGAAAGGGGTAATGTGGAACTTTTTTTTTATTTATTTTTTCTCTTTCTTCTTCATCTTTTATCTCCTTCTTCTATCATTTTTATACATTCCTGAAAAAGGCTTATGTTAGCTGTGCCTCTCACTTTGACTATCAACTGTCTTGGCTTTTTCTCCAATTAGCCATGGATTGATGGCAACTTGATTTAAATTCAAAAATCAACATGTAAAAAGAAGAAATGGGGAGAAGAAAATTTCAGAAATATGGGGAAACAGCAACGAAATACAAAAGAAACAGATGGAAGTATCTAAACAGACCACACAGAGCTTAGTTAGAAGATTATGTATTAATATAAAAAAAATGAGGAATACTTCAAAAGACAAAGGTGATACAATTGGCGAGAAAAAGAAACAAAGAATGAAACGACTTAGAGCAGGAGTGGGGTAAAGAAGGCAACCCCGGTGTGGCAAATTCAGAATGCTATTTTGTAAGAAAAAAACGGTTTCTTCAGCACCAAAGGCAAATAATATGCTCTGTTAGTTTTTTCCTCAAAAGAGACCAATTCTTCAAAGTTTTTGTTTATTGTTTAATTAAAGTTTACTATGAAGATGACAAAACATAAAATCGTGAAGAAGAAAAAACGAGGAAAATAACAGCCAGTAAAAAAAAAAAAAAGAATTATGCAAATATTTCGGTCAAGGTGTCCGCTTGACCGTCCTAGTTTTCTCATTTTTGCAATTTTATGTTTTGTAATGATTAGCCATTCACTCAGTAGATTATTACTTGGAGGAAATTTTGCGACCACAATGAAAAGTGCTATAATATATTCATGCTGTATTTTATTTCTCATTAAAATCCGCAGTTTTATTGCTTTAAATTGCAAATATTCAGAGAATGATTATTCAAGTGTTAATTCTTAATGCCATTGTTATCTGATTTTAATTTGCCGATTACATTTATTTGATATATTCTATGTTGCGATTTAGTTTAATTCCTTACTAGTCGATTTAAGTTCTTCCTTACTAGTCCAAAGCTGAAAACTAATGAAAGCATAGTAACTCAAAAATCTAAATGCATTTTAGCAATATCTAATAGATTTAAATGTGCCGACATTTAAATCAATGTAGACTATTTAATTAAAGTATAAAACTTAAATTACTAATATATGTCTTGGAGGTCCAAGGTTGAAACCATGATACCACAGTACCCGTCACAAACCTTCATGCATGTCAGTAATATCTAATGGATTTAAATGGACCGTTATGTAAATTAAATTACTTAAATAACCTACATATATGTGATAAACTCCATGTTCCAATTCAATTCAATTATAATCTGAATTTATTCTTGCAGGTCCAAGGCTGAAAACAAATGAAACCACAGTAACAGTGAAAAATTTACATGCATGTGAGCAATATCTAATGGAAGTGGTTATTGTTGGTCCTTCTGGTATAGGCCCTGGCTCTGAAAGGCCGCTTCAAGTTGTTACTGACTTCGACCATAAAGCACCACCGAAGTCTTTAATGGTAGCTAGGGACGAAAATGACCCAGAAAGGATGATTGTTGCTTGGAGAGCAGCTTGTCCATCTCTTCAATCAGAAGTTGGCTATATAGTAAGTAATGTCTGGCAACGCTGTTCCTTCTTGGTGAAACTGTGTTTAAATTGCGAAATTGTGCTTTAATTGACATAGCTTAACTATTAAATAGCTTAACTATTTAATACATGTACTCTTCTGAATTGCTTGTACCTTGCGCCTTTTTGACATGCTTACTCAGAAACAGATATAAAACAACTCCGGCGAATTCACTGCTCTTATGTAAAGTATCTTCTCGGTCACCCACCTTGGGGAAATGATTCTTGGGTCACTAGGAGATATGGTATATGGAGATATAGATATAGTAGGCCCCAAAGGTGTCATCACCTTATGCGTTAATATTGTAAAAAACAAAAGCAATAATTACCCATGTTGTCCGATTTCAAACAGTAAATTTGTCGTAGAATTTTGCTCTTTTTTTCGTTGTCGTTTCCTTTCTCTTTTTGTATTGTACTCCGTTTGCTAATGTATTTACAGGGGGCTGTAAAATCAAATCATTCATTTTCAGATGTAAAATACGTTTCTTAAGTACAACCTATCCCCCCCCCAACCGGAAAAATCTTGAAGGTTCTGCGCCCAAGGTTGTTTACACTAGGGCAGACACTGTAGAAAAAATCCTGATTATAAGCAAGCTGAATTTTTAATGTTGCACAGGTTTTTACTCAAGCACCTGTTATATAATAATTTCATTGTTTCTTTCAATGATTTGAAATTTAAATTTCATTTTATTTTAAACCTTTAAATTGTACATGTAAAACCAAAATATCCAGAAGTTAAACTTGGCTGCGAATAAAAAGAACTAAAACTATTTATAAATCGCTTGGGGTGACGACCTATTGTAAGTGTCCTCTCATGGAAATCATAAAAATTTTCTCTCTCTCTCGTGTTTGACTTCTGTGAGTTTTCATATCTAATGTTATTATTGCATCATCTTTTTTATAATCGAGTATTTTTTGATATCTAACGATTTCTTTTGTTTTTTCTACTTTTATTGATTTGGATGTGAAAAGCAAACTCGGTCTTGACTGCTAGTGACAGCGTTTTTAGAATAAAGCTTTATCGCGTCCTGTAACTTGCTGATAATGAGGGTCATGACATTTTATTTGCTGAACAAACTAAAAGGCTACTTATAGAAGCAAAAAAAAACATGCCTGTCAACAGAAAACCTACATTACTAAAAGTAAGAGGGAGGTGGTGGAGGGACTTCTATAGTCTTCCTATGTCATAATGGAGTTAAATTCTTAATTTTACTTTGTACAACCAATACCTGCAACATGAAATGGTGGCCTATATAGACCATTGGGTTTATTTTATGCACTGTTAGGGCATGCAACCCCTGGGGTAGGTGTTTGACACGTATGAAACTGATCAAAAGATTAAGTGACCATCTAATTAAACCATTTGAAGACTAAGGGGCATCCTTTTTCGCTTATTTTTTCCAGATAATTAACATGTTGCAGGAATCGTTGTCTCATTTTATTTTAGTTTTTTCGTAGAACAATCAGTGTTTTCTTCGTTCGAAAAATTGTTAAACAACTGTCAACATGTTGTATTTATTTAAACTTACTCATCATCGCATTTGACACCTTTGTACTGATGTTGTTTCACTCATTTTATTCATGTCTTCTGAATTTTTTATCTCTTTTAGTCTGGCCTACTATGTTTTATTGTGGACGGCTGTTGGAAGCCACTTCTTTGGCACACCAGACCTAAGTGATTAAAAGATAGCTATTTAGTTTATTTATTTGAGTTCTAAGGGTCATCCCTTTTTACTTCTTACCACATAATTAAAATGGCTTAATAATCGTTGCCTCTTTTTGCTTTTATTAAATAATGAAATAAAATTTTTCTTTTTTACAGAATATATAGTATAATAATGCGGTCTTCTGTTGTGGTAAAATTCTTACCTTTAATCTTGAAATCAACGGGTATATTCCTTTAAAACCTTATTCACTATTACTTGTCCTATAGGTTTCATTCATAGATTTTGTAAAGAACGCGATTCAAGAAACGTCAATATTTCCTGGCTCGCCTCCATTCGATATATTTAATTACACTAGCCTACTTGAATCCAAAAATGTCAAGTGAAAATACGCCTTAGTTATGGTCAGGTTCGTGCGCAGAAGGGAGGGACTTAACACATAGTATTAACACACTAACCTTAATACACATTTTTTTTTAAAGTTTTACTCATTATCATTTGTGTTGTAGGTTTCATTGGTAGATCTGGTAAAAAATACGAGCCAGGAGACATCGATGCCTGCTTCTAGGTCTCCATCTGTAAGCCTAAATATCAATGTCAATTGGGGTGGAAACTATTCTGTGACGGTTAGATCAAGCGAAGAAAACTCACGCCCAACAAGTCCGGTCTATTTCTTCGCACCGCCTTTGCCTGTTCCATATCAGCTCTTTGCCATTCCTGAAAAGAATAGTTCATATTTTGTTTATTGGAAGACTGGTGACTTACCCCGAGGAATGAAAAAGAAAAAGTAAGTTCGCTTGAAAGTCTTGGTTTTTTTTTTTTTTTTTTTTTTTTTTTTTTTTTTTTTTTTTTTTTAGTGTTTTAGTGTTTTATGTTGTAAACTTGGTATAAAAAGATGGAGGGGCATAGTGCTTTCTTCCTGCGTTTAATAGCATATTCTTGTAAACGATAAGCCGGCTTTTTGAAAGAGAAGGCTGTGTTTTTCGGCAAATATTTAATCTACGGATGCTCTGGGAAGAAAAACTGTTTGCCCAAGCCATCAAGCAGCATGGTTTGTGAGATTTTATTAGCTTAAATCTTTACCAGAGCCGTTCCTAGGAGGGGAGGGGGATCAGCTACTTCGGTCGCCGCAGCGGGGGGGCCTGGAGGATTGTCCACTTTGCTCAAATTTTTCACTTTAATTCGTTTTCTTTTTTTTGCTTATATGTGAGTTGGGAGGAGGGCGCTGTAATTAATTTTCCCCGTGTGTCACCAGTCCTAGGAACAGCTTTGATCTCTGCAGTAAGCTTTTCTTAAAAGCTAGCATTATAAATTTCAGTTTGTTTAAGTTTGTTCAGTTTGTTCATTTTTATTGACGAAGACCACACTGCCTTTCCATACCAAACAAACACAACTTAAAAACAATAGGGAAATTTTTTTTTTCCAAGACAGTGCAATTTAAATCGGTGAATATTCTTATTTTTTATTATTTTTATTTTATTATTCTTATTTTTTAAAACATGTCTATTGGGGCCGTTACATGGATGACGTAATTTCACTTTGGAATTATGGGGATATTGAACTTCAGGGTTTCCTAGATCATCTTAATACTTATGATAGAAATCTGCAGTTTACCCTAGAAATTGAAATTGAAAATAAACTACCATTTTTAGATGTGCTAATTATCCGTGATTCTAATAATTTTGACTTCACTATCTATAGAAAACCAACGCAAAACAATAGATATCTTAATTTTAATTCAAATCACCCCCCACAAGTTAAAAGAGCAGTTGTAACTTCTCTTATTGACAGTGCCCTGAACATTTGCTCCGATTCATACATAAAAGCAGAAATAAATTCTATCAGAGATATTCTTTTTGGCAACGGATACCCTATTCCTTTTGTCAATAATACGATTAACCGTAGACTAAAAAGACATTTTCGTAAAATCAACGATATTTCACAATGTGAGGCTCCGGAAAAACCCTCTAATATAATCTATCTTCCGTACATCCCAAGAATCACAACAAAAATAAAAAATATTTGCACAAAAAATAATCTGTATTTAGTTTTCACTAATAATTTTAAAATCACAAATTTTTTAAGCTCCGGTAAAGATAAAACCCCAGTTACCCGCCAAAGAGGGGTTTATCAAATACCATGCGATTGTGGCAATTACTACGTTGGCAGAACTCATAAGAATCTGGAAAAACGGATACACCACCATAAAGAAGACATAGACAAAGCGTTAATTGCTAATAATTCTAATAACTCCTTGATTCTGCTTTAGCTAGCAATATTTTTGATAATTCTAGCCACTCAATACTTTTTGAAAAATATTGTCACATAATCAGTAATCGGAGGATAAAACATGTGGTCCGGGAATCAATCGAAATTAGGCTCAAAATAAATAAAAACATATTATTAAAATGGGACTTGGAAGAATATTCACTGAATTCTTTATACTGAAATTTAATTAAAAATGATCTAACAAAATATTTTACTAAACCAATTGACAATAGTATTGAACCCGTTACAAAAAGGCCTTTAAGACTAGCTGCTAAAAAAGCAAGATTAGCTTTGAAAACTTGCAGTTAATAATTTCATTTTATTTCGTTTGAATGAATTCATCGTCTCTCATCATTTTATTTGTCAGTCCTGGTTGAACTTCGTTGAAGTAAGGATACTGGGGCTGTTTTAAAGGTTTTTTAAAAACGTTTTTTTTAAAAAAGAATTTTTAGTTTTAAACTTTGTACTTTAATGTAAGATGGTTTATATATATATGTTTTCTTTAATGTTGTGCTGAAGATAGCCCTTGGACATAGGGTCAAAATATTCACCGCTTTAAATTGCACTGTCTTGAAAAAAATTCACCTATCGGTTTTAAGTTGAGTTTGTTTGTTCATTTTCAGTTTTTTTTTTTTTAATTTTCACTTTTGTTAAATTTTCACGTTTTGTATAAATTTTCAGTTTGTACAGTTACTGGGCTTGACCAGGGGCTGTGCTTTCATGTTGCTTAACTGGAAAAAGTGTGGAGATAATTTTGGGCTATTTTTCGTGTTGATTGGACAAGTTAGCTACTCAAAAGGTTCTATTTTACCTGGTGTAATTTTACCTTAGAGTGGAATTAGTGCTTTAGTGTTGTTATTTAACTGGAAAAAATACGCAGGTGACTCGGGGGCTATTGTTTGTGTTGATTGGTGAATTTGCCTGTGGGGATTCAGTATTAAATAGTAGCTTTCAGGAAACATTGAGGATGATGTAGAATTAAGTTAAAACATATTATGTGTATCCAGGCAGTCAAAAGGGCGTTTCTGCGATATCTCAGGCACGGTTAAGGATGTAAATTAACGGCTTAAGGAAACAAGCTAAAACTTGGACATGGTAGGTATTAGATTTTGACTCTGGTTGACCAAAAGGAACTTATGAAGAGAAATAGTTTTTGAGGAAACAGATTCTTAATATGGTTGAATTGCTTCTTACAGCACTGGCCTGTTTTATTTTTCAAACAACAAATCAGAAGTCTATTAATACACAAGGTAGTACTCATAATAAACTAGTAAGCAGTTAAAGAAAATTATATTACGGTTAGAGTACTATGAGTACTGCACTAATAGTACTAACATTTTTATGGTTAAATATTAAAGTCTGGCTATTTTAACCTTGAAGTATACTCCCTTCGCCTAAATAGTATCCGAAATGGCATTACACTTTCTCGTAATAGCCATATAACTAAGTTCCGCTTTATGTTACTATCCCCTACCTAAGTTGTTTGTTTTAGGATACATTTTGAAATTTTACTCTCTGACGACAAGAATTTCACGACTTATGAAGAAAAACGATCCTTTGAGAATTCAGTTACACTTGAGCCATTGACAGAAGGACAGATTATGTATCTGAAAGTGAAGATGGTCGATGAGGATGGCTATGAATCTATGTTTTCTGAGCCGATTGCTGTTGAACGACCTTTTGGTAAGTCCAAACTTCGTACATTTATCCATTCCTCCAAACGGCTGTAGCTGTGCTCTAGAAAAAAAAATACTGTGAAATGAGACATTAAATATATATGAAAATAGAAAATATGTAGACATATCATTTTTACAACCTATATCACGAAGCATCAAAATTACAACTAATCAAGGTGCGTGGCCCAATCAAATCAGCCATGAGTCACTTTAATTGAGCCATAAATCTGCCATAGACCGCTTAGAAAGTAAAATAAGTATCGCTGGTTCCATTTCAGTGTTGC
Organism: Artemia sp. Qi Xiang Cuo; assembly: GCF_049724085.1. NCBI lineage: Eukaryota > Metazoa > Arthropoda > Branchiopoda > Anostraca > Artemiidae > Artemia > Artemia sp. Qi Xiang Cuo. The sequence continues at coordinate 69,698,044 of NC_142800.1, forward strand.
TTTCTTTTAAATTTTGTTAATAGCATGACTGCATGAACAACCTGGTTTGACCACTCAGTGTGTCTATTATCAAAGAGCGGCTTGGATGACTTCGATCTCTGCATTAACTCGGGCTCTATATCAACATTAGCTCTACTAAGTTGCCTGCTTGGTGGCTGGCCTTTTATAATCTAATTCTAAGATTATAGCTATGTGGAGTTAATCGATTCATGGTCAACCAAAGCAGCCATGGGCCGCTTTATTTGGGCTATAAATCGGCCATGGGTGGCTCAAAAGTAAAATAAGGAAAGCTTTTTCTATTTCGACACGACTTCGTTTTCGTTAATAACGTGACCTTGCATCGGCGACATGATTGGCCCCCATTCGGTGCATGTATTGTGAAAGAGCGGCCTGGAGTGACTTAGGTTTCGGCATTGACGAGGACCCTATGCCGAGATTACCTCGTCTAACCAGCACCTAAGTTCCTAACAGAAATGAAAGGTTTACATTATTTATGTATATAAATATAAGCCGTTTTAGGCAAAACCGATTATTCCTACCTGGATAAGGTTTCCTATAACTCTAACTTCCAGAATATCGTACATTTCAATGTCTAGGTGCAATCCAAAGTTCCGGTACATTTTGTTTCAGAACATTTCAGTGTTTCTTTGTTATTAATGTCCATTAACTTCCCTTGGGACAAGCGGTTGGAAGTGTAGCTATAGCTTATACAGCTTGAACAGAAAAGAAAGATAGTGAAGTAAAAAATAGTTATCAAATCGAGGCTAGAGAAGGGTGTTATTAGCTGCATCATAACACCTCTAAGGGGGTGTGAAGAAGGATAACCCCCCCCCCAGATATACTAGGATGAGATTTTTTTCTTAAGTAGTTTCAAAGGAAATAGATCGAATCTCAGGAAATAAATCTGTTGCTGACTAGTACAGGCTTTACCTAAGGACGTTAAAGATACTGTCCATCTTCCCTTAACACTCAGGCCTTGTTTCTATCTTTAAATGGAACTAGTCCGAACTGACTACTTCCTCACTATTCCTTAACATTGTCAGTACAATATCTTACTTTTATGCTGTCTTGCTTCGTCTGCCAGACCCAGCCTTTTCTTTGGTGTATTATTTCTTTCTTTTTGCTCTCTAGCCACGTTGTACGGAAGGGGTGGTCGTCTAAACTCAGGAGCAGCTCATTCTTGTGTAATTTCTTGTGTCCTTTGCAAAATTCAAAATTGATAGAAGGGCAACCAGCCCCCTTTCCGTGCTCTTTTGCCCCCCCCCCCCCTGGCAGTGTAACCCTCAAAGACAATCGATAAAAATTTTGATATAGCTCTTTTCTGGGATAATTGAAAGGCTCAATAAATTTACCTTGAGGGATGATATGACACCTAAAGCCCCTTATGCAATTAACTGGGAACTCACAGGGACCATTCTGTGGACGAAGAGGATTACATTTGTTTTAGGGGGTGGAAGGGTATTGGAGAGCCCGGAATTGGGCAAAAAAAAACTTCTGTGCTTGATCAGTTTAAAACTTACAGCCGTCCTTAAGCTGGTCCCCGAGACATGGGGCGTAAAACTTTTCTTTTGGCTCGAAACATACATCCTTATGTCTTTGGGCTAAGCAGACCCAAATGCAGAAAAAAATACAGGAAAAGAAATATTGGTTCTGAATGCTTGACGTTAAAACCGTAAGACGCCAGGTCAGGTTAACGCTTCAAAGTCTTTTTTTTTGCAATTTCTTCTTATCCAGCCATCCAATAGGAAGCTTGAAAATGGTCTAAATTTTCAAATGAATTTCAGAGAGAAAAGAAAATAAAAAAATGAAAAATAAAATATAAAAAGGTGAAAAAACGAGGATTTTGTCAGCCAGTGGCGAACCATGAAGAAGAAGAAATAAGCAGATATTTCGACAAGAACCTCCGTTGAGTCGTCCTTAGTGCTAAGCAAAAAACATAGAAACGAAAAAGAAACCAATAACAGTTGAACCTTTTGGAGTGTACCTGACAACAACAGAACAGAAACTAAATAAGAACCAAGGCGGAATCAATAAAAAATGAATCTAACGAGATGATTAAGTAATAACCCTTTGTTTTGCTATATCTTTACCTTGTCTACAAATTCGTTCATCATTTGATGTGCAAATAGGTTCTCTAAAGTTATACCGACCGAAAATATTGATTGAGTCCTTCAAAATTAAACTGTCATAAATTGTACTTAATGAAATATCTCCAGTGGCTTATGTATTTTTTTTATCTCAATTACCTTTTTAAAAGTTTGTGGTAGGCCATTTACAGTAGATATTAAGGTTGCCTCGTCAAAAAGAACCAGATGGGTCGGATTTTCGAAAATATGCAGGGCCAATGCTGAATCAAAGTTGTCATTGTTATTTTTAAATCTGAGGGACTTATCTATTGAAATTTTTTGTTCATGCAAACGTTCACCTAGTTGTTGATGGGTCATACCAATATAAAATTTCCCACATGGACATGGGATTCTGTAGACACCACTACCCATTACAGGGGGTCAGTTTTATCCTTTCCTGAGTTGAAAAAATGTTCAACGTTTTGTTCAGTTTTGAAAGAAACAGAAAGATTATGTTTTTTTAAAATTTTTACAATTTTATCGCCAAGTTTTGGGATTTATGGTAAAGTGATGAAACTTTTTTTTCTCAATTGCCGGTGTAACTGAATCAAGGGGGACGGGCTCCCTGTTTTCTTGTTTTATCTTTTTTAATTGTCTTTCTATGATATTTTCAATAAGTTTTATTGGGTAACCATTGCAGAATAGAATATCCTTGACATAGTTTAATTCAGAATTTATATGATTACGGTAACAGATATTTAAAACTCTGTCAACTAAAGATATTATTACCCCTCTTTTCAAAGAAGCAGGGTAATGTAAAGAGAAATGTAGATATCGATCAATATGGGTCGGCTTTCTATATATAGAAAATTCAAGGCTAGGAGCAGTTTTTATAATCAAAACATCCAAGAAAGGCAGCTTACCTGTATCTTCGAGTTCCATTGTGAACTGGAGATTGCAATCAAAAGAGTTCAAATATGCCAAAATTTTCTTTTCTGGTTAAGTGTGTCTAAATTTCCTTTTCTGTTTAGCTTGAAACTTTCAAAAATCGTTGCGTGAGCTTAGAAAATCAAACGTTTTGTTGGGAGGGAGAAGGATGTTAAGGGGCTCTAAACTAGGCAGTAAACGTGTTGTCCCTGATGAGTTTGAAACCTATGGCCATAAGTTCCTGAGCCAGAGGAACCTAGTGAAAAAAAAACAATTTGGGGGAATGTACCCTCAGAATGGGTCCAGGGAGTACCAAAACGTTTTTGATTGACACAAAACTTATGTGTTTTAAGTCATTGGGTAAAAAAGTCCTGAGCGCGCAAAAAAAAGAGAGAGGTTCTTTTCCCTGAAGGACCTAAAAATTCCCATTCGTAAGCTCTTTGGCTAAGGGATCCTTTGTGCACACAAAAAAAGAGAAACAATTTAGTTTTGGCTATGCGCCCACAAAAACTGGGGCAAAAAATATTGTTTTTGATTGACGTCACACTTATGTCTGGAAATCCTTGAGCCAAGGGGTACTCAATAATAATAAATGGTTCGTCTGAAATGAAGCCCTAATAGGAAATAAATTTTTTTACGAGTTGAAACTTGAAATAGTAGGTCCCTGCCCAAGTGAACCCCGATGTTCCGATGTTAATTGTCGGGGCCCAGGCCCCATAGAAATTATTGGCCAAAAAAGAGCTATTTTTTTCTGATTGCCTTGAAACCCTCAAGGACCACTGTTTGAGCTAAATGGACTGCAATTTTTTTATTTTTTTTTAGAGGAAGGAGTTTGTTAGGGGCTCCAAAGATGAAACTAAAACTTGTTGTCCTTAATCTGTTCGAAACTTGCATCCGCAAATCCTAGGGTCAAGAGGAGTCTAAAATAAAAAAAAATAGTTGTGGGGTATGGCCTCCCTCCCTCCCCCCCCCCCCTGATTTTTTTTCTCTTTGAAATATCCAATGCTATAATCGTTATTCAAAGTGTCAACACAGTAGCTATCTTTCAACATCTATCCATTCTGTGTCATAATTTTCGTATATGTAAATGTAGTTCCTATTTTTTTTGTTCATATTTTTTGATAGATCGAAAAAATTTGCTTAATTCTAGTTTTTCATCTGGAAAAAAACTTTTAACCAGACGCTTGGTCATCGACATCGACTAAACCCTCAAGCCTCTCTGTCTTGGATATAACCTTTTCATTGATCAATAAAAGCGCAATGGGTGGACCACAAATTTATCAAAGCCTCATGAAAGTGCCTAAGCAGCCGTGATAATATTTTCCCCAGAAGGAAAGGGTATATCTAATTATTTTTCTCCTTTTCTTAATTTGCTAGAATTTTACTTTGGACCTTTTATCCTTGCCCCGGGAAACGCCGTGCTTTTTCTGAATTCCTTACAGTTTTGTATGTTTTTCTGTATTCGTATTTTTTTTAGCTCTATTCTAACTAATTTGTAATCATTTATTATTTCTTTAGCTTGATATTCTTTTTTTTTCAATTCCCAGTTCTAGGGAAAAACTTGATTCTTCCTCCTTCAGCTTCCACTGATTTTATAAAAAAAAAATCTTTATTTGTTATATGCTATAAAAGCGGAAGAAGTGGTTGTAAAGGATGTTTAATGATTTATTCTTGTTTTTACTTTACAGATGAAATGTCAGTTGTTGAACTTGCATCAAGTAACATGTCTGTTATTGTTGGCTCTGTGGCAAGCGTCATAATCCTTTGCCTCATTGGATCAATGGCTTTTATTTTACTCAGACATAGACGTCTGAATAGTTCTTTTCAACAGTTTATCAATAGTCATTACAACTCTAGAACGGAGTCAGCTACATTCACTGCAGGGGATGTAATAGGTAAGACCCTGTTCTGATTCTGGGCTTTATGGTAAGGTAAACTGATATAAGAGGTAACTAGAGGGCTTTAGTGTGGGTTTTCATAGAAACTAAAAGCTAACATCTACATTGACGGTGCAGAACCGGAAGACTGTTAAGTCTGGAAGATTTAGAAGATAAGCAGAACTGGAATAACTTGAAATGCGCTCTTATCTTCTTTGGGCCCATACTGAAATATTCCTGAATTAAGCGCTTTGTTTTGTTTAAAGCTTTTCCTGTATTATAGTAATGTTGAGACGAGGGACTGCTTAAAAAAAATGCAGAGGTAACAATTGCCCCCTTTTAGTAAAATTGGTTCTTTTATCTTTTGCCGATGGAGACAATGGGCCTTTGTGGCCCATTGCGGCCCGATGTTGATTTATAGTCTTATGTGAAGCAGTCTGTCAAACTTCTTATTTCATTGCTCTCCCCAATTCTTGATACAAAATCATTAAAGCGCATTCACTTGAATTGTACAATAAATATGTAAATTATTCGTAAAATAAACTGAGTTTAGTAAAATAAAGTAAAAGTGTACTGCGAATTCAATTCTAAGATTTGAATGCATATCAGTTCTGATGAAAGTATTTTCCAAAAATAAAATGTCATCAGGTAGTAATAATTGTCGCTTATAGATTCCAAATACGTTTGATTTTACAAGGGATTGCTAATTTGATAAGGGATTTTAGAAGGATTTTAGCGGATTGCATAAGGGATTACTAAAGGGATTATCCCTCAAAATATTGTTTGTACAACCCACTGACTTCCTGCGCTAGCTAATAGCCACTGATGTGTATTTTTAACGAGACAGGTTTTGAGTGATTGTATTAGGGAATTTGTCGAACGTTCGATTAATTCGCTGGATGAAAGTTAAACATAATTTGGAAAACTTTCCGCAATTAGAAAAACATAAATTGATTTTGCATAAACACTATTATGCTATAATTACTATGTTTATCCAACTTTCTTCTAAGAATGGTATTCTAATCACCAGATTTTTTCATTGTCTTTTCACTAAATTAGATATGCATAATATTATATTAAGATGCTTAAAATATTGTGTGTTGATAAACCGTTTACTCGGATCAACTTGTCAAAATACGAAAGTTCGTCAGAATTAACTTGATTGCGCATAGGTTTCCGCTTCTAGGGTCTTCAGTTCTTGACTCTTGTATTAGTCTTTAATTAGTCTGAGTGAGACTCAGTTATTACAGTAGTATTTTCGTCAGTGTTGCGACGGCAAACCTTGAAATTGAACAAGCCAGACTAACTACTTAACATTTGGCAATACTTTTCGTCCGCAAAAAATAAAACATTAACAATCAGTTTTAGTGTTTTGTCAGTTTACGTTTTGTTGTTGTATTTTTTTGCTTGTTTGTTGTGTATCACCATGGCCTATTAAGGCTTTCGTGTGAATAAATCTAAAATCAATATATTGATTCTCAGCGACAACTACCAAAGGCAAGCTACACATCCTTAAGCTGTGTGGTAGCATATTTTTTGCTGATTTTTCACCCACGTTTCTTTTTTTTTAATTTCATGCCACCTACTGCAAAAAAACTGCATACGGATGTTTTTTAAGACCTCCATATACAGAACTGAATTTTGCAAAAACCTCATTAATGAGGGGTTAGTCATTAATCAGCCAGCTCCAAAGCTGAAAATATTTGAGGATAATAATGTGAACAAATGTCTTAAGGTAGAAGGGAGGACAGATGGACGAATAAAGTGATAGTGGAAAAAAAACTAGGGTTGGTATTCAATCCTTGACTCACGAGTTAATCATAGGCTTCTGTATTAGTTTAGAGTTTTTCAGTGTGACTCAGAATTGAGTCTGGGATATAAGAAAATGTACGAGCTACTGGCTTTTAAAAATGTGTTTTAACTTAAATAGAGATAATTTCAATCACAGTCTGTTAGAATTCGAGAAAGATTACCATTTCAAATGCACGCAGCGGAAAAATTTGTAAATTAACACTTTCTACATTACCAACATTGCCATCTTAATTTCAGATGCCCCAAAGTAGATGTCGTCACTGAACCACCTACCAGCAATTACTACCCCCCCCCCCAAAAAAAAAAATTGTTAAAGAGTTTTAGTTAAATCTCATTGTGATTAGGTCTTCAGTCATATATGTTCACATCCATTCCAATTCTAAAATCTTGTTTTTCTTTTCACAGATGACGACGACTATCCGATAGTTCAGTCAGATGAGCAAACTTTGGTTGCCTGTTAACAAGTTTATGTGTTGTGATTGACACATTGTGATTTTTAATCGTATCTGAATATATAAACTGTTCGTATTGACTAATTTGTATTTTTTTGTAAATTGACACGTCCAATACTTTTACCTGATGAGTGTTTGTCGTGCTTTTAGCTGCTGTCTTTTAATTTTATTGGGTCCCTGTTTTCAAAATCTAATTATTTTATTCACCTTATTAGTTTTATTTTTTTGTTTTCATTTTTCCTTGCCTTGTTTGCAATATCTACATATTGAAACGAATTATTTATTAAGTCGTTCTATCAGGACCGAAACGAATCCAGCCTAAAATATGTAAACGTAAATGAGAGCTCAATTGTTTGCTTTCGGGAAAAATTGCCATTTTTTATTCTAGTTTTGTTCAGTAATGTCAATAAAAAATAAGCCAAGTCATACGCCTGTGGAAATTGTTGTCCCTACATGTAATTCTCAGGGTAGTTTAAACTGAAAAGAAAGGCTTGTTTTTCAAATGTTGCTTTTAAACTTGAAAAATGACCAGGCACTTTTTATGCAATTTGAGAACCTGCCTTGAATTTATTTAGTCTGGCATACATTTTCTGTAATTTGTCAAGATTCGGATATGTCACGTGACAATCAGTTGTGAATAAGACAAACTCTAGTCTGACAATAATATTGGATGAATTTGTCGATAAAAAGCTGATTTTGACTTAAAACTGTCTAATCACAAACACCTCATGCAATTCAACCTTATGTAGTGTATCAAGTTTATTGCTCATGCTTTATTTACATTTTGCAAGTTATATATATATATATATATATATATATATATATATATATATATATATATATATATATATATATATATATATATATATATATATATATTCCCCTTTGTGTGTGTATATATATATTAGCCTCTCAGGTGCCAAATCTATTAATTCCCCCTTGTTAAAATTTTAGTTGTTAACATTTTTGGAAAAACAGACCAAATCTCTTTTTAGCCCCTTTTTTAGCGTTAATACTGATATTTCTGCAGAATAAGGACTATTACTGGACTGGGTATTTAGGATATTTCTGATACTGATACTGATACTGAATACTGATGTTTCTGCAGAATAAGGACTATTATTGGACTGGGTATTTCTGATATTTCTGATACTGATACTGAATACTGATATTTCTGCAGAATAAGGACTATTACTGGACTGGGTGTGACACACCGGCATTGGGTGTTAAATAATTTTTGGAAGTCAATTAATATTCAGCCAGAAGCCACATCAAGTCAAGTGCTTGTCTCCTTTTGTTGATGTTCATTTGTTTTTATCACGGGCCGACCGATTTCAACAGGGTTGACGGATATATGTCTATTAACAAAACTTTCGAAACATGGAACCGATCGTTGGCGCTGCAGTCTAACATCATTGTCTTATGGGAAAAGGGAGCTTTGATGCGTTATACACTTCTTCACAAGATTTGAAGGGGAGGGACACGGCTTTGGAATTTTTAACATAGAACATTATATTTAAATATAATGTAAGACCACACTGGCTATACATAACGTAAGAAAACCAAGAGAGGAAAGGATATAATAAATGAAAAAATAAAATAGGTGAGAAAATTAGGAATTTTATCAGCCAGTGATTAAACATGAAGACGAAAACAAGCAAATAAATCGACAAGAACCTCCGCCAAGTCATCCTCAATGCTAAAAAAAAAAAAAAAAAAAAAAAAAAAAAAAAATCTAACCCTTTCAAAGTATGCTACACAAGAGGAGAACAGACACTCTAAAATAATATTGTTCAAATTCTCATAATATTGTTCAAATTCTCCCCGTAAGCTTGACGTAAATACAATCTAAGACCACACTGGCTATACATTACGTAAGAAAACCATAGAGAGGAAAGAATGTAGTGCCTGTTCTCCTCTTGTTAAGCATACTTTGAAAGTTTTTTTTTTTTTTTTTTTTTTTTTTTTATTAAAGCACTGAGGACGACTTGGCGGAGGTCCTTGTCGAAACATTTGCTTATTTTCGTCTTCATGTTTAATCACTGGCTGATAAAATTTCCTAATTTTTTCACCTATTTTATTTTATTTTTTCATTTATTATATCCTTTCCTTTCTTGGTTTTCCTACGACATTATATTTGTCTCTTATAATCAAAGCATTATTATCATTGTTATTTTTTTAATATGGAACTGGTCAATTTGACCAATAATTGATCTACTAAAATCACAGTCCTTAATAAAGTAGTAAAGTGTCTTCTTTTTTAATATCCTTGTGGTTTCTTTTATTAACTTAATCATGGACTTGAGTCAATTTCTTATATGGACTCGTTTGCGTTCATTATGCTGGATATTTCGGAAAACTCGATTTTCTTTTGGGAAACTTTAGGGAACTCTAAATAATCGAAGCAGGGGCAACAATATCATTCTAAAAATGTGTTAATTTATTATCGGTTCAAATATTTCATTTTTATTGTCAAGCTTTCGACTGATTATAATCATAAACATATCAAATACCAAATTTCCTTACTCATTAATATAAAGAAAAAAATGGGCTTCGGCAATACTCAGTATTAAAGACGTTTATTAATAAACCTGTCTTCCGGGTCAATTAGAACTGTAACATTTCTTAAATAATGTTTATTGTTGAATGTGGCTTTTCGACTTACTAATTAGATTAATTGACTTTTGGAATGCCCTTGTAAAAAATTTTCTCAAATAACTGGTCTTGTCGTCCTATTTGACATAAATAAATTGATTATAATTATCATTTATCTTGGCACTATTTCACTGTTTCATCTTCATTAGTATGGGTACAAGTTTTATTAATCAAAATATTGAAAATATGACTATCATGACAATATTTTAGCGTTTTATTATCTTCATTAATATTGATTTTACTTGTTCCTATTATGCACTCTGTCGATTTGGTATTTAATTGGCTAATATATAGTTATAGCAATACACTCAACTTTTTAGAAGACTAAAATGTCTTCCTACACCATGAATGCAAACTACCTGCCTAATTCTAAGAAATAAGACTTGGCTAATTTTTCTTGTTGATACAGTTTTCGCGTGTTGTTTCGTATTTTAAGGAATTTTTATATTTTTTAGGTAGCTAAGCTGATTTATTCTTGTTTGTAACTGTAATCGGAATGGAAAACGTATAAGAGGGTTTAGTGTCTTATATTTATTTTTCATTGAACAGTGATTATATACATATATTTATTAAAGTATGATTTTATTATGACACTCGTTTAGCGTTTTATCATTACTAGTGGTAGAGTATAGCTGAGTTTTTTTTCTGTGGCTCGTCATATCAAACCCAAATTACCATTATCATTTTTTTTCCTTTTTCTATTTAGGCTAGGAAGTAAAAATAAAGCCGGAGTCAGCACTTGTACTATTACTCAAACTTTTCGGTTCCCCCAGCAGAAAACTGGGTTCTTTGAAATCTCCCAAAAATTGCCGTTCGTACACAAAATACAAATCTTAAATTCTCCTTAGCTTTAGTTTCCGTGGAGATTTCGGAAACCAAATTTTCTTTTATTAAAATCCTGAAAAATGGAGGGAGGGGATGGATGCACAAATCGCAACATCATTCTGAAAACCTCTTTAACTTGTTATTGTCCAAAAAATTGTCTTGATGTCAAATTTTTCAAATTGTTGCAATTGCAAACTTTTCAAATGCTTTGTTTTCTTGTTTATTAAGAAAAAACTATCCAATCGAACAACGGCCGTCCACAGTGAAAAGATATCATAGGCATTGCAATAGCGCTGCCTAAGTTAACATAACCCCCCAGAGTCTGGGGGCAAGGATTGTAAGTTATGCCCCGGGTGGATATAAAGTTTTTATGGAAGAGGTGATCCATAAAAACCCCTTTAAGAGTAAAAAGTGATGTAGGAAAACTATCCTCCCCCCTCACGTCCTCTTTCCCCAAGCGTATCCGATCGAAATCGCGAGAGCGATTTTGTTCACAACAGTCCAAAGACCATATAATAATGACTCTAGGGTGGAAAAAAAAAAAAACCAGAGCCCAGGAGCAAGTGTTTTAGATTATGCCCCGTGGCATAAAGTTTTATGGAACGTGTGGCCGTAGAAACTTCGGATGGGGCTTATTTGATTGGAACTTGGAAGCTCTAGTGCCCTTTTTGATAGTCAAAAGTGAATATAGGGCAACCAGTCCCCCCCCCCCCCCCAAGTCCATCATTCCCCACAACACATCCGATAAAAAATCTAAGAGAGCTATTTTGTTCAGCGTTGTTGAAAGGTCCAGTAATTATTTCATTGGGGATGTCAACCTCCCCATAGTCCTCAGGGAAAGGGCTGTAAGTTAGGCAATTTGTTCATTATTTACATATAGTATATGTTATTGAGAAAGGTATGCATTTTTGAACTTTACTTTCCAAAAAGACGAAGGGCATTCAGGTCAGAGAATAAAGACGGGAGTGTTGAACTAAATCAAAACGCGTTATGTGCATACAGATTGTCAAAAGTGCGTAACTCAGGAATGACTGAGTATATTAATTCGGAACTTTCAGGAAATAACAAGGGAGATGATCAAAAAGGCAATTTTCGCATGCTACCACTATTACTACAACTACCACCACACTACTCCATTTATAATATTGAGGGGAAATTTAAACTAAATCGACAGACACTATGTGCATGCACATTGCCAAAAGAGCGTATCAAAAGAATTGATTTTGGTATAAAGTTGGAACTTCAGAGAATACTTAAAGAGGAAAATCATCTGACCAAAAGGCAATATGTGCACGCCATTGCTAATACTAGTATCACTGCTACATTTAGAACTACTACTACTTTTATTGCAAATACTTGTAAAGCTAAGAGCATTCAGACGAAAATTTCAAAAAGTATATGAATATACAGGTTATAATAAAGGACATATCAGCAATGGCGAATTGAATAAAGTTGAAACTTCAAGAGCTTGATGAGAGGGATGTTCAATTGACCAAAAAGCAATACGTTAATACTACTGCTGCTACTATCACTACCACTATTACTATTAGTACCAATACTACTAGTGTGGCTACTATTACAAGTATGCGTAAAGGTGCGAAGGTGAAATTTTGAGGAGCGAAGTTAAAATGAATCATAACACGCCGTCTGTATGCAGGTTGTCAAAAGGACGTAACAGCAACATCTTAGGAACAGTTTGGTGTGTGAAGGTGAAACTAAGAAGGCTTGTTATGGGGGATATTGAACTAACCAAAAGGAATTATCTGCATCCTAAAGCTAGTGCTTCTACTCATACTACGACTATTGCTATTATTAATACTACTACTGCCACTAAAGCTAAGGCTACTACTATTAATACTGGCCTACTGCTTGTACTACTACTGCTGCTACTAAAACTAAGGGTATAAAGGCGAATTATTTGGGAAATGTTGAAACTGTATGGAACTAATTCGAGACACACTTTGCCCACATAGATTGTTAAGAGGATGTGTCAGAAGTGCTTCAGGAACCGTTGATGGTATTAAGTTGAAACTTTCAGCGTGTTTTGGCGATGTTGAATAAACCAAAGGTGATATGCGCATACTGTTACTAAAGCTACAAATATTGCTATTACGCAAGCTAAGAGCATTAAGATGAAGCTTTCAAGGAATATGTAGGCGGATGTTGAGCTAAAACGAAACGAACTATGAGCATGCAGCTTTTCAAAAGGGTGACAAAGCAATATCTCTACAACAGTTTATATTTTTAAGTTAGACCTTTAAACCTAAGTTGTGGCGGATTTTGAACTAGCCAGAATGCACTATTTATATACTATTAATATTAACAGTACAGTTACTGCAACTAATGACGCTAAATATATTAAGGTGAAACTTTCAGGGAATGTTTAAGGGAGTTTCTATTTAACAAAAAAACTATACGTATGCAGGTTTTCAAAAGGCCGTGTAAGCAATATCATAGGCAGCGCCGCTCTATAATAGCTAGAAATATCAATGAACATTTTAAAGGAGCTTACTCGATTGGAAATCAAAAGTTCTAGCACCCTTTTTAATACTAAAAAAAGATGGTAGGACAAGCAGCCCTCCTCCCAAGTCCATTCCTTTTCCAAACACATACAGTCAAAATTTTGAGAAGGCCATTTTGCTCTGTATAGTAGAACGGTCCAGTAACTATGTCTCTAGAGATGTTGGGTCTCTCACCCCCCCCCCACTATCATGCAATTGGCACATTATAACTTAAAACTAAAGGTTGCTTTAACACTAAATCAATGTGTGTATGATGTATATTCCAGCAGAAGACACCTCGGCAATATATCGAGAACGATTGGGAGTATTAAGTTGAAACTTTTGGAACTACTACTATTACTACTTCTGTTCTTACAATTTAAATAATTCAAAAGAATGTAAGTATATCCAGGTTGCCAAAGAGCATAAATAGAATTTTTTGGGCATGGTATTAAGTTTTATTTTTCAGGTCAACTTGAAGAGGTTTTAAATTAAATTAAACAATACTATTTGTGTCAGGATTAAAAATTGTTGAAAAAGTTTCTCCAACATACAAAGACCAAGCCAATTTATGGATTTTTATAGAAAAAAACAAAAAGTTATAGAATATTATTTGCTTCCACGAAAAAACTGTATCAACAAAAAACGAACAATTAAAACCAACAAATTAATTTTAAAAACTTAACTTTTTCCACAAAACAAGTTTTCAAAGAATAATAAAGAGCTCCATTAAACCAGAAATGAGCAGAAATAAAGTAAAATAATCTTCCAAGCGTAAAACTACCACAGATCACCATCAATAAATAAATTTAACCCATAACAAACAGAAATTACAATAAATAACCGAGCCAAACTCAAAAGGAGCAAAATTAACATCAGTAGGGCTGACAACCCCATGCCTTCTCAAGACCAATACAGAATTTGCACTTTACAGAAAAAAAAATGACCACGGATTGTCAGTTTGATATACATATACTGATATTTTTTCGTTAATGTTTCAATCATCAATATATGTTGCAATAATGCAGTAGGGCTGATTCTCAAATTCTGTAATGTTCATGTATCGCAAACAACCACACTACCTAAAGAACTAACAACAACCCGATGTGGTTCCTGAAATCAACTCTGTTCACTCTTATTGCAAATTCAAACATTATAGTCCCGCTGACCACTTAACTCCATTTTTGCCCTTGCAGTTTACGGTTAGTTATGGAGAGTACTGATGAATTCCATATCCCCTAATCCTAATAAGGTTTAATATACCATTATCAAGTATGTCATATGTTGGTATCATTTTCTGAATGAAGTCAGATCTAACAGAAAAAGTTTTCTATAAAAAAGTAACAGATAAACATTTTTCCTGTGTGGGGCCTACAGTATTTGTAACTCCTGGTATGTGGCTAATCCAGTACGGCTGTTAAGCCAAACGCCCTTCAATTTTTTTTTTTTCAAATCACGCTTCAAATATTTCAATTGACGGTTGAAACAATTCTGTGTTAACTATCCTGAGTTTATTTACCAAAAATGAATTTAGGGTCGTATTTTCACATGTTTCAACCTAGATGCTCATAGTGTTATCAATTTGACTCTGAGCCCCCCCCCCCCCGAATTCAAAACTTAGGACAACTTGCCCTTTCCTTGAGACCCTTCCTGGAAGGTTCGGCTCGATCCTTGAGTCCTTCCCAAAGCATTGCAGATAGCACATTTTAAATCTTGAGTGCACATAATTTTTTTCGAGTTACTTAGGTATGTGTATCATTTTAGGTGTATACTCTCTGGAAACCTTGGTCTATAGAAAAACCCCCAAGAGTTCTAAGTTGATTGCAAAACCAGGACTGAACAAGAATAGTAGAAAAAAACAGTGTTTTTTTTTTCAACTATTATTTCTAGTTTCCACTGACGCGTAACCCTGTCAATCCTTAGGAATGTAAACATACAGCCGACAGGTGAAAAAAAAAACCATCGAAAGTTTAATTAATGAAGAGAGGTGTGATAAATTTCTATGTGAAATTTCACATATACCCTGGCCACTTACCTTGTATCCAGTCCCAGTTGTCTTTTTATGTTCACGAAAGATTTCTTCGCGTGAAATCTTCAACTAATGAAAACACTTACCGGTTTGACAAGCAACGTACGACATAAGTACAGAAAGTAAATTTCACAAGTCTGCCGAACAACAGTTCTTGTAGCCACAGAAATGGAAAAAAAAAGTTGAAGAATTATCGAAAAGAAATTAGCTTAACCTAGCAGAGAAAAGAAAGGGTTTGGACACCACTTTAAGCATCCATATATGACCATTCAGAGTAGACAAACTATCGTTAAACCGTGGTGAAAATACTCCCACCCTAGAGATCTTCCGCTTTCTGCCACCTGGCGTATATCTCAGAGCTCCGGTTTCACCATGCATTGCACAGTCCTTCACGTGCAGGCAGCGCTTGGCACAGTTCCACTTCGCTTGGCATGCTATAGCCGTGCCTTACAGGCGCCACATGGTGTACATGATTTCTGAATGTTGACACCCCATAACTTCCGCCAAACCACTTAATCTTACAATTAAGAAATATAGCCCACGTTATCGAGGACAAAATGGAAGCATAGAATTGGAAAAGCTCATAAAATCTCAACCGCAATCTCTTTTTGTGATCAAGGGCAATGGATTTGACTATGTTTTATTCGTAAAAAAAAGTCTTAAATGCTCA
Source organism: Artemia sp. Qi Xiang Cuo (assembly GCF_049724085.1). Lineage (NCBI taxonomy): Eukaryota > Metazoa > Arthropoda > Branchiopoda > Anostraca > Artemiidae > Artemia > Artemia sp. Qi Xiang Cuo. The sequence goes on from NC_142800.1 coordinate 69,713,858, forward strand.
CACAAACAAATGTTAAGAAAATGTAAAAAATAAAACAACTTCGAATAAATAAACATAATCAGCAAGATAAAATAAAAGAAATCAAGGATACTTATTGCATTTGATCATTTGGATTTACTACTGTAGAACATTGCCAACCATTCTGACACACATCAAGCTTTCGAGATAAATACAAAGTAAACATATTGATAATATAAGTCTCATCTCGCTTACACTGCTTCAATTGCTCTGGTATCGGGATTGCCATAGTGGGTAAGGCCCAGAGCATTGTCACTATTCGATATAAACTTGGATATTGATCCTTCCTGCATCGCCAATGGTCCAACACTTGATAACCACTTGTAGACACTAATTTTGTCTCTTCACTAAGGTACTGATCAAATTCATTATCCCCAGCTTTCATAGGGCTGTCCAAATATTCTTCGAAATCTTCATTTGTTCTGTTTCTTCCTTTAACTGAGGTATTTTCAGTTATTTTATCTTCGCATAGGAGTCTCAATTCTTCAAATATTTCTAGGCGTTCTGTTGGATCTATATGCATTTTCCGTAGATTCTTGAATGCTGGATGAAGTACAGTAGACATTTTATAAAACTTTCCTACAAGGAAGTGATTCTTAACGGCCGTTTTGGCACAAAGACGCAGCTCTGCTTTTATTTCGGAATCACCCAATCTGGGAGTACAGTGCTGCAATAATTTGTGCTTCCAGAGAAATACACTATGTGCATTTGGATATATTGACAGGTCAAGTTTGCTGCTCGCTTCTTTGAAAATTTGGAAAAAATCAAGAATATCATCTGAAGATTCTCTGCTAAAACCAGCAAAACACTCTTTCTTGTAGCATTCTTGAAGATTCCTTCTCAAAATAGTCTCATTTTCTAAAATTGCCTGCAAGGTTTCTAGGATGTTTAGCCATTTGTTTCCGGGATTGCGGATAGCTCTGTTTAATTTGGAGTTCAAATTTAATAGTTCAACTTTGACTGCAATGTCACGCGCAACTTTTACCTGGTTTGTAACTAAATCTCCTGATCCAGTTAATATTACATTGACAACATTTTCAAGAGATGTATACACACATTCAACAATATTTTCTGTTCGCAACTGTCTTTCTAATAATTTTGGAAGATTAGTCATAACTACGCGTCTTACGTCAGCAATCCCTTCGCTCTCTAATACCTCATGGAAGAAGCGTTTCACATTCTCTTGTATATTTCCATCATTAGCGAGGGCGACAAAACGTAGGGGAATATACGAAAGACCACTATACCTAGCCGATGAAATTGCACTGGCACACATAGTAATATAGGCTAAAGATCCGCTGAGGTCAACATGCAATGACAGAGCAAGAGAACCAGATTCTTTTATCTTCCGTAAAAGGAGTGAATGCTGCTCTGATGAAAGCACTTGAAGGGCAATGTCCAGCCTGTCATGCCGCTGCAAAATCTCTCGTGCTGCACTGACACTATTTGTGCAGCTGAATTCAATGAAGGAATGAATCAAATCGCAGAAGCTTTTCTGCTTACTTAAAGAACCTGGAATTAAAATGAAATTTATTTCCACACAGTAAAACGTAAGCAATTAAGTTGAACAGCGAAAACACACTGCTAAACAGATCAGAACATTTTACACCCCTCCCCCAAAAAATGTAAGTAGTCTCTCTTAAATCAAAACCCAAAAATGTTCTAACCTTAAGCATTATCCTTCTCCATCCCAATTTATTCAAAGCCTCCCTTTTTACACCCTCTCAGGAAGTTCCCATTTCCTTTAAATCTTTCTTTATGACGTCCTCCCACCTCAGACGAGGACGACCTTCTTTCCGTTTAGCCCTAGTCGGTTTGCCTGAAAGGACAATCTTCGGCAATCTGTCATGCTTCATCCGCAAAACGTGTCCGAGCTATCTCAACCTTTCTTTCATTATAGCCCCAGAAAGCAGGAACCACATTTTTCGTACAGCCTACTGTTTGAAATACGGTCAGTTAGCCGTGTACCCAGAACAATCCGTAGGCAGATTCTCTGGGAAATATCTAGCAAATCTTCATCCGCTTTTCAGAGCCCCCTTGCTTCAGGGCCATATTTGACCACTGTCATCCCTGTAGCTTCTAAAATTCTAATCTTGGTTTGCAGACTTATCTTCCTATTCTTCCGAACTTTTTTTAACTATGAAAAACATCCCGAGCCTTAGCTATTCTACTTTTAACATCTTCACTGCTCCCACCCTATTTACTAATAATACTACCAATGGTATCAAGGTAAGTGAAGCTGCCCACCTGATCATTTTTTTTTTACCCAACGTCACCTTTTAATCTTTAATTATTCCTAGCCTTAGGGATTCAGTACTCTTAACATTAATTTTCAAACCTATTATAGCACCCTGAACTCGCGAAACCTCTAAAATTTCATTCATTTTGCTCAAACTTTCATAGAGGATGCTTAAACCGTCAGCATAATCAAAATCCAGGGAAAGTTTTTCCTCCCCATTTAATTCCATGGTCTCCCACAAGGCCGTACCCAGAGGGGGAGGGAGTTAGGGGGGTTTGAACCCCTCCCGAAATGTTTTTTGACTCGTAAAAACGTCACAAAAATGGACATAGACAAATTTTGTATGCGTTTTTTTTGTATAATCCCCCCCCCTCGAAAAAAATCTTTTAGTAAAACCCCCTCCGAAAAAAAAAATTGGTCGACACATCCTCTACCTTTTCTAAAACCGCACTGTTCTTCTCTTAAAATTTTGTCTACAGCATCTCTCAGTCTAAAAAGTATTATATTACAAAGCAATTTATTACCTACAGAGACCAGACTAATGCCTCGATAATTACCAAACTCACTTTTATCACCTTTCTCATGTAGTGGTGTAATTAAGGTTTTCCTAAAATTGTTAGGTACTTCCCCTTTTTCAAAAATCATATTCATAATCTTCAGTAGCTTATTTCTAACCTCAAAGCCCCCATATTTAAGAAACTCATTTTCCACACTGTCAGCACCTGGAGCTCCTTTAGTACTGTCGCTAATTCTTCCTCACAAAAAAAATCTTCCTTCATATCAAAGGTATCACAAACTTTTTCATTTTCCTCTACATCTTTTCCTGCAACTCTATCTCGGTTTAACATCTTCTCAAAAGGTTCTGCCCATCTCTCTTTAACTCTTTCCTTATAACTAATTGTCGCCCCGTTCCTATCTTCAACTGGGACAAGTCCTGATTTACTACTCCCTTTCAATTTATTAACATGCCAGTACAATATTTTACTGTTATGCCGTCTAGCTGCATCTTCCAGATCCTCAGCAATTTTATCCATGGTCTCCACTTCACACCTCCTTAGTTCATATTTTAATACTTCCTCCACATTCTTCTTATTTTCATATGGTATATCACTCAGATAATTCTTGTACAAGCCCCCCCTCCTCTCTATTAAACATAAAGCATTTTCACTAATATTCCTTGCTACATTTCCAACTTTCTTTCCTTAAGACACCATCAGCAACTTCACAAATTGTTTTTCTAAAATTATGCCAACCATCTTCCAAATTATCAAATTTTAAACTCTCAAGTTTAGTATTCAACTGTTCCTGAAAATTTTCTCTCAAATTCTCATCCTGGAGTCTATCAACATCATAACTTCTCGGGAGGTAGTTACCATTCCGAAATTTCAGTTTTGAATTAACCCTAGAGTAGTAATGATACCAAAGGCGCGGGACGAGATTAGGGACGAGATGGTATATAGCGACCAATCCCTTTATATTATAGACCTATAAAGTAATCAAACACGTTTTGAAACTATGAACGAGACTGTATAATGCAACCAGACTGGTTTAGAGGGTATGTGCTTTAGCAAGTTCGTTCATCCATCAATTTGGAACTATGGAGGAAATTCTGTAATGCAGTCAGACTGGTTTAGACACAGGTTTCTAAGCCAAAACTTATGATCGTCACATTACGCATTCAAAAGGTTTATTGCGCCTACTGTAAAAAAATGTCAAACAGTAATAAGCTCTAGGTTTTAGGTACCTTGCATCGTGTCTAGAATTGATTGGCATATGGTGTTAAATCATTTTGCGTAAAAGCGAACTCTAAATGCAAAAAAGGGTATAGCATTTGTAAATTGGACTGTATGAAGGATATTAATTGAATTATAGGGATATAAATGATCCTGATTAGTGATTGCATTGTATGAAGGTGGTAAAAAAAGGGCTAAACTGATTATCAGTTAAGGTAACCCCTCGGGGTTGTTAACTCATAGCTTGTTTATTATAAATTTGGAATAAAATCAATCTATGAAAATGGTTAAGAATAATAAAATGGTCTTGTGACTTGACTTAGCTTTACTTCTTCGATGTGTTCTGTATAATACACAAGTGGCGTTTGAACAGTGTTGTCAATTTAAAATAGAGTCTAATGTTATATTGTACTAAAAAGTTGATACTAATAGAGATGCAGATGGGAAGAAAAGAATTTTAATAAAGAAATTCAGAACAATCCATAGAAATCCTTACAAATGAAGTAGTGAGGTGTTTATGAGTACGAACCGTCAAGGATCATAAGCACCAATGACCCTAACTACCAGGGACCTCAACCCCCAAAGGTCTCCTATCCCTAAACTCCAAGGGAGTCCCCTCCCCCAACTTTTTGACCCCCCCTCATTTATTATACTTTTTTTTGAAGTTTTTTTTTTACTTTTTTATTATTTTTTTTTAACATGATATATTTTTTCAACTTTTTTTACATCTCTTCGAATGACATGTAACATACTTAAAACATAAAAAATCACATTTAATATTTTCAAAATTCAAAATGAGAATGATATAGAAATATTAGTCGTGACTTTTACTATTAGAAAAATATTGTTTGTAGTAGCACTTTTTTTTATTGGACTAAATTTTTTTTTTGGACTTCGTAATTATTCAACTTTTATTTCTTTTTTTTCCTATCTTAAAATGACATGAAATATGCGTATGGCTCTAACAATTGTACTCTACGCTTGCCCAGAGACACGATGCAGCTTTCCCACCCCCTCCCCCCCCCCATTTTTTTTTTTTTTTTTGAAGTTTTTTTTGTACTTTTTATTATTTTTTTTTAACATGATATATTTTTTCAACTTTTTATAAAAAAAAATCACATTTAATATTTTCCAAATTCAAAATGAAAAAGATAGATATGTTAATCGTGACTTGGACCATTTGAAAAATATTTATTGTAGTTGCACTTTTTTTTATTGAACTAAATTTTTTTTGGACTTCGAAATTATTCAACTTTTTTTACGTATTTTAAAATAGCATGAAATGTGCTTAAGGCTCTAACAATTGTACTCTATGCTTGCTCAGAAACATAATGTGGCTTCCCCACTGATACTCTATGTCCGGTTATCGACACTACCTAGTTTATTACATGTGCTAAATCAGTATTTTTTACAAACTAAGACAACTAAAAAAAATCACATCTTAAAAAAGTGTCGATGACTCACTTGAAAAAATTATGTTTACATGATCTTGATATTGTAGCAATGAATTCCGAAAAGAAAAAGTGTTTAAACTATAAAACAAGTAAAAGTGGTAGCACTATCGGAAACGTATGCGTGCGTTGTCAAGACAGTAAAGAGTTAAATTTCTTTGGAGTACAAACCAAATTCAACTCTTATGATGGTGGATATGCGAGATTGAGATCTCCGGAGATGATTGCACTCAAAGACAATGCCAACATAAAAATAATAGTTGATGAAGAGGTACATCTTCTTGCTAGTGTTTGTGGTAACATTTTACCCAGTGTTAAACCCTATCGTCAGCTTTCGGGTATTAGCATTCAAATGAAAGCAAAGACGAAAAGAAATGCCTACTCTTTACTAATATCATAAACCATATCTTGTCTACGTGCCGGAACTGTTACCTGTGTAAAAATAGTGTAATAATAGACAATGAAATTGCCAGAAAAATAAAAAGGGCATTGGCAGAAAATATCACTAAGGAATTTAAAGATGAATCGATGAAAAACAAAGTACCATTGAGATATGACTATGCATCATTTCGTTGAAATTAGGTTAGATCAATTATAGATGGCAGCACACCCGCTCAGACACACAGTCATAGTGAGAGATCCAAACAGTTGGGTTGATCTCGGTTCACTTAGAGTGGCGCGCCACTCTAAGTGAACCTAGATGGGGTGTCCTAGTGACCCTAAGCAGGGTGTTTGCCTATCTCAATGCCTGTCATTGTTGGTTTGTATGTCTGAATCTATATATTTGCAAGTGTTTTTATCTCTCCCACTCACTTTGCCTATGTGTCTGCGCGGAAGTTTGCTTCTCCCAGTGCCTGTCTTTGTCGGTTTGTATGTCAGAATCTATATATTTATGTGTTTTTGACTCTCTCACTTTCTTTGCTTATGTGTCTGGGAGGGGTGTTTGAATATCTCAATGCCAGTCATTGTTGCTTTGTATGTCTGAATCTATATATTCTCATGTGTTTTTGTCTCTCTCACTCTCTGGGCCTATGTGTCTGGGCGGGTGTTTTCTTATCTCAGTGCCTGTCTCTGTCGGTTTGTATGTCTGAATCAATATATTTATATGTGTTTTTATATCTCCCAGTCTCCTTGCCTATGTGTCTTATTGGATGTTTGCGTCTCGCAGCGTCTATGTTTGTCAGTTTGTGCGTCAAAATCTATAAATTTATGCGTGTTTTTGTCATTCTTACTGTCTTCTCTTATTTATTTTGGCCGATGCTTGAATTTCACAGTGCTTGTCATTGTTGGTTTGTAGGTCTGATTCTATATATTTGGGTTGATCTAGGTTCACTTGGAGTGGCGCGCCACTCTAAGTGAACCTAGATGGGGTGTCCTAGTGACCCTAAGCAGGGTGTTTGCCTATATAAATGACTCTAATTGTAGGTTCGTAGGTCTGAATCTATATATTTGAAAGTGTTTTTATCTATCCATCTCACACTTCTTATGTATCGGGGTGGATGTTTCCATTTCCCAGTAACTGCCTTGGTCAGTTGGTTTATAATAATCAATACTTGGATGTGTTTTTAACTCTCTCACTCATTGTGCTTACGTGTCTGGGCAGGGTATATGGATATATCAATCCTTGTCCTGGTTGCTATTAACGTCAGAATCTAGCATGTGTTTATGTCTCTCTCACTCTCTGGGCCTCTGTGTCTGGGCGGAAGTTTGCTTCTCCCAGTGTATGTCTTTGTCGGTTTGTATGTCAAAATCTATATATTTATGTGTTTTTGACTCTCTCACTCTCTTTGCTTATGTATCTGGGCGGGGTGTTTCCCTATCTCAATGCCTGTCATTGTTGCTTTGTATGTCTGGATCTATATATTTGCATCTATTTTTGTCTCTCTCACTCTCTGCGTCTATGTGTCTGGGTGGGTGTTTTCTTATCTCATTGCTTGTCTCTGTCTGCTTGTATTTCCGAATCAATATATTTGTATGTGTTTTTATATCTCCCACTCTCCTTGCCTATTTGTCTGGGGGGATGTTTGCTTCTCACAGTGCCTGTCTTTGTCGGTTTGTACGTCAGAATCTATATATTTATAAGTTTTTTTGTCACTCTCACTCTCTTCGCTTATGTGTCTGGGCGGGTGTTTGCCTTTCTCAATGCCTGTCATTGTTGGATTGTATGTCTGGATCTATATATTTGCATGTGTTTTTGTCTCTCTCACTCTCTGGGCCTATGTGTCTGGGCGGGTGTTTTCTTATCTCAGTGACTGTCGTTTTCGGTTTGTATGTAAGAATCTATATATTTATAAGTGTTTTTGTCTCTTTCACTTCCTCTGCTTATGTGTCTGGGCGGGTGTTTGCCTATCTCAATACCTGTGATTGTTGGTTTTTACGTCTGAATCTATATATTTACATTTGTTTTTTGTCTCTGTCACTCTCTTTGCCTATGTGTCTGGGCGGGTGTTTGCTTATCTCAGTACCTGTCTCTGTCGATTTGTATGTCTGAATAAATATATTTGCATGTGTTTTCATCTCTCCCCGTCTCCTTGCCTATGTGTCTGGGCGGATGTTTGCTTCTCACAATGCCTGTCTTTGTCGATTTGTATGTCAGAATCTATATATTTATATGTGTTTTTTCACTATCACTCTCTTTGCTTATGTGTCTGGGCGGGTGTTTGCCTTTCTCAATGCCTGTCATTGTTGGTTTGTATGTCTGAATCTATATATTTGCATGTGTTTTTGTCTCTCTCACTCTCTGGGCCTATGTGTCTGGGCGGGTGTTTGCTTATCTCAGTGACTGTCTTTGTCGGTTTCTATGTCAGAATCTATATATTTATATGTGTTTTTGTCTCTCTCACTCTCTTTACTTATGTGTCTGGGTGGGGTGTTTGTCTATCTCAATGCCTGTCATTGTTGGTTTGTATGTCTGAATCTATATACTTATATGTGTTTTTGTCACTGTCACTCTCTTTGCTTATGTGTCTGGGCGGGTGTTTGCCTTTCTCAATGCCTGTCATTGTTGGTCTGTATGTCTGAATCTATTTATTTATATGTGTTTTTGTCACTCTCACTCTCTTTGCTTATGTGTCTGGAAGGGTGTTTGCCTTTATCAAAGCCTGTCATTGTTGGTTTGTATGTCTGAATCTATATATTTGCATGTGTTTTTGTCTCTCTCACTCTCTGGGCCTATGTTTCTGGGCAGGTGTTTGCTTATCTCAATGCCTGTCATTGCTGGTTTGTATGTCTGAATCTATATATTTGCATGTGTTTTTATCGCTCTCACTCTTTTTGCTTGTGTGTTTGGGCAGGTGTTTGCTTATTCCAGTGCATGTCTTTCTCGGTTTGTATGTCTGAATCTATGTATTTGTATATGTCTCTCACTCTCTTTGTCTGTGTATGTCTGGGCAGGTGTTTGCTTATCCCAGTGCCTGTCTTTCTCGGTTTGTATGTCTGAATCTATGTATTTGTATGTGTCTCTCACTCTTTATGCTTGTGTGTTTGGTCTGGTGTTTGCTTCTCTCAGTGTTTGTCTTAGCTTACCCTAGAAACAATGGGAATATTACAAAGTAATAGGTAACATATTTTTAATGGAATAATGACATATATGATATTAATTTAAATATATGGTAGATAAATTATTATACATTATTAATATCAATGATCAACTTTGGACATTTTGAATCTGTTCCATAAAATGCTTCGCCATGTTCTGTCTTGATACTATAGCTATTGTCTTCTCTTAGTTCGTAATCAGTAGAATAATCATAATTCCATTTTGAGTCATACAAAATTTTTACAGGTGTGTCATCGACAGGGTCAATATGCTTTTCGTCTTTGGTATTATTTGGTTCATTGACTGTTTGATCAATGGCAGTAATGTTTGCTGGAACTTTGTTTTTCATCGATTCATCCTTATATTCCTTAGTGATATTTTCTGCCAATGCCCTTTTTATTTTTCTGGCAATTGCACTGTCTTTTATCAGATTATTTTTACACAGGTAAAAGTTCCAGCACATAGACATGATATGTTTCATTATATTAGTCGAAGAGTTGGCCTTTCTTTTTGTCTTTTCTTTCATTTGAATTCAAAAACCCGAAAGCTGACGGCATGGTTTAACACTTAGTTACATGTTACCACAAGCACTAGCAAGAAGATGCCCCTCTTCACAAACTATTATTTTTATGTTAGCATTCTCTTTGAGTGCAATCATCTCCGGAGATCTCAATCTCACATATCCACCATCATAAGAGTTCAATTTTTTTGTACTCCAAAGAAATTTAATTCCTTACTGTCATGACGATGCACGCATACGTTTCCGATAGTGCTACCACTTGTACTTATTTCATAGTTTAAATATTTTTCCTTGTCAGAATTCAATGCTACAATAACACTATCATGTGAACATACTTTCTTAAAATGCGTCATCTTCACTTCTTAGAGATATGAGTTATGTTTATTGTTCCACTGTGTAAAAAATACTGATTTAATACATCTAATAAACTAGGTAGTGTCGATAACCGAACATAGAGTACCAGTTGGAAAGACGCATCGTATCTCTGAGCAAGCATAGAGTACAATTGTTAGAGCCATAAGCATATTTCATGTGATTTTAAGATACGTAAAAAAAAGTTGAATAATTTCGAAGTCCCAAAACAAAATTTAGTCCAATAAAAAAAAGTGCTACTACAAACAATATTTTTATAATAGTAAACGTCACGACTAACATCTCTATATCATTCTCATTTTGAATTTGGAAAATATTAAATGTTTTTTTTTAAAGTTGAAAAATATATCATGTTAAAAAAAAAAATAAAAAGTTAAAAAAAACAAAAAAAAATAAAAAAATGGGGGGAGGGGGGGGGAAAGCCGCATCGTGTCTCTGGGCAAGCATAGAGGACAATTGTTAGAGCCATAAGCATATTTCATGTCATTCTAAGATAGGTAAAAAAAAAGAAATAAAAGTTGAATAATTTCGAAGTCCAAAAAAAATTAGCCCAATAAAAAAAGTGCTACTACAAACAATATTTTTCTAATAGTGAAAGTCACGACTAACATTTCTATATCATTCTCATTTTGCATTTGGAAAATATTAAATGTGATTTGTTTATGTTTTAAGTATGTTACATCTCATTCTAAGAGATGTAAAAAAAAGTTGAAAAAATATATCATTTTAAAAAAATAAAATAAAAAACTTCAAAAAAAAGATGAAAAAATGAGGGGGGTCAAAAAGTTGGGGAGAGGGGACGCCCTGGGAGTTTAGGGAGAGGGGACCTTTGGGGGTTGAGGTCCCTGGTGGTTAGGGTCATTGGTGCTTATGATCCTTGACGGTTCGTACTCATATACATCTCACTACTTTATTTGTAAGGATTTCTATGGATTGTTCTGAATTTCTTTATTAAAATTCTTTTCTTGCCATCTACATCTCTCTTAGTATCAACTTTTTAGTATACTATAACGTTAGATTCTATTTTAAATTGACAACACTGTTCAAACGCCACTTGTGTATTATACAGAACTGGTCGGAGAAGTAAAGCTAGGTCAAGTCACAAGACCATTTTATCATTGTTAACCATTTTCATAGATTGATGGTATTCCAAATTTATAATAAATAAGCTATGAATTAACAACCCCAAGGGGTTACCATAACTGATAATCAGTTTAGCCCTTTTTTTACCACCTTCATACAATCCGATCACTAATTAGGATCATTCACATCCCTATTATTCAATCAAAAATTAATATCCTTCATACAGTCCAATTCGCAAATGCTATACCCTTTTTTGCATTTAGAGTTCGCTTTTACGCAAAATGATTTAACACCATATGCCAATCAATTCTAGACACGATGCAAGGTACCTGCAGCCTAGAGCTTATTACTGTTTGACATTTTTTTACAGAAGGTGCAATAAACCTTTTGAATACGTAATGTGATGATCATAAGTTTTGGCTTAGAAACCTGTGTCTAAACCAGTCTGATCGCATTACACAATCTCCTCCATAATTCCAAATTGATGGATGAACGAACTTGCTAAAGCACATACCCTCTAAACCAGTCTGGTTGCATTATACAGTCTCGTTCATAGTTCCAAAACGTGTTTGATCACTTTATAGGTCTATAATATAAAGGGATTGGTCGCTATATACCATCTCGTCCCTAATCTCGTCCCGCGCCTTTAGTATCATTACTACTCCCTAGATACTACTAGATGGTGATCTTTACTTTTAATATCAATAATAGCACTCCTATATACCCTAGTATATTGTATTGATCTTGCCAGTCTTCGGTTGTCTATAAAACAATCAATAAGGTTTGCAGTCTTACCATCACGTGAACATCATGTTAACTTATGGGCCATTTTTTGACCAAACGCCGTATTGATTATAACTAGATTGTTATGCCTACAAAATTGCAAAAATCTGTAGCCATTACTGTTTTCTTTTCCAGTTTTCTTGGCTAGGATACCATCTATCCCTATTTCTACCGACATGGCCGTTAAAAGCTCCTAGTAAATACATCATATTTTTACCTGGTACCCTGTCTATTTGCTCCTTTAACTGTAAGTAAAATTCATCTGAGTCACTAGTATCTCCATCAGTCGGCTCTGCTGGGACTAATTCTACTATAACTGATACCCTGAAATTTTTAGTCATAAAATGAGCAATTATTATTCTATTATTAATACCTTCCCAGCGTAAACAAGGCTTAGCAGCCTCCTTATTCATCAGAACCCTACTCCCTGTCTATGTACCCCACCCTTCCTGCCTGAGTATATAAATTTTATATCACCTACGTTCATGCTTCCTACCCCTGGGATATGAGTTGCTGAAACTCCTATTAAGTCCAGTTCAAATCGTCTGAATTCGTCAGTCAAAATGTCGATATGACAGTCATTTTTTAAAGCCATAACATTCCAAGTTCCAATTTTCATGTTCTTTAAATCATGGAAATTTTTGGCCTCAGGAAAAGCAATGATCCCGGATACCAGTACAAGATGGAGATCCCATATCTTCTCAAGTCTACACCGAAACACTTAAGCCGGCTTAGAGCCGGAGAGCAGGAAGTCCCTGGGACCTCCAGTATGAGTAGGGAGGGATCGGAAGGCGCGGTACGTGCATAATTTATGCATGTTTTCATGATTTTTCTCACTGAAAATGAAAAAACATGGTTTTTCTCACTTTGATTGATGTCAACAGATTTGCATAATCGAGGGGAATTATTGATCCACGAATGGGAATTAAGAAACAATATGGCTTCTCTGAACTTTAGGTCTGAGAGATAAATGGTCTTTAGTGACAGAGATAAATTAATATTCTATTTTTTAAATATGGCTTCTATTATCTTTAGGTCTGAGATATAAATGGTTTTTAGAGAAAGAGATAAATTAATATTCTATTTTTTAAATATGGCTTCTCTGGTCATCAGACTTAGTGATAAATTCTGGAATTAATATTCTTTAGAAACCTTAATAGTGTAGCTAGGAACACATTAGAGATGAAGACAGATTGAATATATTTTACGCAGGAAATGGTTTCCTGGGAATTTCAAATGTGACAGCGCAGGGATGCAGAAACAAAGGAACACACATAAATTACTTCTAGGGGATTATTTGGGCGAAATCCTTTGAGACATTTTAGAAGATGATTTAGGCGAAACAGTTTGAGACATTTTAGAAGATGATTTGGGTGAAACTACGTGGTCGTTACAATACACAAGCTCCATTTGAACAGTGTTGTGAGGTCCCCTACCCCAACCCCAAAGGCCACATCCCTCGGACCCCCCCAGGCCCCCAAAGGGGCCCCTCCCCCATGGGCCCCCATCCCCCCGGGCACCCAAAAGGGCCCCCTCGACCCCCGGGGCCCCAAAGAGCCCCCCTCCCCATTTTTTTAATATTTTTTGTGCACTTGAGACACAGAAGGGCCCCCATATTTCAAAAGGCTTTATTATATCTTTTCAGAAGAAGTTCTTTTCTTAATATCCCTCTTAAACCCATTTTACAAGCTGAAGTACTCATCCTTTTCACCCACAACTTTACTTTACAGCTTTTTGAACACCCCAACACCAAGCAATACTTTTCAAAAAGGCATTATTATATTATTTCAGAACAAGTTCTTTTCTTAATGTCCCTCCTTAACCAATTTACAAGTTGAAGTACCCATCCTTTTCACCCACATACAAACAGAGAAAGACAGGCACTTTAGACATACAAACAAACAAAGACAGACACTTCAGACTTACAAACTAACAAAGACAAACACTTCAGACATACAAACAGAGAAAGACATACACTTTAGACATACAAACCAACAAAGACAGACACTTCAAGCATACAAACCAACAAAGACAAACACTTCAGACATACAAACAGAGAAAGACAGGTACTTTAGACATACAAAACAACAAAGACAGACACTTCAGACATACAAACCAACAAAGACACACTTCAGACATACAAACAGAGAAAGACAGACACTTCAAACATAAAAACCAACAAAGGCAGACACTTCAGACATATAAATTGAGAAAGACAAGCACTTTAGATATACAAACCAACAAAGACAGACACTTCAGACATACAAATTGACAAAGACAAGCACTTCAGACATACAAACCAACAAATACAGACACTTCAGAAATACAAACCAGCAAAGACAAACCCTTCAGACATAAAAACAGAGAAAGACAGGCACTTTAGACATACAAGTCAACAAAGACAGACATTTCAGACATACAAACAGAGAAAGACTGGCCATTTAGACACACAAACAGAGAAAGACAGATACTTCAGACATACAAACCAACAGAACCAGACACTTCAGACATACAAACCAACAAAGAAAAACACTTCAGACATACAAACCAACAAAGACAGACACTTCTGACATACAAACAGAGAAAGACAATCACTTTATACATACAAAAAGAGAAAGACAAACACTTTAGACACACAAACCAACACAGACAGGCACTTCAGACATACAAACCAACAAAGGCAAACACTTCAGTCATACAATCAGAGAAAGACAGACACTTCAGACACACAAACCGACAAAGATAGACACTTCAGACATACAAACAAAAAAAGACAAACACTTTAGACATGCAAACCAACAAAGACAGACACTTCAGACACGCAAACAGAGAAATACAGTCACTTCAAACTTACAACCCAACAAATAAAAACATAACTGAAATAGACACAGGAAACGAGACGCACTTTAATCTAGAAAAACGTACGAGACAGACACTTAAGACAAAGAAAGCAACGATGACAAACACTTCGAATATACCAATATAGTAATACCGGCGCTTTAGATAGACATATCAACAATGATAAACTCGTCATACATATTAACCAATAAACACAAGCACTTCAGACATACAAAAAGACAAAGTCAGGCACTTCAAACAAACGAAACAAAAAAGACAGACAATTCTGACATACCAACCTACAAACACAAACACTTCAGACATACAAACCAAGAAAGAAAAACACTTTAGACATACAAACAGAGAAAGACAAACACTTCAGACATACAAACAGAGAAAGACAAGCACTTTAGACATACAAACCAACAAAGACCGACACTTCAGACATGCAAACCAACAAAGACAAACAATTCAGACATACAAACAGAGAAACACAGGCACTATAGACATAGAAACGAAGACTGACATACACTTCAGACATACAAACCAACAAAGAAAAAAACTTCAGACATACAAACAGAGAAAGACAAGCACTTTAGATATATAAACAGAGAAAGACAGACACTTTAGACATACAAACCAACAAAGACAGACACTTGAGACATACAAACCAACAAACACAGACACTTCAGACATACAAACAGAGAAAGACAGGCACTTTAGACATACAAACCAACAAATACAGACACTTCAGACATACAAACTAACAAAGACAAACACTTCAGACTTACAAACAGAGAAAGACAGGCACTTTAGACATACAAACCAACAAAGACAGACACTTCAGACATACAAACCAACAAAGACAAACACTTCAGACATACAAACACAGAAAGACAAACACTTTAGACATATAAACAGAGAAAGACAGTCGCTTTAGACATACAAACCAACAATGACAGACACTTCAGACATATAAACCAACAAAGACAAACACTTCAGACATACAAACAGACAGACAGACAATTTAGACATACAAACCAAAAAAGAAAGACACTTTAGAGATAAAAACAGACAAAGACAAACACATTAGACATAGAAAAAAAAAAAAACAAGCAATTCATAAACGCAAACCGACAGAAAAAGGCACTTTAGACATAATCACAGAAAAACACAAACGCCTTAGACATACAAACCAACAGAGACAGGCACACAAACCATCAAAGACAAACACTTCAGACATACAAACACAGAAAGAACAACACTTTAGACATATAAACAGAGAAAGACAGGCGCTTTAGACATACAAACCAACAATGACAGACACTTCAGACATATAAACCAACAAAGACAAACACTTCAGACATACAAACAGAGAAAGACAGACAATTTAGACATACAAACCAACAAATACAGACACTTCAGACATACAAACCAACAAAGACAAACACTTCAGACATACAAACCAAGAAAGACAAAGACTTCAGACATGCAAAAAGACAAAGAAAGGCAGATCTGAAATATGAACATGCAAATCAAGACAATACATAAACAAACGACCAAATTTACAGATAATTCTGACATACAAACCCACAAAGATAAGCCATAAGGAATACAAACAGAGAACGAAAAGCGCTTTATACAGTCAAACCAACAAAGACAAATACTTCAGATATACAAACTGTAGCATTCCGCTTAATTCCCACTTAATGCGTGTGCTTAATTCCCTGTTGCACCTATCCCATGCTTGTGCTTACTTAATGCTTGTGCTGTGCTTAGATGTTGCTTTTCTTTGTAGGTAGCCAGGGTCAATAAACCTTTATACTAGCAAGTATTACATGGTGTCAGAAGTGTGATCTCATGGATGTACTACAGCCATCAATCAACTGGGAAGCCAGTTCCCTAGCAGAAGAATGGGACCGTTTCCAAGACCATGCCCAACTGATGTTTGCAGGCCCACTGGCATGCAAAACAGAGAAAGCTCTCTGTGCCTACCAACTTATCTGGGCTGGAGCAAAAGGACGAGAAATGTTCAACACCTTCACCATTGCAGACGAGGGACGGAACAAAATTGAATGGTAGCTTGAGAAATTTAAGGCACAGCTTAAGACGTTCCACGGAACTAAGTCTATTCCCATAAAGCAAGAGATCGATGCCATCTCAAGCTACCCAAACCGGAACAGCAGCAGAAAAAAACAGGAAGCAAGTGGCTCAAAGAGCAAACCATGCTACTTCTGTGGTGGAACATACTCCCCCTCCCATATCTACCCAGCAAAAGAGGAAGACATGTTCCATCTGCAAAAAGCTCAGCCAATTTGTACAAGTTTTTCAAAGTAAGACAGTAAATGCAGTCGAAGAAGACACTGTCAAAGCAGACTCCAGTGATGAAACCGTATTCCTGTACTCCATCAAACAAGGCAAAAACAAAGACAAAGCAGTGATACCCTTGATCATCAACAATCAGTTCCCTGTCCAGTTCAAATTCGACCCAGGGGCCCAGGTCAATATCATTCGAAGGAAGTACGTTGACCTCATCACCCCAAAGCCCACCATGAAACCCACTAGCCAGCGCCTCACCAGCTAATGTGGAGCAAAGATCCCTGTAACTTGGGTCTGTGAATTATCATGCAACTACAAAGATAACCTCAGCAGCAGGCAACAATTCTTTGTTGTAGAAACATCAGCTGCCCCCATCATAGGCTACCGTTCAAGCCTTGATTTGTACCTGATTAAGCTGGTACTGAATATAAACTCAACATCTTCAAGAGTACCATTCCTGAAGGAAAAGCACAAAGAAGTGTTTAAAGGACTCGGGAAACTCGAAGGAGAATGCAACATATACCTGAAAGACAGTACCACTCCAACTCTCTACCCAGCAAGACGATTACCCGCGGCCGTGCAGGATAAACTCAAGCAAGAACTCAGTCACCTAGAAGACCTAAGGATTATCGAAAAGGTCCTTACCTCAACAGAGTGGGTCAATTCGATGGTTATGGTTGAGAAGAAGGACGGGTTCATAAGACTGTGCATAGACCCCGTGAACCTAAACAAGTCCATCAAACAGCCCCACTATCCCATTCCTACTCTAGACTACGTCACCTCCAAGCTATACGGAGCAAAAATATTCACAAAACTTGATGCCCGTTCCGGTTATTGGTCAATTCCACACTCCGAAGATTCGTCTTACCTCATGACATTCTGCACAATATATGGAAGATATCGTTTCAAGCGAATGCCATTCGGAATCATCTCAGCGCAAGATGAGTTTCAGAGGAGGATGGAAGATGCCTTTGAAGGCCTAGAAGGTTTCTTCATCATAATTGATGACATGATCGTGTACGGTGCCACACAAGAAGAGCACGATGAACGCCTGGCAGCGATACTCGAACGTGCCCTAGCTAAGGGTATCCGTTTCAACGAAGATAAGTGCGTGTTTTCAGCCTCCAGTGTCAGCTACTTCGGACACATAATCAGCTCCACGGGGATGCAGCCAGATCCCAAGAATATTCACACTATTAACCACATGCCAAAATCATCAAATCAAGAACAACAGCTAACCCTCCTTGGTATAATCAACTAACTTTCAAAATACAAACAAAGCATATCCAAAAAAAACACACCACTCCATGACCTGACAAAAGCAGACCCAGTCATCTGGTCAGAGGAACACACCCAAAATATGAGGACCTGAAATACTCTATAGTGTCGAACACCCCGTTCTTCAACCATCAGAGCAAGAACGTCGAACTCATTGTTGACGCCTCCAGCCACGGACTCGGCGCCCACCTTGTTTCGGAAGGGTAGGTCACAGCGTATGCATGGAGACCGCTCAGCAAGACAGAGCAGATGTATTTGCAACTCGAAAAAGAGCTATACGCCATTGTGTGTGGCTGTAAACACTTCCACCATTATCTGTACGGTCGCCACGTTGACGTCACAACTGACCACCGCCCCCTCGAAACGGTTTTAGCAAATCCCATTCACAAAGCCCCACCACGAGTGCAGCGATTGATGTTTCAGCCCCAGGCTTACGACCTGACTCTGAGGTCCTAACCAAGATCCGAAATCCCAATCACTGACGCTATGTCACACCTCTATCTTAGTAATAAAGATCCAAAACTTGAAGAATACCTGGATATCTATGCACACCACATAGTACGGAACCATCAAGCCAGTGACCAGAGGATTGAGCAGATACGGACAGAAACAACGCAGGATGAAACGTTGAGCACCCTAGTCAAAATGATTCAAGAGGGCTGGCCGAGTACTAGAAAAGGGTGCCCAACCAATATCCTAACCTACTGGAACGTCCAACATGAGCTGTCTTACACAAAAGGCGTTCTTTTCAAGGGAGACAGACTGATCATTCTCAAGAACCTGCAGTTGGACCCACTCCAGCAGCTACTTGCAGCCCACCTCGGAACCGAGAAAACCAAACAGCGAGCAAAGCTATTATTGCACTGACTAGGACTCAGCGCATAAACCAAACCTTACATAGCAAAATTTCAAACATTTTCCAAGCACATGCTGAACAACTCATAGGGGTCAATGATTAACCAAAGCATAGAAACGCTCCCTTGGCAAAAGATTGCTACAGATCTGTTTGAATGGAATGGCTCCAGTTTCCTAGCAACTGTCGATTATCACAGCCGTTTCTTCGAAGTCGACAGACTTACGACGATATCGTCTAACGCGGTTATAACGCGACTGAAGGCCCACTTTGCCCGGCATGGCATACCATCACAGCTAATATCTGACAATGGCCCTCAGTTCACTTCCGGGGAGTTCATCGAGTTTGCCACAGCCTGGAATATTTCACTGAGCATATCTAATCACGGGTATTCCAAATCCAATGGACTCACAAAGAAAGCTGTGCAGATTATAAAAAACATCTTGAACAGGGCAACAGAAAGTAGAGAAAACTCCTTTCTGGGTCTATTAGAATACCAGAATACACCAGTTAAAGGTTTTGCATCTCCGGCTCAACTCCTTATGTCTCGCCAACTAAGATCCATTCTACCATGCACAACACATCACCTAAAGAAGAATGTCATCCCGACCAAACAGTTCACTCAGCAAAGAACTGAAATGCAGAAACGCCAGAGAATTTACCAAAACAAATCAGCCAAGGCTTTAAATCAGCTCAACCACGGCGATACGGTCCACATTCAGAAAAAGCCCAATAGACCGTGGAAACAGGCCGTTGTGGTTTCTCATGCAAAACAGCCACGATCGTACCGGGTGCAGACAAACGAAGGTACGATTCTGCGGAAGAACCGGAAGCACATATCAGCCCGCCCATATCGGAGTCCGAAAGGAACGAGTTTGGTTCGCGAAGGACTTGACGATGCCATAGTGCCAGACACGACTGCCAAGTCGCCACCCTCGCCGTTACCAACAGCATGCACGAGATACGGCCGAATTGTAATAAAACCCCTGAAACTGAACCTGAAAAGAGTGATTTTAAAAGTAGACTTGTAAATAGAGACAGTATGAGAGGAAGAAGAAGTGAACTAGTTAGTGAATATGTAAGAAGTGATCCTAGCGCCTTCTTACACATACCTTTCCGGAGGTACTTATTACAGAGTGCAAGCCTGCTCACAGTGGATGAACGGGAGCGAGTGTGGAGTGTTGGTGTAAGAGGAAATGCAGGCAGTTTAAGTGACAAAAGAAGGAAGATGTAGCATTCCGCTTAATTCCTGCTTAATGCTTGTGCTTAATTCCCTGTTGTGCCTATACCATGCTTGTGCTTACTTAATGCTTGTGCTGTGCTTTTGCTTTTCTTTGTAGGTAGCCAGGGTCAATAAACCTTTATACTAGCAAGTATTACACAAACCAACAAAGACAGACACTTTAGACATACAAACAGGGAAAGACAGACACTTCAGACATACAAACCAACAAAAACAAACACTTCAGACATACAAACCGAGAAACACAAGCACTTTAGACATACAAACCAACATTGACAGACACTTCAGATATACAAACCAACAAAGACAAACACTTCAGACATACAAACAGAGAAAGACAGGCACTTTAGACATACAAATAAACAAAGACAGACATTTCAGACATACAAACCAACAAAGACAAACACTTCAGACATACAAACAGAGAAAGACAAACACTTTAGACATATAAACAGAGAAAGACAGACACTTCAGACATGAAAAGCAACAAAAACAAACACTTCACACATTCAAACAGAGAAAAACAGGCTTTCTAAAAATACAAACCGACTTTGAAAGACACTTTGGACAACAAACAGAGAAAGAGACGCGGTACAAACATACATTTCACCAAAGAAAAATAATTCAGACATAAAAACAGAGAAGGACAAACACTTTATATAGACAAATCAAAAATGAAAGACATTTCAGACATACAAACCAACAAAGACATACACTTCAGATGTACAAACAGAGAAAGACAAACACTTTATACCTACAAACCAAAAAAGAAAGACACTTCAGACATAAAGACAGACAAAGACAGGCACTTTAAAAATACCAACCGACAAATAAAGAAACATTATACATGACCACCATCACACACAGACAATTCTAAAACAAAACGAGGGAATGACAGGCACTAAAGACATAGGCTCATACTGAGAGAGAAACCTTATACATACACCCCATAGCAGACGGACACTACGGCAGAACAAAACGAGAAAAAATGATTGAATAGAACTACAAACAGAAAAAGACACGTACTTTAGACATACAAACAGAAAAAGACCGGCACTTTGGACATTAGAACAGAGAAAGACAAGAACTTTAGACAATAGAAATACAAACAGAGAAAGACAGACACTTCAGACAAAGAAACCAACAAAGACAAACACTTCAGACATACAAACAGAGAAAGACAAACACTTTAGACATACAAACATAGAAAGACAGACACTTCAGACATACAAACAGAGAAAGACAAACACTTTAGACATACAAACAGACAAAGACAAGACACTTTAGACACACAAATAGAGAAAGACGGGCACTTTAGATATACGAACATAGAAAGAAGATCAATTTAGACATTAGACATACAAACCAACAAAGACAGACACTTCAGACATACAAACAAACAAAGACACACACTTTAGACAAACAAACAGAAAAAGACAGACACTTCAGACATACAAACCAACAAAGACAAACACTTCAGACATACAAACAGAGAAAGACAGACACTTCAGACATACAAACAGAGAAAGACAAACACTTTAGACATACAAACAGACAAAGACAGTCACTTTAGACATACAAACCAACAAAGACATACACTCCAGACATACAAACAAACAAAGACAAACACTTAAGACATACAAACAGAGAAAGACAGTCACTTAAGACAAACAGATAAAGAGAGTCGCTTTAGACATACAAACCAACAAAGACAGACACTTCACACATACAAACTAACAAAGACAGACTCTACATACATACAAAGAGACAAGGAAATG
Source organism: Artemia sp. Qi Xiang Cuo (assembly GCF_049724085.1). Lineage (NCBI taxonomy): Eukaryota > Metazoa > Arthropoda > Branchiopoda > Anostraca > Artemiidae > Artemia > Artemia sp. Qi Xiang Cuo. The sequence continues at coordinate 69,735,904 of NC_142800.1, forward strand.
CCCTTCAGAAAATCAGAACAACAAAGACAGATACTTAATGCATATAATCCAACAAAACCAGGCGCTTCATACACACAAACAACAAAGACAAACACTTTAGACACACAAACCTGAAAGGACATGCCCTTTAAACATACAAACCAACACAGACAGACAGTGGGATATGCAAAAACCTGCCCAGACACACAAGCAAAAAGAGTGAGAGTCACATACAAACATGTAGATTCAAACATACAAACCGAGAAGGACAAACACTTCAGATATACAAACCATCAAAGACAAACACTGGGACTTGCAAACACAGGCCCTGACAAACAGACAAATTGAGTGAGAGACACATACAAATACATAGATTCAGACATACAAACCGAGAAAGACAGGCAGTTGGACACATATTTCATGTTGTTATAGATGGCAGCACACTCGCTCAGACACACAGTCATAGTGAGAGACATGCAAAAAGTTAGGCTAATTTAGGTTCACTTAGAGTGATGCGTCACTCTACTAGGCTATAATATGTCGTTTACTAGGCTATACTTTCCTCGACGGACCCAACTCCTCAAGTGGGGATAGAACTGACCGCAAGGTCCCCAGTCTTGCAGGTACCCCAAAGGGTTGAGGCGGGTTCCCAAATTTCTATTATGGACCCCCAGGGGCAAGGTCCCCCCTTGGTCTGTGCCTCATAAGGAGGTACCCTACATATCTGTACGGCGTTCCCCAATCGCTACCTGGGGACACGCTGAGTGGCCTGGAGGAGGTCCCTTAAAGCTGGTAAATTTTAAAAAACTAAGTAATAAATAAATAAAAAATACTAAGCTTCTTATTATTACATATTCACGTTCTTTTCAGGATTGTAATAATTTTTACATAAACACAAATGTTAGAGAATGATCATAACAAAGATGATTACAAGGGGCTCACAAAGACAAACATAAGAAAAGAGTAAATTCAAAGGATGTTACAGGCAGACTTGAAAATAACTCCGCGAAGCATTTTATAAGGGAAAAATCAGACTTCTTCTTCTATTTAACAGCAAGCGGGCTTTTCAGTAAAGCTATTTAGCCCTTTTCCTTTTGCTTCACTCTGTGGGCTACAGAGCTATCAGACATCTTCAACCCAATCTTCAACATCTTCTTCTTCAACCCAATGATTTTGATTGGTATTTCATATTATTTGACTTACTAGGGTCGGTAAATATTTTGGACAAAGTGTTCATATGACACCTTTATAAGAGCGAATTTTGAATTTAAACTTGATTAGTTTTCTCCCTTGTAGGTGTGTTCCCTCCGTTTCTTTTCTGTCTTGCTTCCTCTTCTTTATTTCTCCTTCTTTTCATTCTATGATTGATGTTTCGTTATTTCTATTCTATGCCACTTGTTTGATGTTGCGGTCACATCAACTGGCAACTGAGAAGCCGTGTGATGAATAATGGGTCAATGAATAAGATGGGTCAATGGATAGGGTCAATCAATAAGTAAATAAGGGGAAAGTAAATGTATGTTCCCCTACAGTAAAAAAAAATAACTGAAACTTCTAGCAGGCCTTGTTCTAACTTTATTGTTTTTATTATTAATGGTGCTCCTAAAGACTGATTAATATATCAAAATAAAATGTTTATACTATGACATTTAGGTTGTACGTCTGCAGAGCCTGAGCGTGGTAAGTGTTGCATGATTCCAGCTCCATGCCCTTTCGAGTGTTACACCCACCCAGGTTTACCATCCCTAGTGATTTAACAATATTTTAATAATTTTTTTTTCCTGCCTCGTGATTTGTTTTGTGTAGTTATTTTTTGCTGTGATTTTTTTTTTTTTTTTAGTCATGGGATTAGCGTGAAGATTAAAAAAAAACAAAAAAAAACATAAGAGCTTGATTCAAGGTTAACAAACTCTTGGTAATATAGCTTTGAGATAATAGGCCGCAAGCAAGCATTCATTATCTCATGAGCCAATATCATGTCTAGAGGCAATATATATTATTCACTTCCCTTTTCTGCTAGATTTAAAACACCGCGAGGTCATTTTTTAGTATTTTATTTGTCAATTTGGTGTGTCGTTTTGTCATTTTTTGCGACACCATTTAAGATTAACAAGTTATCCACTACTCCAACTAAGTGTTAGCAGCGATCTAAAGATGAACGCACAAATCGGCTAAAAACCCAACAACTTTCACACAATTCACACAGCAAGACTGTTGCCAGAATTTTTGAAGTTACTTTTTTAGTATGTAAGAAAAAATATTTCTAAGAACTTTTATCTAGAATTCGTGTATACAATTATTTGATTTTTAAGTCATTTAGCACAAAATATAAGCTTTCATCACTAAGTCGGTGCCCAAGTTCAACTGAAATTATTTAAAAAAAACTATTAAGAGGACTGTAAAAATTCTGTAAGACATGTAATGAAAAAAAAACAAGGGGGGGGGGGGTACATTTAATAAATATTATTTAGTCAACCGTCAATGCGTCTGATCTTTATCTAACTACTATGAGTTGTGTGATATCATCAAGTCATTGGCGCTGCTATGAATATAGTGATGTAAAACAGGACAAATTCCTCAAACGTAATTCAACCCAAGCTTCTTGTCTAGGACAGAAAAACAGCTTGTAGAACGTACATTTTGAGAATGTTCTAAAGCTTGATAGAGTTACAGGAAAAGATATAGAGGAGAATGAAAAAGTTTGTGATGGATGCGAAGGAAGATATATTTTATGAGGAAGAATTAGTGACAGTACTAAAAGGACAGGAAAAACAATAAGGTCCCATGTGCTGATAATGTGCTAAATGATTTTCTTAAATATAGTGGTCATGGATTAAAAATAAATCATTGAAAATTATTAATACAAATTTTGAAAAACAGGAAATGCCAAACGATTTTAAGAAAACTCTAATTAAACCCCATGTGCAAGAAAGGTGGTGAGAGTGAGTGTGGTAATTATGGAGACATTAACCTATTTTCTGCAGGTATCGCATTATCTAGTATGATGATACTTTTTAGAATTAAAGATGTTGTAGATAAAGTTGTCCCTGGTTGGGATGAAAGATGTCGTAAGGAAACATTTAAGGGAACTTCCTGGGAGGATTTAAAGAGGGAGGCGTTCAATAGAATGGGATGGAAAAGGACCGTGGGTAGCCGTGTTGGCCCCAGGTGGCTTGGTACTGTATTGAGTTGTTAGTAGTAGTAGATGGATACTTTATCCAAATTATGGAAGACGGAAATACCCATCCACCCCAATCTCGTCGGAATTTTTATAGGTTCTGATAAAAAAAAAATTCCACGTATTATTTCCAAAATCCCATAGAAATAAATTGTTTGTGCTCTCAGCAAGACGTTTAATCACAGCTCCGTCCCTCTAAAGCAGTACTTTCAGACCATTTTTTCAGCATCTGCTCGTAGTCGTATAAGAAATACCAAAAGTAAATAAATATAGTGAAATAAATATAACATGACATACAAATTATGGTATATAATTCATATTTAATATTTATATATAATACGATACATATAAAACGATTTGGTATAGTAAATTATTATTAGTAACTTTTGCTACTTTACCAAACAGAAGAACAGAGAGGGAGAGGGAGAGAGAGATAGAGAAAGAAAGAGAACGAGAGAGAGAGAGAAAGAGATTAGAAACAGAATGCAAGTGAGGAGAAAAGACTTGTAAACCTGTAATCAAATTTTCTGCTGCAAAAATCACGACTTTTTTTTCAACTTCCGATATGTCTTCTTCACCTGGAGTAATGGGCATGTCTTCACCTCGGGTATCTGTCGCAGACGTTCTCTGCACATCATCATCCATAAAATTTTGCAAATCATTTGTTAATTCTTGCACTGGTTGAACTGTGTTAGTTCTTACAATAACTGGCACCGGGTTCATTTCAACGGGTTGTACCCTTTGTAATGTCATGATTTTAACATCTAAATAGTCAGACTTGTCCGTCTGTGTTCTGCACCTGTGCCTCTTCAGGGTAGAAGTGCCGTACCAATGAGAATTATCGTAATAGTACACTTTTTTACATTGAACACACCCAACATAGTTTTTTACTCTTCTGCCTTCAACTAAAATCGAACCGAAACGGTCCCACACTTCACTCCGTCGTCCGCTTCTAATTGAGACATGAGCAAGATTTTGCCGAACAAGGACTTCGACCTCTGCCTTTTCTAACTTAATATCGCTTGTTTCTCCTTCTTCTAGATAAATGACAATTTGTTCGTTGTCTGATTTAAGACCACTACTCGACGGTTCTTGTATTTGTGCATTTTTGTCACTGCGTGTTAGATTGAGCGTTGGTTTGCAAAAAGGATCTAAAAGAATTAAGCTGGATTTGAACAACTCAAAAACTAACTGGGGAGAGAATGGCTTTGATTATGAACTTTTCTTTGTTTAGAGGGCTCAGAGGAAACAACTTCTTATTTTAACTTTTACAAGGACATCATTCCATTCCAGGCCCTAGATCAAATTGATAAAAGTTAGAATCAAGGGGAGAATAGCAGACAACATTATTAATTTAAAATTGATATCATATGTAGTTCTGTATAATTAAAGAACTCTATGTCGTCCTCCTATCTGTGTTTTCTTAAAACTACGGCCACAATCTATACTCGAACCACAGCAATGGTCCTAGAATATTAGAAGAGGCATCGTGCCCTAAGATGGAAAAATATGATGTGAAATTGCAAGAAGATGAGCTATTCTAATTATAAGATCGGAACATTAAGAACTATGTTTCTGAAGGCAAACTCCCTGAAATACACTCAGTATGACATTAAAACGAACAGAAATTAAAACAAACAGAGTAATTTAAATCTGAGGCATCATTCCAGCATTACCTTAGCAAAGACCCATGTGCCTCCCATGCATTATTTTCTTTGGTCACTTCTTATAAAAGAGATGCTCGTCGTGGAAACTTGAGACGAAACTCAATTCGATAGGAAAACATAAGTTCTAGTGCCCAATTATGAGCCAAAAGTTATTGGAAGGCAGCCAGCTCCCCTTCCCTGCCCGTTTTACCTCGCCTCTAGTAAAGTGATCGTAAATGATGTACCTAGATTGTCTGATTCTTGAACTTTCATAGATTATTTAATGGGCCAAGAGCAACACAAATTTTTTTGGGAGGGAGGGCGTTAGAGACACAGAAATGGGCCAGTATTTTTTTGTCCTCGATCAATTCAAAGCTTACAGCTATTACTCCTTTCTGTTTAAATTTCGTCTTATCATCCGAAGCAGTGTCTGCTTCTTTATGTTTTATGGGACTAGCCAATTAATTCTAATTTCTGTTCATTTTGAGTTTCATAGTAGTCCAGAGCCGGAAAAAAAGGGCGACTGCAGCAATTGGGTCCAATCGGGCCCCTCATTTAAAAGAGCCCCGTGTTACCATCAAAATGTACAAAAAAAAGATTTTGAAATTTACAGCAAACTGTTTTTTGACGATAAGGGACAAGTTATGAATTATTAAAATAATTAAAAATCGATTTTGTTAAGTTTGCATTGCTGGATGAGATTAATTAATGCGTTTTTTTTAAACAATATATACTTTATGATATATAAAACTGACACTCTAAAAAAATCTTGTCATATTTATTGAATTTAATCGGGATCGATCTATATTAGAGAGTTTTGCACTACATAAGTAAACTACTATGCAGGTATATTTTATTTAAATATTTAATATATAAAGAGAGGGCCCGCAAAAAAATCCTATCGGGCCCCACACCTTTTCGATCCGGGCTGTGCATAGTACTTTCAGTTCGTCATAATTTTGAATTGAAATGTTGCTTTATTTCTGTTCATTAAAGTTTTAATATGGTTGTTTGTCTTTCTTTCATGGTTTGTTTGTCTAATTCTGTTTTATTATTAATAATAAAAGCAAAGATTAGCACTTAAACTGATCACATTCACAAATTATCTTGCGAGTCAGAGGTTACTTGCATTATTTTGTGAACTAATTTCTCATCTACAGTTGGTTCATACTGTAAAGCAATACAAACTTGAAAATATAACAAAAATAAAAAAAAATCAACCTAGAATATAGTCTAGCCTAGGGATAGTCATGCATTAGGGAGGGGCACGTGCTAAGACGTAATTATCACGGCAGCAAATATTATATTTGGAAAGGGTCTTAAAGGTGGAATATTGCACAAAAGTTGTTATCGTGGCTAGTTTCGAAGGGGATCTTGACACAAGATTCTCCTGACGATACTTTCCCATTATATGGGCACCTCGGCTATAGACAGTCGAATGAATGCAGTGTTGGAGACTCGTAAAGCGGATACCTAGGTCGTAAAAAAGGTACCTAGGTTTGGTTACGTATTTAATATATGCAATGCTTTACCCCCCCCCCCCAACCCCCCCTAGTGTGCGAATATATAGCCCAAATTTGCTTATAAACTATTATATATTCATCCTATTTTATTTTATTGCATTAGCATTAACCAAACTTGACTTTTAAGAAGTGCCCATGTAATGGGAAAGTACCCTCCTGGCTTCCATTGTGTCTTTTTGGTACTTTTACATTATGCGGGCACCGCTATATACTGTATGTGGAATGTTAAACAGGAAATGCTACAGTCACCCGACAAAACCCGTCAAACGGTTATTTACAAGACCTAAATGGATTGAAAAGCGTTGTTTCTCATGGAGTTTACAATATTTAAACGGTTGTTTTTTTGGGGTTTGGGGGGGGAGGTACCTAGGTTAGGTTACGTATTTGATATATGCTATGCTTTACCTAACACCCCCCCCCCCCACCCTTAATGCGCAAATATACAGCCCAAACTTGTTTCTAAACTATTAAATAGTCATCCTATTTTATTGTATTTCATTAGCATTAACCAAACTTGTCTTCTTTCGTGGTGCCCGCATAATGCAGAAGTACTGTCTTTTTTGTAAGGCTGCTAGGTTCATGGGCTGCTTATAATTTGTTATTCATGATTTTGATTACTACATATCAGCATCGTACCATCGCGTCCTCATATCCAGATATTAAGCATGCGTTCCTCAGGGTATGCATGTTTTTTTTTTTAATCAATTCGGGTAAGTCCCTCCTTCCTCTTGAAATGGATTCCGGCATAAAAACCCACGCAATACTATTGGTTAATCCAGCTTAGATAAATTAATGATTATTTTTTAACGGCTTGAAACTCGCAAAACTTCAACCAGTCGAATGTTAAAGAACTCAAACCTGTTTGCATAACAAACAAAGATTCGTTATGATCGTTATACGAAGGGCCACTTTGTGTCATATAGTCATTATTTTCGGCGTGACCTCTTTGGTCCACATATGAGGTGTGTTGTATATTTTCTTGTATAATCCTTCCTGCTGCATTTATTAATAATGTTTCTGATGAATCCATTCCATCACTTTTTAGACTCCTGAGAGAAATTGTCGTCAATTGATTATCCGGATCTCTCGACATTTTAAACAAAAACGATTATTTCATCCCGCAAAATATTTAAATCCTGAATCACAAGCGGTTTACAACTCGATAAGCTTCATGGAACTGCGGTTTGGCTCCTAGCAACTAGCGGGGCGGGCGTTGAAAAGCGGTCTCCGGGCTAGGGGCTAGAAACTTTCCGTATATTGTACCCACTTCAGTTTCTTCAATAAGAACAGCCTATTTAATTTACAGCTTGTTATGGAAGCTAAAGAATAAAATGAATTCTACTAATTAAATACTGATAGAGTAAAAAACATGTCAAAAATATGTATAATAAGCTTACAACTAGTGAAAGTTAATAGGGAATTCAGAGATTAATTGTAGTTTAAAACTGAAAGTGTGAACTTTCGAAACATTTAAACTTCGAAACTTAAGATTCATAATTTGATATTTTTCTTAATTAGGAATTTGTTTCCTAAGCATTGCTAGCTCTTCATTATTTTTTTTTCTTTTATCAAGGTTTGCATCTTCTTACCCGCGATAGCGTATTAAGTATTTCATTTTCTTTTTCCTTTCAGCATAATTTCAACGTTGTAAAGACGTGAGAAATTAAAATTCCTAGGTTGGAAATAAAAAATTTTGTTTTTTCTAATAGATTATTTATGTTCTCAACCATAGTTACTGTAATCTTGATTTATCCAACTTTTGACTTCAAGCTAAGTCAAAATATAAGGGCTAGGTTAAACTACTGGGTTGATTCAACCCTATGCTAGCCTATTTTTGGTCAGGCTTGGTCTTTAGCTACTTTTTGCTATCTTGGGAAGGGGATAGGTTGGGAAAACGAAAATTTCAGGGATTGTTCTACAGACTAAAATAAGTTATGGGGACTGGGAAGGTATTTTGAAGTAGGCTAGCCTACCCACCTCTACTCCTTCTCCCTCTGGAGGGCAGTGACCTTGAAAAATCTTTTTAGTTTGAAAATAAAACCTTGAAAACAGATTGGTAAATTTTTTGCAGTTACAGATTGGTAAATTTTTTGCATTGACTTATGAATAAAGTAAACATACCACCATGCCTTTTTGGTAAATTTTTCGCAAATGATATTATTGACTTAGCCTAGTCTATGAATAAAGTGAATATATCACTTGATGCCTTTTTTTATGGGTAAATTTCTACCAAATCATATTATTGAGTTAGGAATAAAGTGAATACACCATCAGATGCCTTTTTTTTATGCTGATTACAAATATAATAGGCCTAATCATTTCTATTGGAAATGAATTTCAGCCCCCCCCCCCCTCCCCTATATATGCCAATTCAGGGTTAAGTTAGGTTGTAGAAATATATTCCCTGAATTGGCATATATAGAGGGGGGGCTGATATTCATTTCTGATAGAAATGATTACTATATTTGTAATCAGCATAAAAAAAGGGGTCAATATCTACCAAATCATATTAGGCTATTGAGTTATGAATGAAGTGAATACACCATTTGATGCCTTTTTTTTATGCTTATTACGAATATAGTCTAATAAGCATTTCTATTATAAATGAATTTCAGCCCCCCCCCCTATTTATGCCAATACAGGGGTGGGGTGGGTTAGGTTAGGTATAGCGTATATAGGGGGGGGGGGCGGTAATTCATTTCCGATAGAAATGATTATTATATTTATAATCAGCATAATAAAAGGGATTAAATGGTGTATTCACTTTATTCCTAACTCAATAATATGATTTGGTAGATATTTACCAAAAAAGGCGTCAAGTGGTATATTCACTTTATTCGTAAGTCAATAATATGATTTGGTGAAAATTTACCTTTTTATGCTCTTTACAAACATAATAATCACTTCTATTAGAAATTCAAATTTTGAGCTCTTGAAAATAAAAAAAATATAAAGGGTGTAAAAAGGCTTAAAACATCTGTTTTAAAACTTAATGTTTCATAATAAATACTTTTTTTTTAATGCACAAGCACTGACTCCACAATTAAGTTGGATAAATGAAAATTGTAACAGTAAATTTTGCAGGTACTCCTTCAATAGGCCTATACCCACTCTTTTATATATCTCAAACTGAAGAATAAATGAAAAATCTGTTTTGACAGGATGATGCAAGACACCCCTGTAGAGAAATACAATTTATAGCATGGTTTTAATAGCATATATGATATTTAAAGTGTTGTGTTTTGGGGGGAAAAGGTACCTAGGTTAGGCTAGGTTTTTATATTTTCGTCATTTTCAAGAGCTCAAAAAGGGCTTAAATTTGAATTTCTGATAGAAGTGATTGTTATATCTGTAAAGAGCATACAAAAAGGCATTGAGTGGTACATTCACTTTATTTGGAAGTCAAAAATATGATTTGCAAAAAAATTATCACCTTTTTTTATGCTCTTTCCAAATATAATAATCATTTTTGTCAGAAATGAATTTTACCCCCACCCCTATATATACCAATTCAGGGTATATATTTGCACATTAGGTGAGGGGGGGGGGGGTAGAGGTAAATTTTATTTCTGATGTAAACCAGAGGTAATTTTAAACTTCACCCCACCCCCCTAATGTGCAAATATATGCCCTGAATAGGTATATATAGGGGGTGGGGTAGAATTCATTTCCATCCAAAAAGATAATTATATTATGTTTGAAAGAGTGTAACAAGAGGCATTGAGTGGTATGTTTACTTTATTCATAAGTCAATAATTTGAACTATAAAAATTTTACCTACAGATCTTGTGCTGAAATGAAGTACAAGAAAGCTGTTTTCAGCTTCATAACTTTGCTGAATGCCAATTTGTGAGCTTTCAAAGATCTATAAAAACATTTCCTAAATTTGGAAAAAAAAATCATTGATATGGGATTAAACTTCTGCTCAAATAATAGGAATTGCATTTTCAAAACTAAAACTAAGATAAAATTCTTCTTTAGCTACTTTTGGCTATCTTGGGAAGGGGTTAGGTTAGGAAAATGAAACTTTCAGGGATGGGTCTACATGCTAAAGTATGTCCTGGGAAGGTATTTTGAAATATTTACCTCCACTCCTCCTTCTAGAGGGTCCTGAAATTTGCCTACATGACATGACCTATTGAAATTTTGAAAAAACAACATTTTACCTTAATTTTCAGTTATCAGTTTTATTTTCTCTGGCTTTAATTCTGAAAAATGAAATTCATGTTATTTTAATAGAATTTTAAGCCATATAAATGTTTTTTTTTTTTTTTTAATTTATGAAATGTATTTTCATATGTTTAAAACCTTATAAATCAGAATTGAGCAGAGTTGTGAAGCTGAAAAAAATTTTGTTGTACTTCATTTAAGCAGAAGATCTATTCTGCAAGGTTTCACTTTTATAACACAGCACTTCAGCAACTGTCAGGTTTGCAGATCAACTATTCCACTTTCAATTAATAAGAAGGATATCTGATCCTTCATTTAGACATCCAAGATAAGTATGTTGAGGAACTTTTTCTATTGTTTGATTTTTAACTTCAAATTAGGGATGTCAGTTATTTGTCTTTTTGTAATGACTGTCATTTTTGTTTTTTCTGTGGTTGATAATTCCAGGTCTGGATCTTCTGCCCAAAAAGTTAGCTGATTGATCATTTGCTTTAGTTTTGGCTATTATTTCTGTTCCTTCATGTCTTGTTAACCAGAAGCAGATACTGTCAACAAATATTGAGCCCTTTATTTAACCATCATTCACTGTGCTTTTATATTGACCTATATTGTATATTACAATTTTTTTGGTCCAAAAGTAAAATCTTTAAAAATAGATTTCCTGTTCAAATGAGGCACAAGGAAGTGTCTAGCGCCTTGTACCTTTTCTCAGTCTTGGTTTATAATGTTCTAAAGATTTGTAGATCTGTTTCTTAAATTTAGGAAAAACTCTTTTTCCACAAAATATGTTTTTCAAAGAAAAGTAAAGAACTCCATTAAACAAAAAATGAGCAAAAATAAAATCAAATAATGTACCAAGCTCAAAACTACCACAAATAAGCATCTATAAATAAATGAAACCCAAAACAAACAGAAATTAGAATAAATAACTGAGTCAAACTCTAAACAAGCAGAAATTAACATAAGTTGGGTGCAAAATCCCTATGCCTTCCCAAGGCCAGAACAAAATTTGCACTTTACTGAAAAAAATACAAATGAATGTGCATTGTCAGTTTAATATGCATATACTGATATTTAGTGATCAAAATGTTAAAATTATTTGATTTATTAAAGTTATAAAAGTAAAAACATCTATATTTTTTTCAGTAAAGTACAAATTTTGTTCTGGCCTTGGGAAGGCATAAGGGTTTTGTGCCCAACTTATGTTAATTTCTGCTTGTTTTGAGTTTGACTTGGTTATTTATTTTAATTTCTGTTTGTTTTGGGTTTCATTTATTTATCAATGTTGAAATGTGGTAGTTTCAAGCTTGGTAGATTATTTGATTTTATTTTTGTTAATTTTTTGTTCTTTACTTTTTTTTGAAAAACTTATTTTGTGGAAAAAGTTTTTTAATTAATTTCTGTTCGTTTTATATTGACATAGTCTTTTCAGGGAAAAAGAAAATAATACTAAATCTTTTCGTTTCTTAAGACTTTATAGTTTGGCCTGCTATTTGTATGCTGGAGAAAAATTTTCAGCAATGTTTAACAACATACACCATTTAAAAAATCTGGACACAAATAGTACTGTTTAACTTAGTTTCATACCTCCTCTAGTTGACCTGAAATGGAAAACTTGATACCATTTGCAAAAAAATCTGTTTACTTTCTTTGATAGCTTTGATACACTTATGCTATTTTGATATGGTTAAATTTTAAGAGCAGAAGTAGCCCCAAAAGTTTGAACATAATACCCTCAGTTGTTCTTGTGATTGGGAATTAGCATTATCTAATCTTAAGGCAACATTTAGTTTGTAAACATAATGGGCAAATGGGAGGGTCGGAGTGGAAGGGCGATTAGTTGCCCTCCAATCACTTTCGACTATTAAAAAGGGCAGCAGCCCTTTCTATTTTCAATCAAATGAGCCCCTTTCAAAGTTCCCATGACAACTCCTTTGATACAAAGTGCCCTGGTCTAAACAACAACTACAACAAAAAATATTACTAATCACTTTCAACTGTTAAAAAGGGCACTAGCCCTTTCAATTTCAAATCAAATGAGCCTTTTCTGAAGTTTCTATGATAACATCTTCTATAAAAACCTTATATGCCCCCAGGGCATAACTTAAAACCTTTGCCCTAAGGGATGTGGTGGAGTATCCTCCTCAAAAACATATTTTCTATCCGTAAATCAACTATGCTTACCAAAATGGCTATCTCAAAATTTTATTGGATGTGTTTGGGGGAATGGTGGGCACGGGGTGGGGGCTAGTTGCCCTCAAATCACTTTCGACTATTAAAAAGGGCACTAGCCCTTTGAATTTCCAACTAAATGAGCCTTTTTTGAAGTTTCTACAACAACACCTTCTATAAAAAACCTTATATGCCCCCTGGGCATAACTTAAAACCCTTGCCCCAAGGGTTGTGGGGGAGTGTCCTCCTCAAAAAGATATTTTCTATCAGGAAATCAACTACGCTGAACAAAATGGCTATCTCAAAATTTTGATTGGATGTGTTTGGGGGAATGATGGGCGTGGAGGGGGGTTAGTTGCCCTCCAATCACTTTTGACTATTAAGAATGGACACTAGCCCTTTGAATTTCCAATTGAATGAGCCTGTTTTGAAGTTTCTACAACAATGCCTTCTATAAAAACATTATATGCCCCCTGGGCAAAACTTAAAACCCTTGCCCTGAGGGTTGTGGGGGAGTGTCCTCCTAAAAAACACATTTTCTATTTTGAAATCAACTATATTGACAAAAATAGTTGTCAAAAAATTTTTTCTGTATGTTTTTGGGGGAAGGATGGGCGTGGGGGGGGCGCTAGTTTCCCCAAACTCCCTTTTAACTATTAAAAAGGGCACTAGCACTTTGAATTTCAAATCAAATGAGCATGTTTTGAATTTTTTACAACAAGGCTTTCTATAAAAACCTTATATGCCCCCAGGGCATAACTTAAAACCCTTGCCCCAAGGATTGTGGGGGAGGGCCCTCCTCAAAAAGATATTTTCTATCTGGAAATCAACTAGGCTGAAAAAAATGGCTATTTCAAAATTTTGATTGGATGTGTTTGGGGGAATGATGGGCATGGGGGGCTAGTTGCCCTCCAATCACTTTTGACTATTAAAAAGGGCAATAGGCCTTTGAATTTCCAATCAAATGAGTCTTTTTTGAAGTTTCAACGCCTTCTATAAAAACCTTATATGCCCCCAGGGCATAACTTAAAACCCTTGCCCCGAGGGTTGTGGGGGAGTGTCCTCCTCAAAAAGATATTTTCTATCTGGAAATCAACTATGCTGAACAAAATGGCTATCTCAAAATTTTGATTGGATGTGTTTGGGGGAATGATGGGCATGGGGGGGGGCTAGTTGCTCTCCAATCACTTTTGGCTGTTAAAAAGGGCACTAGCCCTTTGAATTTCCAATCAAATGAGCCTTTTTTGAAGTTTCTATGACAACGCCTTCTATAAAAACCTTATATGCCCCCAGGTCATAACTTAAAACCCTTGCCCAGAGGGTTGTGGGGGAGTGTCCTCCTCAAAAACATATTTTCTATCTGGAAATCAACAATGCTGAACAAGATAGATACCAAACTATTGTTAGTGGATTTGTTTGGGGAGACCAAGATGCGTGGGGGAGGCTAGTTGTCCCTCTATCTCGTTTGAATACTGAAAAGGTCACCAGCCACTCCAATTTCCAATCAAATCAGCCCTTTTCGAAGTTTCTACGATAACTTCTTTGATACAAAGTGCCTGGGTGCGGAGAAAAAAAAACAACACATTGTACCCACATCGTTCTTTACTTAGGCAGTGCTAGCGCGCTGCCTATGATTTAGGAAAAACACCTTATTATGGCTCAGAATTCTTTTGAAATAATGAGAATTGTATTTTTAAAACTAGAGCCAATGAAAAAAAATTGAAAACTGAAAATCAAGATAAAATACTTTATGTCAAAATCTAGATAGATATAAGTCATCTGTACAATATTCAAAGCCCAAGAAAGAAGGCAAGGGAAGAGATGATAGCTTGATGATGATGCGTTGCCAGGCTAAATTTTTGGTCCTGAAATCATTCCCAAAGGTTTTATTCACCTAACTCAACTACTTTTCAAGATAGCTAGTAGCCCTTTGACTAGAACTCTACTGTAGTGAATATTATTTTAGACAAACCAATTGGTACTATTTTTTATTACTATTTTGTTTCTCTCAAAAGAGCCATCTATCTCATGTTACCAAAAATGTGATTCAGTCTAGATGCAGTGGTGGATTATTATTTTGTTTTAATAATTTAGGAATGAGATTCAGGAATTTAGACTTTTACTAGGAAATCTAATCACAATATAGTCTTAGGTCTTAATGTGAATTTGCTAGATTCTTGACAAGTTTGCACTTCACAAAATTAATTTTATGTTAGGCTTTTGCTTCATTCTACTGTATAAAATTTTTTCTTTTATCTTGGATAGTAGTTGAGTTGGGAGAATGAAAATTTCAGGAATGAAATCAGAACTAACATTATACCTCAGGAGAGGATTCTGATAAAGTTCTAAGCTATGCTAAAGCTGTATCTGTTCTAGTTCTATATATGGCTATGTAAAGTTCTAGTTCTAAAGCTATGTCTTAAGCAGGGCAAAAAAGCTAACAGAAGTTGTATGAAAAATAAACTAAAAGTTAAAAGAAACATATATTAGACTTAATAAAAAATTAAACCATTAATGAACATATAATGTACCAAAAATAGAACTTATATTCAACCCAAACTCAAAACGAACAGAAATTACTAGATGTATGAACTGAGAAGTCGGCCTTCCTGTACCCCATTTATAGTAAAAAACAACAACAAATGTTAAAGTTAAAAAAAAAAAAAAATAGATATTAGATTTAATAAAAATGGAACCAATAATGAACCTAGAATGTACCAAAAATAAAACTGATCTTCAACTCAAACTTAAAACAAAGAGAAATTATTAGATATGTAAAGAGACTTCTGATCATGAAATGGCTAGCAGACACAAAATGGGCCAGCTCTCCAATTGTGATGCTGGACTTCAACAAGAGGTTTTTATGTTCCAAAATAGAATACTCTCTAGAAGTGTTTGAAGGCTGTTGCAAGATAAGTCTTGCAAAGCTAAACATGGCAATAAAGTTGGTGTTGGGTCTCCAAAATCATATGCCAACTTGTAAACTTAGAGTGCTCTCTGGAATGCCTTCAACACAAGACAGGAGAAATATAATAATTGTTAAAAATTTCACAAAGATCCAAGCAATTAGCTATAATCATCCAGTTCCTGAAATAACTTTTGCCCCTTGTCCCTTGGAAAAAGTAGATGGTCAAATTAGTTCTTGGGTGCTCTTGAAAGATCTAGTTTTGAAACGGGAAAATGAAGTCATCCAATTTCACCATTTTCAAGAGCCCCCCAAATGGAAGTTTGAATCAGTGAAACTTGCTTGGAACTTATACCAGACAAAGAGTCAAGCTATCTGCCTAGTCCAGTTCCAGGTATTTTCAAGCAGAAAATGACAACCTGCTTCAGGAATTTCTTACAAATATTTACAGGTGGGTCACTGAAAGGAAGCAGGGCAGTAACAGCTTTGGTGTTCCTGAATATTGCTTAAACATATCCACTAGGCTTCCAAATGACACATCCATCCTTACAGCTGAGCTAAAGGCTATTGCTCTCAGACTCTAAGTCTGCCTTACAGCTCATCAGCCAGGTCTGTAGGTCAGTCACAGACTCTGATATAGAAATTTGCAAGACATTAATAAGGAGTTTTCAAGAAAGAAACATCAATATTTATTTCCATCACAAACCAAGTCACCAAGGTATTAAACACAACGAGATAGCCAATTTACTTGCAAACAAAACAGATGACATCAACACAGACCCAATATTAAAATCAAAAACTGTACATGACACAATTCAATGAAGAATTCCCAAGAAGAATCTACCATAGCTGGTACTAATTTTCCATCATGTGAAGAAAATGCCTTATACTTACGAATTTGAAGTGATACATTGGCCCTGAGGAAAGAAGAATACAACTGGGAAAAAAGAGGGAACCCAAATTGTAGATTTTGTTCTTTGGTCCCTGAGACTTCACAACACTTCATCTTTAGCTGCAATAGTATTGCTAAGTCAGCAAATAAAAGAAGAAATACTTTTCCTAGGCTAAAAATAAAGCCTGACACAAGTGAACTACTTAACACCAAGCTGCCAGGAAATTAGAGAAAGAATATTATTCTTGGGGATTATTCGTTTTTTTAAGGTGGAATGATATAGTTTAGCATGGTTGACCTGACCCTGAAATCTTCTTTAGTCGGGTTAATTGGAATGAGGAATATAAATATTTGAAGCAAGTAAACCCACAATTTTTTTTTTTTACAAAGCCAAAAGGAGACTGTTTTTAGACTCCAAATGCCATTTTTCTGAAAAAGAAGAAGAAGAAGATATAGAAACTGGGAAGTGGTCCCCCTTATATCCCAGTTATAGTGCTAATGTCATTTGCGCTTTACTGGAAGGGAAAAAAATGAATGTTAATTCAAATAAAAACTCAATCATTCATTAGTTACACCATTTTGACAACCTCTATGCACATGACGTGTTTTGCTTTGGTTCAACACTCCCCTCGACATTCTCTGAAAGGCTCACCTGAATTCCGTTTGTCTTTTTAGAAAGGAAAGGTCAAACATGATCACTTGTCTCAGTAACATATACTGTATGTAAACAACAGACAAATTCCATAGTTTACAGTCCTTGCCCTGATGGCTGTAGGGGGTTGACATCCCCAAAGACATAGCTATTGGACTTTTCAAGTATGTTGATTAAAATAGCTATCTCATAATTTTGATTAGGTATGATTGGGGAAATGATAGGCAGAGGGGGTTGTTTGCCTTCCAATTACTTTTGGCTCTCAAAAAGGGCACTAGAAATTTCAATTTCCAATCAAATGAGCTCCTTTCGGAGTTTCCATCACGACTCCTTCTATACGAAGTGCCTTGGTAAAAAAAAAGAAATACATTGTGCTCACTTCACTCTTTACTTAGGCAGGGCTATTGTGCTGCCTACAAAATATGACCAATGTGTATTTCATTCTGTGTAGGTTAGTTCTGCATCAGAAGCATATACCTTACAGTTGGCATATGTCTAGTTTAAATCGTCCAAGTTCACAGTCTTGTGGAGTTTGATGAATATGGGCAGATTTGATCTAGTGGGCAACACCCTTTGTATCTTTAGTTTGTAACCACTGGAACAATCTTTCAGAGGATGGTGTATGCCCTGAAAGTTGCAGGTAATTTAAGAGCTAAATATCCAGTAGTGATTTTTTACCAGCATAAATATAAGGATCCCAAGTTTAGTTCTGAGATATGAAAAGTGTTGAATATTGGAAAGTATTGTTGAAGTGTTGAGATATGAAATTATGTTAAGCTTTGCATTGAGCAATGACATCAATTCAAAAAAATTTAGGGGGAGGAGGTGGGGCAAGAATTTTTTTTAGTTCTTGTGGGGATAGAAAAAATGCAGAAAACACTAAGCAAAATACCTGTTAGTTATCAGTTGTCTTGTTAGCCAATTTTGCTGACTGAATATAGCACAAAGCTAAAATGTGACTTAGGTACTAAATAGAAATAACATGTCATTTTACAACATCTAGGGGGCACCCCCCCCCCCCCAATTGAGTCACTGCCTTTGAGTATGTCTGAAAAAAAATACCTGCCCTTTGTTGCTTTAGTCACGTGTTCTTTCAATTTACCTGTATATGAATTTGTACTTGCATGATGCTACCACTACTAATACTAATCAACTCACTGCAGCATCGAGCCGCCTGAGGCCAACTCAGCTATGCACGCTACTCCTCCATCCCAATTTATTTAAATCCTCCCTCTCTGCACCCTCCAAAGAAGTTCACATTTCCCTTAAATCTTTCCTTATGACATCCTCCTACCCCGTTTTAGAATGACCTGATTTTCTTTTGGCCCTAGACGGTTGGCTGAGGACAACATCACCTTTTTGCCTTCACTTATTCCTAGTTTTAGCGATTTAGTGTTCTTACCATTAATTTTTAGACCTATTCATGCACCCCTGAACCCTTAAAACTTGTGATAATTCATTTGTTTTGCTAACATTTTCATCTAGAATGCATTATTATCATCAGCATAATCTAAGTCAAGGATAGTTCTTACTTCTCCACTTGGTTCTGTCTTTTCCCATTGCCCTTGCTGTGCTCCTTAAAACAAGGTCCATGAAAATGATTCATATTAAGAGGATAGGATGCAATCCTGCTAAATTCCTGATTTAATACAAAACCAGCTACTAACCTCATTTCGTACCTTAACTACAGCAATGTTGTTCTCATACATCATACAAGGATAAAACCTTTTATAAAGCTTGCTCATATCAAACGCTTGCTCGTAATCTATAAAACTGAGGACTAAAGGTGTTTCGTGACTCGACACTTTTCAATTGTTAATCTAAGAGTGAAAATTTGGTCAGTACATCCTCTACCTTTCCTAAAACTATACTGTTCGCCTATTAGAGCTTTATCTACAGCATTTTTAAGCCTAAAAGGTATGATCATACTAACAAATTGGTTTCTTCCAGAAACTAAATTAATAACTATTGTAATTGCCACACTCTTGTCATCTTTCTTATAGGGGTTTAATTAGAATTTTCCTAAAATCACTAGGTACTTCCCTTTTAAAAAAATCATATTCATAATTTTCAGTAATTAATCCCTTATTCCATGATCACCATATCTAAAAAAAAATCATTTACCATGCTATCAGCACCTGAGGCCTAATTATTTTTGAACTTTTTAGTACTGTCACTAATTCTTCCTCACAAAATTAATCTTCTTTTACAGCCAAAGTGTCACAAACACTCTCTTAAGATTGAAGCCTCTCTTAATCTGCTTAGGCCTTCTAATTTTTCTGCAGCTTTTATCTTTTCCATTCTCAAAGGGCTTCATTAAGCATTGGTAAAAATATATCTATTTGGGCACACAATTTTCAAGGTTTATTTAAAATTTGTCAAAAGCAGGTAAAAACTTTAAATTAACAACTCATTACTTTGAGTAAATTTTAATTGAGGTTTGCTAATTATTCAATGCTCCTGATTTTTAAACTTCTACTTTTGCATGTTTTATTCACATAGATCTTTAATGCAAAAATATTCAAACTTGGTAAATTCATGCAGCAATTTTAATCCAGGAACACTGCTGAAGAAGATGAGTATGGCCCTTATTAACATTTTCAAGAAACAATTGTTGGGTCTAATAAAGATTTTTTAAGAGATGTTGATGCAACTTCAGCATAAGTTCGTCTGAACAGGCATGAAGCCATGCATTTTAGGGGGGCGACTAGCTTATTTGTTGTGTTTTTTTAGTAGCAAGAATATTTAAATATCTTTGAACTATACTGGGAGTTAAGCTTTCAGCTGAGATAAGATTTACTTTGCATTGATTGTCTATTTGTCTTTCATGATTATAGCTGCCAAGTGAATGGACACCATGTATAGGTCTGTTTTTTAATATTTAATTTTAGAAAACATGTTTTTTTATCACACATTCTATGTAGTCTTTCACGTAAAGCCTCCTAGTTTTAAATAAAGTTGTTATTGATATCTCCTTGTATAAACAGTACAAATTCATCTCATTTTTGTCAGGAAAGGTATAAAAACGTATCAGTTTTTGTTGCCCTATGAAAAGTTTAATTAAATTTGAATTAGGGTTTTCTATCAAAAGAGCCAAAACCCTGATCAAGTAGAGAGAAGCAACAGCTTAGCTGGCTTTTTTGTTAACTAGTTCCATTGTATTTGTGTGTATAGAGATAATAATACTATTTTATTTGTTTTTTCTTGTATTATTTATCTGGATATTCGCTTTTTGAAGGTAAACTGCCAACTTGAAGTGAATCAGATCTGACAGACCCAAAAAATGGCTGCAGCAAATCAAGATGAGCTAATTATGAAACAAGAAAGTGAGATTAGCAAAGAGGTAAGCATTTTCTTTTTAAAAAAAAAAAAAAAAAAAAAAAAAAAAACGCAGTTTCAGCAAAATTAAAAGAGAGTAGCCTATCCTACCAGCAGGTTCTACCAGCATTTTCTCACCAGCAGGTTCTACCAGCAGAACCAGGTATTTTTCTGCCTCACAGGTTATCTGAAGTTCAGATCTTACCTAGGAATTTGTTTAACCGTAAGGTCCCCAGACTCGTAATGGCTGAGCTCGCAGAGTCACACCACTAACTCCGACCCCAATCCAAAGGACTGGTTGCACCACGACTCTGATCTCCGTCCCAAAGAACAGTAGGAATGCAAGTCCAGCGTGCCATCCACTCCGCTGGGGCGGTTTCTTCGAGCCATAATTAGTGGAGAAACTTCATTAATCCGACGTCGACTGACATCAAAATTAAGGTAGGTTTACTGTCTGTGTTTTACCCGGTACAGTTCTTTCTCGAGGGGGTGGGGATTTAATACACCTACCAGTCATGGGCCAAAACTGGTCGAAATCTTTTCCGAAAAGCTTTTCAAAATACTTTAACGTTTTATAAATATGGAGGTTCAAATCTTACTTTTTTTTCTCGAAAAAAAATTAAGCAGTAGAACAACTTTGCTGTCAAGTTGCAAACTTCTTGTCCTGTTGTAAAAGAAAAAACTTTGTAGTTAAAGCCAGCCCCGTTTTTCTTTTTTAGATTGCTGAAAAGGTTCCCCTTATTGGTAAAGTGGAGGAATTAAATGCATTGGAAGATGAATATAAAGCAGATGAGAAATACAAGGAAAAAGCCAAACGGCTTGAGAAGAAATACAAAAAATTGCGACGTGCACGCCCTGATGGAAACTGCTTTTTCAGAGCTGTGGGTTTTCGTCTACTAGAAGAGATGCTTCAAGACAAAGACCAGCAAAAGAAGTATGATATTTTGTTTTGCTATCCCTATTATTGCTGATATTCCTATTAACATTTGCCTAATTAGGACTTGGTTGGTAAAGTTGATGGAAAATTGCTGCTTTACTGTGTGATTTGTATCTTATTTATTGCATCGACTTAAGCTATTATGGCACTTAGATTTGCACAAAATCTGTTGCTTTTACAGCGGTGGTTAGTTGTTACTTCCATTTGAAATTGCAGCGCGTATGTCCTAGCCCGCAGTTCTTGAATTAGCTGCAGCTGCTTCTCTCAGTAACATTTCTTTAAAGGGGACCTCATATGTGGATAGTAACTCCTTTTTTATAAATTACTAGCTGATTACGTGTGTTAAGCTGCTTGAGGGCATCATTTTTATATGCCAGAAGATGTAGTTTTGTATTTTGTATTTCAACCATATTTACTAATACCCTTTGTCTGTCTGTATGACCACGGTTCACATCAGGGACTTCTATTCCTTCAGTATCACCATTTAAACAGTAGAAAATTATTTTGCATGGTTCATAAGGTATTGTTGCTTGCAGTAGAAGATTCTCTTTCGCTTTAGCTCTTTTTATACATTAATTAAAAAACTCTTTCCACAAAATAAGTTTTTCAAAAAAAGTAAAGAACTCCATTAAACCAAAAATAGAGTCAAATAATCTACCAAGCATACAACTACCACAAATCAGTATCAATAGGTAAATGCAACCCAAACCGAATGAAAATTAAAATAAATAAGAGTCAAACTCAAAGCGAGCAGAAATTAATATGATTAGGGTTCAAAACCCCTATGCTTTCTAAAAGCCATAATATAATTTGGACTTTACTGAATAAAATTCAAATGAATGGGTATTGTCAGTTTAATATACATATGCTGATATTTATTTCTTAAAATCTTAATAATTTTTGATTTCTTAAAGTTATAAAAGTGAACACATTTAAAAGAATTTTTTTCAGTAAAGTACAAATGATATTCTGGCTCTTAGAAAGCATAGGGGTATTGAACCCTACTCATATTAATTTCTGCTCGTTTGAAAAACTCTGAGAAAAGCACCCCTTCCGTGATTTGTTATCCTCAAAGACATAATTTCCAGACCTTTCAACTACGCTGAACAAAATGACTATATCAAAATGTTGATCGGAAATGTTTGGGGAAATGATAGGCGTGAAAGGGTGATTCTCCCTCCAATTACTTCTGACCATTAAAAAGGGCAATGACCCTCTCAATTTCCTATTGAATGAGCTCTTTTTAAAGATTTTATGACAACTCTTTCTGTAAAAACCTTACATGCCCCCAGGGCATAACTTACAATCTTAGCCATGAGGACTGTGGGGGGGGGGGGTATATACTAAAAGACATAATTTTCTGACCCTTCAACTACATTCAACAAAATGGCTATATCAAAATGTTGATCGGAAGTGTTTGGCGAAATGATGGGCTTTGGATGGGAGGGGGAGCATTTGCCCTCCGATGACTTTTGACTATTAATAAGGGCAGTAGCCCTCTCAATTCCCAATTAAATGAGCGCTTTTTGAAATTTCTACGGCAAAACTTCCTATAAAAACCTTATATGCCCCCAGGGCATACCTTACAACCTTTGCCTGGGGGTTGTGGTGGGTTTGTCATCCTCAAAGACATAAATTCCGGACTTTTAAACTACGTTGAACAAAATGGCTATCTCAAAATTTTGATTGGATGTGTTTGGAGAAATGGTGGGCGTGAGAGGGCGGCTAGTTGCCCTCCAATCACTTTCGACTATTAAAAAGGGCATAAGCTCTTCCAATTTCCAATCGAATCAGCGTTGGGGGGCATTCGCCCTCTGAATGCTTTTGACTATTAATAAGGGTAGTAGCCCTCTCAAATTCCAATTGAATGAACCCTTTTTGAAGTTTCTACGGCAGCACTTTCTATAAAAAACCTTATATGCCCCCAGGGCATAACTTACAACCTTTGCCCTTGGGGCGGGGGGGGGGGCGTCATAACCAAAGACATAATTTCAGGACCTATCAACTACGTTGAACAAAATGGCTATCTCAAATTTTGATTGGATGTGTTCAGGGTAATGGTGGGCGTCAGAGGAGGGTTAGTTGCCCTCTAATCACTTTCGAATGTTAAAAAGGGCACTAGCCCTTTTAATTTCCAATCGAACGAGCCCTTTTTGAAGTTTCTGTGACAACACTTTCTGTAATAACTTTATACGCCCCCAGAGCACAACTTATAACCCTTGCCCTGACGGCTGTGGGGGGGGGGGAGTGTCATCCTCAAAGACCTAGTTTCCGTAACTTTCAACTACGTTGAACAAAATTGCTATCTCAAAATTTTGATTGGATGTGTTCAGGGTAATGGTGGGCGTCAGAGGAGGGTTAGTTGCCCTCTAATCACTTTCGAATGTTAAAAAGGGCACTAGCCCTTTTAATTTCCAATCGAACGAGCCCTTTTTGAAGTTTCTGTGACAACGCTTTCTGTAATAACTTTATACGCCCCCAGAGCATAACTTATAACTCTTGCCCTGACGGCTGTGGGGGGGGGGGAGTTGTCATCCTCAAAGACCTAGTTTCCGTAACTGTCAACTACGTTGAACAAAATTGCTATCTCAAAATTTTGATTGGATGCGTGTGGGGAAATGGTGGGCGTGAAAGGGGGATCAGTTGCCCTTCAATAACTTTCTACTGTTAAAAAGGGCACTAGCTCTTTCAATTTCCAATGGAATGAGCCCTTTTTGAAATTTCTACGACAACGGTTTCTATAAAACCTTATAAGCATAACATACAACCCTTGCCCTGAGGGGTGTGGGAGTTTTTGTCATCCTCAAAGACCTAATTTCCTCAACTTGATGAATAAATAAATCCTCAAATGAGTAAAAACGAACAGAAATTATTACAAGCAGTAGTGTAGCTACTACCCCACCCCCAACCGTAAACATTCGAAACTCTGTTGTGCCAATTGCGCTTTACTGATAACAATACATATTTTAAACATTTCTCTATAATTGTAAATTAAAAATAAAAAAATTGCTGTTAGCTAAAATCATGAATTGTTGGAATTTCCAGGAATTAATGTCATTATGTGCTAAACATTCAATTATTTTTATTAGTTTTTTCCCAGTCATCTTGATTATTATAGTGATTTATTTTTTAGGTTTGTTGATGTTTTGAAAAATTAAACCAAACTGTTCAAAATACATAAAGTTATACTTTTTTTTTCTCTTTAACTTGTGTTGAGGACTTCTTTTATATCGGATTATACTCAATATTTATAAGTATAGATTTAAATGGCATATCTTTATGAAATCTTGTTCATAATAATTTGAGTTTTTTTGTACCTCCCATGCGACTTGACAAGCTAACCTCATGACATGGGGTCAGTGGCCTAAAGCCAGGGTACCGTTGTAGTCATGCGTATGGGTGAAGTTAATTCCACTCACGGTAATCGTGGCTATAGTGTGTTTTGTTCGTAATTTGTTGGATTTACTTTGTTCAGCTTCCAAGCGCAAATTCCATGACTGGCCAGTCAGAACGAAGATTTAAGGCACATTTTTTTTTTATTGTTAGAAAAAAGGGAAGCTTGGAACAAGAGTCTTGCGATATGTAGGCTCTGATGAACACAAAGACAAAGAAAGATACAAAAACAGTGTTAGTACAAAGTACTTGGGAACAAATTAGTGCTGATATGTACTTTTGAAACCAACTCCTCGTTATTTTAATTTTCGCTTCTATAGCACAAGTGTTACGTTAGGATCAAGACAAAGCACATGTTATTGATAGATTTTGTTGCTTTCATGGTTGCGGCATCCGCCTCAACCTTGTACAGAACGAACTCTAGACCATAATAAACGGAAATTTAAAACCGCGATTTGAAAAAAACGTCGATTCTGGAATAATCGACAGTTGGAGCTGGTTCAGAAAAGTTTACTATTATTTCGATCAATTTTAGAAACAGTGATGTCTCCTATTTTGTTCTTGTTTTATCAAGAGGTATTATTATGGTTTGGCTCGGGCAAAAATTGTACCATAAACTGTCCCATAGAAGGTGCACAGCTGAACTAACGCTGTATAAGCTGACGCATAATTGAATCTAATTCTATATGCCATTGACAAAACATTAGAATTTTTTTAAATGTGGCTCGTTGAAATAAACGTTCCGTTGAAATAAATGAGGATGACATTCTCATTTTAGGTTCAGAGAGGAGGTAGTAAACGGTAGAAAGGAGCTGCTGGATCGAGGATATCCTCAACTTACAATAAGTGACTTTTATGATACGGTGAGTAAACTACAAAACCTAATGGACGCCTTCCACGGCATCAATAAAGTTCATAAAGCTGTCCACCAACTTACTAAACCATTTTCCTCAATTGACTTTGCTGACTTTATTACAGTCGAAAAAAGTTTTAACTTTATTTAACTTTTTTAAGAATGTCACCAAAGTTTAGCCAATAGCAGAAGATATCTGGGAAATTTCAAATGGACTATTAGAAACTTATACATGATGGTCTTGAAACAGATTTCTCTAATCTGGAATAATCCATATATATGTAATGTAATAGGCTAAAAAAAACTTTTCATGAAGGCTGAATTATTAAAAGAAAAAAAAAATGCTTAGGAAGATGGTTATCTCTGCTTCATGTCTGGTCAATTCAAGTTATTTACTTCCAAAAATTCCTGTTAGTAAAAAAGGTAAAATTCTTGTGTGAGCCGTATAAACTTTATAGTATGAAACTTCATGGAAATTTCTATTAACTTTAATTATGCCGTGGGAGTCCTGCCTAACCTTGTATTTCAGGCTACAATTTTGAAACTGCAGAATTTTGTATATCCACCGACGAATAGAAAATTTCTTTGTGGAAAAAAAGGCACAAGACTAAAAAGAATAAATAATTCTAACACAGTACTTTGGAAATCTCTTCGTTTGGTAATAGCTAAATGAATAATTTGTTTTGGGATTAACAAGCGTATTAAAATTAAAGTAAGCATAATTGGCATAAATTAGAAGGTAGCCGATAGCGCATAGGATATAATTCGTCTTATATAAAATACAGAGCTATGAAAAACATGCGAGACACTAATGTTGACCTATACAGAGAATCCACTCCACTTTTTATTAGTATATCGTTCTATGTATAGGCTAAATTATATGCAATCCGCTTCTTAGGACTTAGAGGGGCAGCTTTTCCCCTCTAATGTGTGGTATTTTACCTGGTTATCAATCATTTTAATCTTATCTTAAGATTACAGCTGGATTTGAGGGCTTTTCAGAGCTAGTTAATGCTACTTTTCTAAATTAAAGCGCAAAAAAAGAAAAGATGGGTTTTGGTTAGCTTTCAAAAATATTCGAATATTTTTCTTGGGATGTGTTCTAGAACTCAATTGTAATTAAAGACTATTAATTATTTGTGATTTCCTTCTGCCTAAAATTGCAAATAATTGCAAATATAGCCTCGAAAATGCTTATGAAATACTTCGACGAAACGAATTGTAAGTAAGGAGTGACTTGGCACAATAGTAACTGAAACTCTAAAAACAGAATTTTGATAAAGGTAGATTCATCAAAAGAATAGTATTTTTAACCTGATTACAAATACATGCAAATCGTTAAGTTTAATGTTACCAACCAAAAGTTACGAGCCTGAGAAAATTTCCAAGATTTTCGAAAAAGGGAGGAAACACGATATAAAAGCCAATTTATCTTAATGAAAATCAGACCATCAGATTCAAGGGTGATATTATCGAACCAACGATCCTAGAAGATTCGCTGATTCGAACTGGAATAAAAAGTTTTAGTGTCCTTTTTAAGTGACCAAAATATTGGAAGGCAACTAGCCGCCTTCCCATGCCCCCTTTTCCTTCAAAGTCATCTGATCGAAATTTTTAGATGGCCATTTTGTTCAGTATAGTTGAAAGGTCCAACAACTATGCTTCTTGGGATGACATGACCCCCATAGCCTCTGGGGTAAGGGCTGTAACCTATGAAATTTGCCCATTGCTTATACTTAGTTTTTGTTATTGGGATGTATTCATACATTTTTGGGAGGGCGATTTTCCACAGGGAGAAGTGTCTGGGGTAAATATTCCAGGGAAAATTATACACGGAAGAAATTTGTTAGATTTCCTATGGGAAATTCTTTGTATTTGTCTTTCTTTTTCTTTGGTGAATCAATTTTACATGTAGATATGTTTTGAACGGAATTTTTCAGCACGGCTGGAATTGCGTGGTGAACTTTTCTATGGGAGAGAATTTTCTGTGGCGGAATTTCTCCATGGGAGAATTTTCCGCGGCAGAATTTCTCCATGGGAAAACTTTCCGCGGTGACATTTTTCCATTGGTGAAACTTTCTATTGGAGGGGGGACCTCCCGGAGAAATATTCTCCGGAGAGTGGAGATTTCTGGCATAATTTGAAAAACGATTTGAAATTAAATAGAAAACAATTTTTTTTTTTAAAGGAAATTAGGCCGAGGAGAATGTTCCAGGCGGAATGGTTCAAGGAAATTTTCCAGGATGAATTTTCAGCAAGTATGGAATTGCCTTGCTGGAATTTTCTAGGGAGTGATCTGACACTGGGGGAGCTTTCCATGGAGGGGAGACTCCACTGGGGGGGATTTCCATGGACGGGGAGGTGGATTTTCCGGAATTAATTGAAAAACGATCAGAAATAAAATACAAAAAAAAACAAGTTTTTTTCAACTAAAAGTAAGGACCAACATTAAAACTTTAAACGAACATAAATTATTCTTTATGTGAGGGGGCTGCTTTCTTCTCAATACCTCGTTCTTTACGCTGAAGTTTTACACTTTGTCCCCATTTTTTAAGACTGACTTCTGAAACACAAGAGCCGTTTAATTGACCTTCACGATTTGCTTATCGTTTGGCCCTAGGTGGATAGTCGAAAACGAAGATCTTTGGGATCTGTCATCTGAAAAACGTGTCCTAGCCGTCCCAACCTTTCTTTTATTATAGCCCAAAAAACTACGTTTTTCGTACAGCTTACGGTTTGAAATACGGTCACCAAACGTAGTTATAAATACGTTATTGGAATAATTTTGAAATAAACCTTTAAAACATGCATGAGATCCGTTTTGTATACCAGTAAATGGTCAGGGGCTATACTTTCATTTTACTTGTCTATTTTTCTACTTTTCTTAGAAAATCAAGTGGGAAAAAAACAAGGGTAAGAACACAATAACTAATGGGATTTTTTTGTCTCAACGTATATTCTGCTAAATTGAAATACAAGATAAGGGGAAATACAAAGATAGCAGGACTAGAATTGACATGTGACAGATTAGTAAATTGTTTAATGTTTTGAGATGTAAATGGGCGAAGGTTGCAAAATCTAATTTAAAACCATCTACATTTGTTTAATTGCAATTTAATCACAATAAATAATTTGACAAGTTCAATCTCACGCTCTTTTATTTAAGCTAAGCTTGTGTTAAATGGTATAAAGAAGAGGTTTTGAATTTCTTAGTCCCCGGGGGTGGGGGTCACCTTTGAATAAAAAAAAGAGGTGATCCCTTCCTCTCCTTTGAAAGAAGTTAAGTTTTGAGCAGTTTTTAGTTACATCTATATGACTCAGCTGAAAGAAAAAGGTTATCACAATTCCGGGAAGCTATTCCGATTAGTTAGTGGGGAAAATGTCCATAATTTTTAGGAGTTTTAAATTTGTTGGAGTAGGGCAAACTGAATTATTTGGCTTTTCATGAAATAAATTGATCTTTTGTGGTAAAAGATTAATGTCTTTTTTCAGTATTTTTATTTTTCTTTGGGAGGGTGGGGGGGGGTATCTTATTGACTGTATAAAGATTAGGGTCAGTTGAAATTAGAAATTTAAGCACTAAAATATCCAAAAATGTAAAAAAGGACCTTATCAAATTGGCCTCTGAAAGGCTCATTTATTTTACAGGTTATGAATCTAATTGATTCAGTTGAGAAAGGGATAAATGCTGAAGATTTGTCAAGTGCTTTGAACGATGGTGCAACGGCTGAATACTATGTTTTCTACCTTCGCTTGTTAACTTCACTTGCATTGCAGAAAAATGCTGATTTCTATGGAGCCTTTATTGAAGGAGAAAGAACCATTCAGGATTTCTGCAAACAGGTATATTTAATGAACAGGTGCTTCTTTTAGCAACTTGTGAGGGGGGAGGCTAATCATACCCCGGCTTGAATTTGTAATGTTACAAGTATTCTAAAAAAGAATTTAAAAATAGTTTTGTATTGCTTCAAAAGCGGACATAAGGGGGTATGGAAAGCTGCGTTTGTCCGTGACTTACACAACATCAAGAATTTCCAGTCCGTGACCAGCTGAGACCCATATCAATACCTTCCAAGTTAGCGAACATACCAGAGGGTTTTAGCCGATATAACGTCGGCTAATAGAGGTTTTCAGGTGATTTCAGGGATGGACTGTTTTTTGTGTGTTTCAGTTGCGATTTGTTTTCCTTTAAGGTACCCTTAAAGTCCC
Source organism: Artemia sp. Qi Xiang Cuo (assembly GCF_049724085.1). Lineage (NCBI taxonomy): Eukaryota > Metazoa > Arthropoda > Branchiopoda > Anostraca > Artemiidae > Artemia > Artemia sp. Qi Xiang Cuo. The sequence continues at coordinate 69,765,731 of NC_142800.1, forward strand.
GCGTGTGGGTTGCTGCTCCACAGACCAATCCTCCTACTTTTTCCAGGCTTGGGATACGCTGTTTGATACTTTAAGCACTTCAGTAGTTGTAATAGAAGATGCTCACAGAACTGCTAATATAATATTGGGACCCCGTTATAGCAACTACTAAAGTGCCCTTGAGTTCTTAAACTTGCCCACTTTATTCTCAGACTTAACGATAGCTATTTAAATAAACGAATACTAAGGCAACGCTACTGCCTTATCTCTGATTTCTGTTTATTTTAAATTGGCATGCTTTTTTGCACGTTAAACGTTGAAATGTTTATAATTATTTATTATTTTTATGTTTAAGATGTAAGTTATTAGATTACAATTAAAATTTTACGCAAATTTTGAGTGTACAATGAGATACCTTTCTATAAGAATTAACCTCTATTATACTACTTGAATAACACTATTTGGGTGTTTTGAAATTTTTCTTGTGACTTTATCATAAGTCACAACTTGTAATGAGTCACCTTGTCATAAGAAGCTGAGCAAAGAATACAGGGGAACAAGACATATTGCAGTAAAGTAAAGCTGTCATAGACTTAGATTGCGCAGAAGATTTGAGTGTGTTAGTTAAAAGTGTTCTTAAATGAATGAATTTTTGTTGGTTTTGAGAGATTAGGGTACGAGAATAAGTTTTAAAATTGATGTCAAGAAGACCGTGATGCTTAATTAATGAATAAATGAGGACAGAGAAGAAATCTACCGAGTGGATAGCCTCACTTCCCCCAATAGCATTAATAGTAAGGAAGGGGGAATACAGTAAAAATGTTGAATAGCCAAGGTAAATGGTGTTTTTTTTTTTGCAGTTGAGAAGGGTTGGGAAAAATAGGAAAATAGCTTTTATATTTTAAGATTAGGATGCTAGGAGTCAATGCAAGACCGTTCAAAAGTTAATACAATCTAGTGGTAATATACAAAGGGATACTGACGCATCTGCTGCCGCCAAATTTTTATACAAACAAATCAGTGAAAAATAATATAAAAAATAAAAAAAAAACAAGGATGTATGAAGCAATTTGTGCTGTAAGCTTCCTCTTAGAGCTTTTAAAATGAATGTTCAGTTTTTTTTCTGTAGAATGAAAGTTTAATCAAGAATAGCCAATATAAATGGTGTTTTTTTTGTGTGTTTTTTTTTTCTTTCTTTTTTTTTACAGTTGAGAAGAGTTGGGGAAAATGGGAAGATAGCTTAAAAGCTGATTTTAGGGTACTAGTCAATATAATGACAGTAGTCCAGTATGGCTGTAAAACGTGGGTGCTTAGAAAGGTTAAGGAAGATGTATTCCCTAGGAACTGTCTGAGAATAGTATTAGGTACTCGTTTGACTGACTTTGGTATTTTTGAAGACAACACTGCTTTTCAATGACGTACAAATAACAGCTCAATAGGGATAAATCCTTTTCTTAGACTGTAAGTAAATTCTATTCATCTAATTTCATTTTTTCTCTCCCTGAGATATGGGTTTTTCGAACTCCTAATAATTCCAGCGTTCGTAGCGTCTGAATTTGTCAATCAAAATATCGATACAATGGTTGTTTTTTCACGTTGTAACATTCCAAGTTGCAATTTTAATATTCTTTAAATCACTGCAGAACCGGTGCAGGGCGGGGACAAACAAATCTTCTCAAATCAATACAAAGCGTTTAAGCCGGCTTAGAATCGGAAAGAAAAAATTCCCTTTGACCTCCAGTTGAATGGAGGCTTTATGCAATCCTGGGCCCATCTTGGTCACAGCATGCTTTACTACACCTGGCGATGCTCTTCTATAAGCAAGAGTTGAAATCTTGCACAGAAATCTCAAGTCTATCACCTCCGACTCATTAAACGCTCATGCCTACTAATGTTATGCTACTACGGGGAGGAAACCCGTAATAAATAAATTATCAAGGAAGAGGTTTTCAGATTTGCGTTTCATTGAAAACGATGTGTGTTTTTAACAGTGTTCTCTTACTTGTCAAAACAACGATAGAAAAAAATTACCCTAATAACCAAGATTAGCAGAAACAACTAATAAAAGTTGAGTAACGTTTTAGTAAATGATTGTTAGCTTTAGAAGTTTCAGGAAGTATTTTATTCTTTAGTGGTTAGAAAACTGTAAAATTTTAAATATATTTTGTTTTCATTTCTTTCCTTTAACGTAATTAAAATAATATTTTTGTTTGTATTTTGTTGTAACAGTTCGTTTGTTTAAATAAATTATCTTTTTCCAAATTTCTTTCTCTGTGCATAAGAGTCCCCTTGCTTCAGCAGCTTCCGGATATAAGTTATAAAATAATTAAGAAAAAATCGGGTCTTTCTTCGGGTGAAAAGGGAGACAAAAATGTTTCTCTATGCTTTTCTCTATTAATCCGGATCATTTAGAAGGATTGAAGGCACTTATAATTTGACCCCCACATCTCTTCCCTTTATTCGACACAAATTTAATGAACATTTTTTTTTGTAAGGAGGGATATCCCCAATGGATGCAGATAGGGAGTTCAGGGAGGAGTGTTTCCCAAAGGAGTAATAGATATTCAATAACGTAGATAAATGTGAAAATGAAACATATTCTCATTTAAATCTAGGTAGAAGAAAGCTCTTTGTAGCACTTGCCCCTCATCCTCGGGAAATTCCCTCGTAAAGTTCGCTATGCCTCTTTCCCTCTTCAGCTTTTGTTACGATAAGCATAAGAATATGATCTCTTATGTCCAAGAAATACATCTTTTAGCAATAAAAGGGGACCTATCAACCCGCTTCAGCAATATTACGGGCTTAGTCCAAAAGTATTCCCGGAAATGAAGGAAGAATAGAGATTACCCCCCCCCCCCCCTCTTTTGCCTCTAATCCCAATCTAACTTCTTCTATATTTGTCAAAAGGCTTACGAGGAGCTTAAATTTTTGAGTATAAAAACTTGCTTTTCGTAGCCTCAGGCCCCCCCCCCCCCAACCTACATAAAGTTCTACCAGAGCTCCTTCGTCATAGCTCATGTGTAGCTATGCATAATTTTTTCAAACCTCAAGTAATTCAACTTCGTTAAAAGAAGCTTTAGAATATATTTACTCCTGGTATACTGAATAAGCTAAATTTAGATTTTGTTTTGGAATTTTGTGCTTGAGAGATAATAGGTCTCTATCTGCATATAGGTCAACCATAGGGTAAAGCCTAGGAAGACGAAACGTTGTTTTATTGTTTTATAAAAATCTGCGAAAAGAAGGGGATGATATCAATGCACAGTATCCTTATTCAGGATTAGTCTCAATGAAGGGAGATGAGAGATCAATTCCTATTCCCCTATCCCCATGCGCCTTTTTATATTTATCTGAAGACTCATAAAGAGTTAGAGAATTTGGGGATTGAAATGAATTCTTTTAGACATCTGCCAGCCCTCCGCCTAGACAGCGACCCACCACCCCTCCTTCGCAGTAGCTGATAAGCCTTTATACATCACTGAACGAAGTTTCCAGAAAAATCCAGTGAATAAACTTAGTTAAATCAAGAATTTAATATATAAATCTTTATAAGGATTTTATCATTCATCTTTTATGAACTACGTGACTTTTCGAGAAGGAATGTGCCACCATTTGGCATTACTTCCTCTGCAACGGGACAGCTTAATATACAGTTTTTTTTATTCTTTTAAATCGAATGGATATCTCAGAATTTTTAATCGATTGGAAATCGGTCCACTCTGGGGCAAAATCGTAGTTTGTTCCCAAAAAATGGCAGAAAACGTCCCTTTTCCCGTTGCCTAATCTTTTTGGTAATTCAAAAAGGGGACTAGAATTTTTTATTTCTGTTGGAATGATCCTTCTCCTGACCTTTTTGGACCATCGGTTCGATATGATCACCCCTGTCAAAAAATAGACTATCTTGGGGTTGTTTGACTTCTTTTTCGAAACGCAGGCAACTTTTTTGAGGCTTGTCGCTTTTGATGGATAACCTTAACCTTGATGAATTTTATGTATTAGGAATCAGCATAAAAACCCAATGCTTCTGATGTAATAATATCAAACAGTTCGTGGTAACGAACTGTAAGTACGGAGCGACTCGGCTCAATAGTAACTGAAACTCTAAAACACGGAATTTTGATACCAATAGATACATCAAAAGAATCAGATTTTAATTTTGATTTCAAATATATAAGCTTCATCAAGTTTAATATTACCTATCAAAAGTTACGCGCCTGAAAAAATTTGGCTGATTTTCGAAAAAAGGGGGAAAGACCCCCTAAAAGTTATAGAACCTTAATGAAATTCACACCATCATATTCAGCGTATCAGAGAATCCTATCTACAAAAATGTGGAATTTTGCATTTTTTGCCAGAAGAGAGATTACGGATGCGTGTTTATTTGTTGTTTTTTTTCCCCAGGGGTGATTGTAACGACCTAAAAGTCCTAGAATAATGCGAAAGGGCTCATTGAACTGAAAAGTAAAAGTTCAAGTGCCCTTTTTAGGTGACAAAAAAAAATGGAGGGTATCTAGGCCCCCTCCTACGCTAATATTTTTTTCAAAGTCGCCCAATTAAAATTTTGAGATAGCCATTTTGTTCAGCATAGTCGAAAATCTAATAAATATGTCTTTTACAATGACTTAATCCCCCACCGTTCCCAGGGGATGGGCTGCAATTTTTGAAGTTTGCCCTTTGCTTACATTTTGTTTTGTTTTTTGGGAAGTATACAGACATTTTCAGTAATATTTTTTTTCTGGTGGGGGGGGGGGCTGGAGGAGGGTGTTACTCGGGAGAATCTTTCCGTGGAGGATGTTTCTTTGGGGCAAGGGACATTTCTATGAAGGGGACGCCAGATTTCCAAGAATTATTTAAAACACGATCAGAAATTAAATAAAAAAAAACCAGTTTTTTCAACTGAAAGTAAGAAGCAACATTAGAACTTAAAATGAACATAAATTATTACGTATATGAGGGTTCTCCCCCAAGTCAATACCTCGCTCTTTACGCTACAGTTTTTTTTAAGTGCTTTCAAAAGAGCTATCTATTCTAATTAAACGGCCTTTGTGATTCAGGGGTTTGTGAATTAAATTTTGTTTTAACTTTTAAAGTAAAGAGCGTGGTATTGACTAAGGGGAGAACCCCATCATATACGTAATAACATATACGTATTAAAAAAAAACAATGAAAAAAACAAGCGATACGGCTCAATAGTAATCGAAACTTTTAAAAACGAAACTTTGATGTCAATAAATGTATCAAACGAATAGGCTTATAATGCTGACTCTAAATATATGAATTTTATTAAGTTTAGTATTACTCATCAAAGGCTACGAGCCTCAGAAAATTTACCTGATTTTTTAAAGAGGGGGAAACATCCCTTAAAAGTGAAAAATTTTTAATGAAAATCACACCGTCAGATTCAGCGCATCAGAAAACCCTATAACATAGGTTTCAAGCTCATGTCTGCAAAAATCTGCAACTGTGTATTTTTTGCCAGAAGAAAAATATACGAATATAGAAGTTCGTTACGTAAGTTAATTTTTAAATTACGTCAGAACCAAATTTAGAGACAGCCATTTAGCAAAAGAAAAGTAAATTTTTTATGCAAATTATGTTTACTTATTCAATGCCGGCGAGCCAAAATAAAAGCTGCATTAACTAAAAAACGATCAGAAATTAAATAAAAAAAACTAGTTTTTTAAACTGAAAGTAAGGAGCGACATTAAAACTTAAAACGAACAGAAATTATTCCGTATATGAAAGGGGCTGTGCCCTCCTCAACGCCTCGCTCTTTACGCTAAAGTTTTTATTGTTTAAAAAAAGAGTTGTGAGAAAGTCAAACTTTAGCGTGAAGAGCGAGGCGTTGAGGAGGGCACAGCCCCTTTCATATACGGAATAATTTCTGTTCGTTTTAAGTTTTAATGTCGCTCCTTACTTTCAGTTTAAAAAACTTGTTTTTTTTTATTTAATTGTTATTAAAATTCATCTTTTCAGAGTTTCCGTTACTATTGGCCCGAGTCGCTCCGTACTTATAGTTCCTTACCAGGAACTGTTTGATGGGTTGTTGGTAGTACCAGAATATCTGTTCTTTTTGTTTTCTTTTTAATTAACATTCGTTTTATCTGAGATGTGCGTAATTTTAAGGAATTTAAGTTACTGAGAATACTGAATCAATTTTTCTTTTGCTTTGTCTTATTATTATTTTTGCTTTTTGCTTCCGTAATTATTAATGAGCTTTATTGCATGGTCTAATATCTTTTAGGAAGTCGAAGTGATGTATCGGGAAAGTGATCATATTCATGCAATGGGACTTACTTCGGCTCTTGAAACTCCAATAGCGATAGTATACATGGACCGAACTGGCCCTGCTGATGAACTAACTGTTCACAATATACCTGAAGGTAGTCAACCGAAGATACATCTTTTATACCGTCCTGGCCACTATGATATGCTCTATGCTTAAAAAAAGTACCTTTTTCCTGTGATTTCTGTTCTATGATCTTTTGTAATTTCTGTGACTTTGAAGGCATTAAAAATGCAGTAATTATATTGACTTAGTTTCCTTCCGATTTTAGGTTTTCTTTGGCTTTCATCAAGGCGAACTTTGACGGTCGGTTGCTCTCCCCCTCCTCTAGTTGCGTCTGAAGGTACGCTCCTACCTCATAGTAAACAAGTCTTTTCGAACATGCCGTACGCTGCCTTACAATTTCAGTTTGGTTAAACGGTAAATAATTCTTTCGGAGATACGAATAATCAAAACTCTCCGTTAACATTTATCTATGGTGGTGGGGGGAGGGGCTTTCTCCGAGGAGATGGGTTGAACGTTTAGAAAAGAGTCTGCCAGAAAGGGGGTATTACTCCTTCTGAACATTTATAAATGTGTTTCTCATTGTTTTATGCAGGGATATCGACCTCTTCGTCATGGGTGGCCTTCGATTGTCCTGAGAATAATCTGTCTTTTTGTGGCTGCTTATCCAAATTATTGTATGTATATTTTTTGCTAAATTTTCTTTAGGGGAGAGCTGTTGGTTGGTTCTAGGAGATTGATGATTTGACCCATGGTGATATCAGCACTGCTCATGGATTTATTTAGATGCCCTGTCTATCATTAAAATTGAAATAATCTTTAATTTATATTTTAAACCTCACGGCTAATAATGACGAAAGACTTCAGTTTTTGGGGAAATTTCAAACTTTTACATAAAATTTATCTCTGCCCACATGGCAATCTAATAACTAAAGCTTTATAATAAGGGTAGCTATTAGGAATTAATCCGGAAGATCGCAGTCAACTAGAATAATGTCATTATCCATCCACCATACCCATATTCAGCTATGTTCCGTTTTTTCAAAGCCTTGTGCTGTCAAATGGTCCTTTTTTAGCTTTTTTTTTCAATGGCTTAAAAATAAGTAAAGCACTAGGTACTGGAGGATAAAAACATGGTTATAGTTTTTAAATTTCTGCTCAAATCTTAAGGCTACTATAATTTCTTGAATTATATTACTATTGTAACGTGGCATGTACTGGAGATTTTGCAAATTTACAATTTCTACACAAAGATAATATGAGTATCTAATTTTCAGTTGTCACAAAGTAGATAACTTCCACCAAAAGGATCACCAAAAAGCTGCTGAAAGCTTATCATTCTCCCAAGAAATGCAAAGAAAAACTTGACAATCAACAGCAATAAACGTGTACAATAAACGTGTACGTGTTATATAATTATAATTGTAACATGATGATAAAGTAGGTCTGAAGTTCCTGATGAGCCATTGTTTGGCAATCAAATGTTTAGACACGCTGAAGGGTGCCAAATTGTTAAGGAGAATGATGAAATTCACAAGCTTCGATTTTGTAATCGAAGTCCATCACTTGAAACTGAAGGGTAAATGTGCTATGCTAATTGTCAACTGCTTGCTAACGAAGACCTTGTTTCTTGGTCACATCATATCTGCAGTCACTTACCTTCGTTAAATCTAACGGTAGATTTTAATTTTTTTTTTTTTACCAAAGGTATAGACTATTTGTAAGATCACAAAGCATAGAATGCATACAAGCGCTTTCAATGAAAAATTTTATTGTGAAATATCAATTTTGTTTAATGTTGAACAAAGGTTTATTTTGTTCTACCATTATAATAGTAAGACAGTAGCTCAGTAAGCACATAAATTGTAAGATAAAGCGAAGCGAACTTCCAATTGCCGAAAACTATCTCTCACAACTGATGAAACAGATTAATTTTCTCTTAATTGGGGTTTTATTATCCTTTAAAGGCACAGTAGAGACGTTTTGGGTCTCATCACTATAAGGGGTTATCTCAGTACATTGGCACATCTGGGTCGTACGTATTCTTCTTGACGGCATGTATCCATCATGTATCCTATTAGTTATATTAGTTAACTTGGATATTGAAATTTTGCCCAAAGTTTAAATTAAATCCAGCGTTTTAATTCTGCAGCCGAAGAACCGATTAAATTACAAAGGTTTCTAACCTTAATCAATAATGAAGTTTTGTGTCAAATGCAAACAAACAGAAATCAATTAAAAAAAAAACTAGAAAGAAGTTTTTCAAAAAAAACAACTAAAGAGTTATATTAAAACTTAAGACAAACAGAAATAAAGTCGTATAACAAAATTACAGCCCTTTCCCCATGGGATGAATTTTAGGGAAAATGGGGTGTTGGATGGGGTTTAGTTGCCTTCTAGTCATATTGTTGCTTAAAAAGGACATTGGGATTTTTAATTTCCCTTCCAGCGAGCCATCTCCCCATTTTCAAGGAACATTGCCTTGATACGACCATTCCTAGAAAAAAAAAACACGGATTAGTGATATTTCTTCTGGTCGAAAATACAAAATTCTACGTTTTTGTAGATAGGAGCTTTGAAACCTCTACTTGAGGGATCTCTGATATACTAAATCTAATGGTGGCATGTCCATTAAGGTTGCTTTGCTTTTGGAGTGTGTCCCCACCCCTTTCAAAAACATGCAAATTTTCTCAGGCTCGTAGCTTTTGGGGAGGAAAATTACACTTTATGAATTGTACACATTTGGAATCAGTGTAAGAAGTTAATTCTTTTGATATATTAATTGTGGTCAAAACTCCTTTGTTTAGAGTTTCGGCTGCTATTGAGCCTAGCCTCTCATTACTTATTGTTCGTTACAATAAACTCTTTGGTCATATAGTAGCTTTTACTATATACAAAAAGAAGAATTTTGGAAATAGTTACTTGCTTACTTCTATTCTTGGCTCATGAATAATAGAAACAATGGCTTTAATCATTAATTCTGCACATGAGAAGGAGAAGTTCCAGGCAAGTGGCCTCCAAAACGTTGCAATTTCCGAAATTTTGTATGTTAACATGGTATTCACATGATGGTAAGACATCTAACCTTATTGATTACTTTATTGTAAACTGAAAACTGGCAGGATCAATGTAAGATACTAGGGTATATAGAAGTGTTGTTATTTATGTTAAAAGCAAAGGTCATCAGATAGTAGTATCTAGGGTTAATTTAAAGCTGAAACTTCGGAAGGGTAATTACTTTCCTGGAAGCTATGTCGTTGGTAGACTCCAGGATAAGAATTTGAGAGAAACATTCTGGGAACCGCTGACTACTAAACTGGAAAGTTTAAAATTTGACAATTACTATTTATTGATAAACTGTCATACATAAAAAGACGGACACACACACATAAAAAAAAGAAAAAAAGGCAAAAAACAAACAACAAAAAGAAAACAAAAACAAACAAAGAGCAATACGAATTAAAATTATTAAATGAATTTCAGTTATATTACATGTGTAAATGGCTTTCCACTTGTGATTTATTATTCCCCGATTATGTCTACACATTAAATTTTCAAGTGCAGTGGTTGGATCGGTAACCCCATAATTTCTAACGAGAAAGGAGTTGCTTGTCCAAATTGGAAAACGGAGAAGGTATTTAGGAAATCTAAAATAGTAGGAACGGATTAATTTTTTCCCGGGTTAGAAAGAAATTTATAGAAGGGGGCAGCGTAAAGTATTTTAGGAAGGGTAACAGCATTGAAAAGGCTTACAAAAATTTTGTGATTAAAGCGCAGCTTACAGGAGACAACTTGTCCACATGCAGCCAATATTTTTCTTCTGAGGTGATTTACGAGAAGGTTCCGATTCTGGTTGATTGTTGATCCTATAGGAAGACCTAAATAACAAATGGGATCGATAGATGTAGCGGAAGAAATATCAAGGTTAGAATTAGTGGGGTTATTCGTCCTGTTAAAATAAACGACTTTTTAATTTCCTGGATTAAAGCTGAGACCAAGTTTAAAATATTCTTACTGAAGAACTTTGAACACTTGAGAAATCCCCAGAGGGGTACGGCTTATATTGAAAATATCATCAGCATAGCTTATAATAGATACATCTAGAAAATTATGAATGCATGAGGTAGGAGAAGCATCATTGATTACAGAATAATTAAATAGACAAGGTGACGAGCTGGCTCCCTGACGAACACAATTAAATACCGGGATAAGCATATCGTTACGATTAGGAACTGAATTTATTTAAGACGGAATTTTTAACCGCACTCTCCAGCTAGCGTACAAATCTCTTAAAGATTGAGTTATGGCTGGATTTACGCCTCGCCTAGAAGCGCTTAACAGGATACCAGGGTGGATTAGGAAATCAAAGGCTCGCTTAACCTGGTGGCTCGCGAGAACTAGGCTGTCACGAGAAGAGTGAGCGTCAAGCAGGACATTTGAAATAGCGGATAGAGCATCCTTGCAGCCGACTCTACGGCGAAATCCAAACTGACGTGGAGGACTGTAGCACTTTTCTTCGAGTTCATTAATAAATGTTAATTCGAAAAATTTACATAGAGACGTGGCCACAATAATAGGACGAAACGAGGAGCACAGACTTGTTGTTTTACCTTTCTTGGGAACTGGGGTTAAGTCCCTTATACGGAACGTTGAGGGAACAACACCCTGAGGGAAAACAATCTGAAATAAAATAGTAAGATGCTCAAATAGGATATGATTCCCCGACTTAATATGGGGAGCACTAATATTATCACACCCAGAGGAGTGTTTTGATTTTAACCGAACAATAACATCATTGACTGGCTTTGTGCTAACATCAAAATCAGAGGTATGATACTTAGAAAGAAAAGCATTCAGCTCAGACTCAAATGACCGTTGTAAATTAATATGAGAAAATCCGGACTGAAAGTATGACAACCACTCATTTGTTGGAATACCTTCAGATGAGACTCAAGAAAGGCGATGGACAGTATTGAACCGAGGAACCTCTATGGAACATTTTGGTAGTTATAACACCCGAGAGGATGAATCATCAATCAATTTTTTTCTGTGGGCTGCTAGAACCTTTGCAAATTTTCTTTTTGAATTTAGACAGATTTCATTTACCATTTCGGAGCGAGGCCTATTACAATAATTCCAAAGTTGCAGCCAAAATTTGGTCTTATTTCTTGCGGAAACAAGATCAGGATTGAGTGACCACCCTGGAATATATGACCTTCGGAAAGTTTTCGAAGGAACAGAAAAATCCCAGTCAAACGAAGTGCGTGACAGATTTCAGCACAATAGAGATCAAGCTGCAAACGGACGTCATCCCTCGAAGCACGCACTGACCGTTGGAGAAGGTGAAGTGGGATTTTAATTTCCTTTAGGATATAAGATGAGATGTTTAAAAAACTTGGTTTATCTATTTTAGACCAATCTTTAAATCTAGAGATTTTAGTCAAAGTGGGTTTAACCGGTTTAGGGTTAGTTAAAATAGGGACAAAGAAGGAGATGGAAATGTGGTCGGAAAGCTGATTGTCGAGATGCTCTTCAACCTCGGAGATATCAAGATCATTTGAGGCTCTAACATGATCAAGATCTGACGTGCTAGAAGAATTATGGATAGAAGTAAAATTAGAATTTTTAAGGATAGTGGAAAAGAAATTCTCAAACAAACTTATGATAATCGAGGAATGGGCACTTGGATTAACCTCACTTAAATTACAGTTAAAATCGCCTACATTTACACAATATATACTATGGGCTTTGATTTTATCAACACAGGTACTCAGACGGTCACAAGCAACATTCCACTATTGCTTGTTTTTGCATATATTCTCATTATTTTCCGCTAATGACTGGGACAAGAGAAGTACATAGTTTTCTTGGTAAATTTTGTGCAGTTCATATTATTGACTTATGAATAAAGTGGACATACCATTCAATGCCTTTTTTTTGCTCTTTATAAATATGTTAATCACTTCTATCACAAATTCAAATTTCTATCGCAAAAAAATACAGAAGATATACTAAGGGCTTTGATTTTATCAACACAGGTGCTCAGCCGGTCACAAGCAACAGAAAATAACCCTTCAGACTTGATATTCCGGTGATTAGTTGGTAGATAAAGATTAATTAATACTAAATTTTCGACACGGACTTCTAAATAAAAGCCAATAATCAAAATACTGGAAGATATACTCGTGGCGACAAGAATACACAATCCTCCCGACGGTCTACCACGGGACGTAGACTTCTTAGCTGGCCCCGAGTAGGTCTTAAACATAGGGTTTATTTCAAGAAACTACACGCTCTGGGAAGTTAGAAAAGGTTTTTGCAGACAAATCACATTATAAGTACTGCAGAATTCATTTAAAACACAGATCCCATTTTTGAATTATCCATTTACGTTCCAAGATACAGTCGGTAAATTGTTAAAAATGCTCAGTATTCACAACTTGTTTCTTTTTTTTAATATGGCCTGGGGAGAGGGACGCTTGAAAGAAAAACACGTATGGTCGTTAGAACCACATAGAGTGCATTTCGTTTCCAAAATCCTACCTCTCACTGACCTGAGACAATTCGGGAACACCAAATCCACTTCTACATCCCATTACATTGTTTTTCTTATTGACTCAATTGGGAAAATTCTCGAAAACCCTAATTGCTGGCTAAATTTGATTTCCATTGACCTTCAAAAATCCTTTGACCTTCTTAACCTAAATATTTTAGTTGAGAAACTTATAACTGATTTCAGTTGATTCTTTCCTGGTTAAATTCGTTGCCTCCATTTTATCAAATAGATCACAAGTAGTCAAATATTAGAATAATTATTCCAGTCCCCTACCTGTCCACAATGGAGTACCCCAAGATATTCTCATATGTCCCCTCCTGTTTTTTGTTATGATAAATTGCCTCGCTAGGGAATATCCCGACAGATGGAAATTTGTGGATAACCTAACGGTTGTTGAAACCTGCTACAGAAACTTAGTAAGCAACCCTATGAGCATCCTCAATGATATTGCAGATGGCGCTACAGACATAGACATGAGAGCAAACCCCTCTAAATCTATGGTAATGCCAATATGTTTCCTTAACACTTCACCCCTTTTCCTCAACCGTATCCCCCTAGATATTTCTGTTTCTTCCTGTAAATTACTTGGTGTTACAATTTCCTCTAATTTAAAGTGGGATATCCACGTTAAAGATATTATCCATAGAGCTAATGCGTCCATGTCTCTCCTTAAGCTATTAGATAAATTTAATGTCGCCCCATCCCATTCCTTAAGGATCTATACTTCCTTTGTCCGCCCACATCTTGAATAAGCCTGCCCAGTTTGGCATCCTGGCATCTCCCGTGACGAATCAGAAAAAATTGAATTCATTCAAAAAAGAGCCCTGAGAATAATTTTTAAAGGGGCTAAGGTACCTTACTCGCTCCTTCTAAAAAGAAAGCCAAGCTGGAAACTCTTGAGCATAGGAGAGGAACGTTGTGCCTCCGTTTTGCAAAAATGCAATAATAAACCTTCGCACTTAAAAGATTTTTCCCAAAAGACACTCCCCATGCAGACACCGCCTGCCACGGGCTGTTTCTGAACCCGTTCCTATCCCATCCCCTATCCGTTGCTTGACCTCCAGGTATGAAAAACTCTTTTTGCCCTTTATTACAGATAAAATAAACCGCTAGTTTCTTTTTTTGGCACTAGTGATACCCAAGTTTTATGTTCGTTCGATGTTTTTGTTTCCTCCCCCTTTTTAAATGTTATCTTTTAAACCTTCTGTTTTAGTTTTTACCTTTTCAGTTTATGATATTTTGCCACTTATTTTTTTTTTTTTTTAATAATGAATTTGCCATTCTGGCATTGTCGTTTTTGGCAATGGTTTTCCAGTTTTTTTAGTTGTTGTGCTTATTTTTTTGTTGTTTTTTTTCGGTTCTATGACTCCGAAATGCGAATTAAGACCTTCAGGGCTTGTTATAAAGCGTTTTTTGAAATACATATCTTATCTTATCTCCACCAACCGGTCCTGAAGCATTGCAGATATGTCCACTTGATAACCTGTATGGACATGTGTTTCGATTTATTTCAATACAGCTACAATATTGCCCAAAATTTTTGCCTTAAAACCCTTAGGTTTAGCAGTAGTAGTAGTAGCACCAGTAGTTATAGCAGTAGCAGTAGGAGTACGGTTAATAGTTGCAGTCTTAGCTTTAGTGGCAGTAGTAGTAGTAGCAGTAATGATAATAGTAGCAGTAGTAGTAGTTATAGAAGTAGAAGCAGTAGTATTATGTAGCAAATTTTGTATCTTTGTTAGTTCAACACTCCCCTCAACAAGCGTTGTAAGTTTTAATTTCACACACGAAACTGTTCCTAAGATATTGCTGATATGCCCTTTTGACAACCTGCATACGGATAGCAGGTTGTCATCCGTACAACAGAAACACTCTCTGAAAATTTCACCTTCATACCTTCATAGGTTGTGGGTTTTGAACTAGCCAGAAGATACTATGTGTATTCATTTAATACTGCTTTCACGGCTACTGTAACTAACAACATTAATGGTATTAAGTTGTAACTTTTAAGGAACGTTTAGGGGAGTTTCAATTAAACGAAAAAACTATATGCATGCAGATATTAAAAGGGCATATAAGCAATATAGGGTATATAAGGACACAGGCAGCGATGCTCATAGCTAAGATTATCATTGATATTTTAAAGGAGCTAATTTGATTGAAAATTATAAGTTCTAGTGCCCCCCTAAGAGTCAAAAGTGATTGGAGGGCAATTAGCCCTCCTCTTTAGCTCATGATTTTCCAGACACTTCCAATCAAAATTTTAAGACAGTCATTTCGTTCAGCATAGCTGAAAGGTCTGGCAACTGTATCTCTAGATTTATTGGGTTGGTGAACCCCCCAGAATTATGTAATTTGCCCATTATGCTTGAAACCTGAATGTGGCTTGAAAATTAAATCAAAAGGCACTGCTTGTATGCTGGTTGCCAAAAAGACATCTCATTAACATACCCAGAACGACTGAGGATATTAAGCTCAAACTATAGGAGCTACTTCTCTTCTATTACTACTGCTGCTCTAAAAATTTTACTAAATAAAAAAAAGTGTAAGTCTATCCAGGCTGTGAAATAGCAGGGATATAGTTTTTTGGTAATAATATTAAGTTTTATTTGTCAGGCTAGCTAGAGAATGTATATAACTAAATTAAACACTATTATTTGCGTCATGATTTTCAAAAGGGTTTATGCTGTTTTAAATTGCAGAAAATGTTTTTCCAGCATACAAATAGCAGGCCAAAATATAAATGCTTAAAATAAAACCGGAAAAATTGAAACTATTATTTTCTATTTCCCTGAAAAAGACTATGTCAATATAAAGCGAACAGAAATTAATTAAAAAATCTTTTTCCACAAAATATATTTTTTTTAAGTAAAGAACTCCATTAAGCCAAAAAATGAACGAAAACAGAATCAAATAATGTACCAAGCATACAACTACCACAAATCAGCATCAATAAATTAATGAAACCCAAAACGTACAGAAATTACAATAAATTACCGAGTCAAACTCAAAACTAGCAGAAATTCCCATGAGAAAGGTTCAAAACTCCTATGCTTTCTAAAAGCCAGAATAAAATTTGTACTTTACAGAAAAAAATTCAAACGAGCCTGCATTGTCAATTTTATATACATATGCTGATATTTATTCCTTAAAATATTAATTAATTTTTGATCTCTTAAAGTTATAAAAGTAAAAACATTAAAAAGAATTTTTTTCAGCAAAAACATTACAAAATATTAAAAAAAAACTTATTTTGTGGAAATTGTTTTTAATTAATCCAAATAAACACCATCAAATTTCAAGCAGAGCATTACCTTTTAAGCTAAAAGAAAGAATGAAAAGTATTACTTAACCCATTATTTAGAGGTTAATTTAAATAGTGAGTCCTCCTAACTTCATTTCAAATACATTTGAAAAATTAAAAGGTAATATGTTTATTGATCGTAGGATAATTGGTAATAATTTGTAAATAGCGTAAGAGTGGTCAGAATAGTGAAAGGTGATTTGACTCGCGCAAATTTTTTGACTTGCACTCTTTTTTAACAATTTGTAATCTTTTTTGGCCTTGATTTCCACTCATTTTTGACGTTGGGAAGGGCAACCTTCTTTCTCCAGTGCCTTTGTTAATGGTACTCAGGGTTGCCACCCTGGCCTGGAAGAATTTACTAAATCTGAAAGGAAAAATTTACTAAATCGCATCTGTTTTTACTAAATGCTCCAAAAAAATTTTTGCGCGTGCGGCTGCCGCAGCACGCGCACCATCAAGCATCGATTTTTACTATAGGAGGGTAATCAATAGGATTTCCATAATCTTTTTTCTTCTTTTTCTCTTTTCCTTTTTACTTTCGTTTTCATAGTATGATTGAAATTTCCGGAAACCTATAAGTTCAAAAATCTTTTTTTTGTTATTATTTGGATGTACTAGTGGATAGGCTTCATATTCCAGATAGGGTGTATCCAAGACGTCAAACAATAGTCTGGAATCTTGAATTCTGGAAATCATGCTGGTGAAGCCCGGCTTTAAATTTGTTATTGTTCTTCAGGTCATAAAATTCAAATATATTGAAAAATTAAAAAACAATCAACGAAGAAAAAAAGCTACGGCTCATATTCACAGAGCAATTCAGGTGATGGTGCTTAGAATCTGAGGTGTGTTTGAAAGTGACGGCTTTTCAAATTTGTCCCCCAGTTTCCGTGTCTTGGTTTGAAATCTAAACCCTTCAATTTTGCATGTTTAAGAGGAAATTTGCCAGTTTTAAAAACCAATTGGGATGGTCTTCAAATAAGGGATAAGCCGTTTTGCAAAGATTTCTGGAAAATTTTAAAGCAGTTAATTTAGGATTTTTTAACTGTTTTTTTTTCTGGATTCTCTCTCGCCCAGATTCAAGGGAATCAAAGACCAATACAATCTATGTCACTTCAAAACGGAAATGACATAATCGGCTACCGGTTTAGTTGTAAAATTATGTAAATTAAAAAGTGCACCTCAAATTGGACTAGGGCTGCCAAGAAAAAGAAAACTTATATAACATACAATAATTAATTAAAAAAGAAACATTATGTCAATAGTCTTCAGATCAGGCAAATCATGCAAATTGAAAAGTAAGAAGAAAAATATGTAGTCAAAATTAAAAAAAGTCGCACTTAAAAGGCTTTAGTCGTCCTGGGCCTCATCCAAATTTAAAGTATCCACTAGTGTCGAATTCTGACTGAATGGATCTACTTGTTTCCATTTCTTGATAGTCCGAGTCAAATTGCTGGGGATCACCCAGTCATGTACTCCACTTGATGACCTGAGAACAAGTTGCTTCGTTTTCATCAGGGACGAAACACTCGAGACATTTAGCTTATTCTGGTTTTTAGTTTTGATGACCGACAAAATACAGAACTGTCTCTCTGCTCCAGCACTTGAATGGGGCAAGCTCCAGAGAGTCAGAAAGAACATCGACAAGTATGGAAAAAGTTCGTTTCGAGCAGCGTTTTTAAAAAGGGACAAAGCTAACTAACAAACGTAGCAGTTGTTATGAGAGTCTGGGAAAATTTTCTGAAAACAAATTAAGCCGACATACCTTGATTTTAAACAGTTTGTCTTTCAAAGCGAGTATCAAGAAGAAGCCAAGAGAAAAATAAAGATTTTTAAGCGCTATTTGGTCATTTACCTTCTTTGTAGATTCGAACAACAATATAAATATAATTTGTCTTGACTGTGGTTATCCCCTTCTAATTTGTGGGTACCCCATCCCATATCTTCATCACCATTCCTTGAAAATAAAAGTATTTAGAACGTCTACTCTACCGTCCCAATAAACATAATATATACGCATAATACCCTTGTAGCGATAAAAAAAATTAGAGTGGCCTTTAATTGTGGTAATAAAGATTGACCACGTCAATGTAATATTATGCTTTAAAGCTGTGAACTAATACCTTATAAGTTCTCCGATAGCGCCACTTCTAGTGATAAAGATTGTGCCATCGTGGCCTGCGCCACAGCAATGGGGAGTAATGTTGATGGGTGACCACGCCACCCGCTGAAAGCGAGAAAACAAAATATGTAGCTATATAAATGTAACCTCTTTTCCTTGAGTTATCTGGAAATCAATTACCTCTAATGTTATGTAGAAATCGGATTCCTGGGAGCGCTACCGCTGGAGGCATACGAACTAATTACCTGCCGTGCGACTAGATACAGACATATGAAATAAAATAAACACAAATAGAAAAGCAATAGATTTATTGTGACTTACATTTTAGGTGTACAACAGTGCTCACTTCAATTGACGACAAATAGAAGCAGAGATAATAATGACCAAGTCTCTACAATGACTGCATAATAATTCTGACAAAGAATGTTTCTAATAGTTTTAATTACAATGCCTGAATGCCAATAATAATAATGAATGTAATAATCACGCGAAAAATACTTTTCTTCACTATATCACTCAAATACAGCTTCTGCGCTCTACTAGCTTTTTCACGATTGGCCCAAGTCCTGTGGAGGGGAGCGCTACCTAGTACTTATGTTTGCAAACTCACTTCATTATGCTCACTGACCGTCCAATAATTTGTTTCAAATATATCTGATGATTAAACGTTATAACTTAAGCTTCCTGAGAAACTTTGTCTCTAGCATTTTTTTATTACCAAATGTCTTATCGAAATTCAAAACCGTCTCCCCTGATTAGCGCCGAGGTTTGGCTGAAACTAAAAGGCAATTTTTCTTTCTGCTGATTAAGAACTTTTCTTTTTTTGAAACTAGATTTAAACTTAATTAGAGGAAGTTAGAATTATCTTTAGAAAGAAAAAGATTTTATTTTTTTGTATTTTAAATAGATAATATTTTACTCACGGTACATATTACCCTTCCCATTATTTTATGACGTCCCGTTATTAGGACTTGCTTGCCCTTGGGTTTTTGAAATATTTACGATTTATCTACTATTGGTCCTACGTAATTTCAATTGACATTGTATTATTTTATACTTTTGTATAAGCTTAATTAGAAGTCTTAAACATGCTCTCTATTACTTTTGCTCTTTTATTATATATCCCTTTCTAAAATTCATCTACTGGATTAAGATTATCTATGGTTCCAGCCTAGCTACTATACTAAAGATTTTTTCTTTTTCTTAATCTAACACTGATGACTTTTACATTTTCAACAAGGTTGGGGCTATTCTACCTTTACATAAGCTTTTTTTTTGAGAATTCACCTTTTACAAGTTTTTTTTTTTATTTTGCTGACTATAGGGCACGCTGCTTCCTATCTACGCTACATTAAATGAATAGTACGACAACGCTACACACAACTCTATCTGAACATCTAACACTACATATAAGAACGATTTAAAACACACAATACTATGTTTACCACGTTCACTGGTGAACATTAGAACACTTTCACTGGGAATGTTTGCTATGTAACATTACTGATAGGATATGATAGGATATTGGAATTTTTAAGTTATCGAAGTTATTAAAATGTAACATATGTAAATTCGCACCTATTTCATCACCATTCATGTCTCTTTAGCGTACTCAATCCTTCTGTTGTAAATTATGGTCCTTCACTCCTTTCGTCTTGGCAAAATTTTTAAAACACTTACGATATAGTTTCTTCACCGAACAGTTCGAGCATGTTTATGTTCATCTTGCTTCTCCAATTGTCAAACGGGAAATGATACTTCCAGATACAGGTGTGTGGAATTTTGATATCAGAGTTCATTCTCACCTGCTGTTTTTGGATAGTTCATTGGGTGCCTTATCATTAAGGGGTTGAACACTGGGAGTGTGTTCATTTTCTTCTCAGCATATCATTCTTCGGATATTTTAAAGCACATAGAGAACGTAATTCTTGTATAAAATTGTTCATTCGTGCACTCAGAGATTGTAGTTCTCTTATAAAATTGTTCGTGTCTGGCTTGCGTCTATTAACTTTTGCGGCGATTCCTTTGTTAATCATAGGGGAATTGATGTTTGGATTTGGAATGGGTCGACATCAAACTTTAGTGACTTTTTCAACATATTGTCTTTAACTTGTGGGAGGGGTATATTGTCACTGAGGGGTTAGTCACTGGGGTTAGTTTTTGTTTCTGTAATTCAATGGTTGGTTACCAGGTCTATTTTTCAGAAATTATCTCATAACATTTATGGGATAACAGAGGTATTAACTTTTCGCATTTGATAGGGGTGATAGGATGGATTCCAAGAAATGGTCGAAAGGGATTCGACGCGTGAATCTGCGACACATAAATGATTTTTGGGATCATAAAATGTCATAACTATACAGTCTTATGGTACATGGGTCCATAATGATTATCAAGGGTGATATTTATGTACTTATGTCTTGTACTGGTCGACGGGGCTCTCAGGATGTACGTGATTATATAGTTCGATAATGTATTGCATACTTAGATTAAAATATAGTGTTACCTGATACGCAATATGGTTCTTGGTCGAGGAAACAAGGATCAAAGGTAACTATAATTTTCGTAAACAAGCTGGGATGAAAATTGCCTGGTGTCTATGGTGAATAGACTCTTTTTTGGTTGAGGTATGATGAAAATAGATGCTACTAGGTTGTTTCTGAACTGGATTATGCATTGTAATGATCGATTTCCAATATGTCAATCCACTTCCTGTAATAAAAATAACGAGGCAGAATCACACGTTTTTAAAACAAATAGTCATAACACACGATAAGCAATATGATTGGTTTCAATAAATGGTTAATGTTATACTACAGGGTAATATAAAGCATATGCCAATGTTAATATGCATATATTGTTTTTAACAAACTGGCATTATTATTTCTCTTATAAGAGATTACTTCTCTTAACTTTAAGTAATGTCCCTTATTATTTTCCTCGGTATACTTTATTACACACAATTTAACTTAATCTTTCTCAGCACTCATTTAATTCTATATTAGATTTAAAATAACCATTTAAATATAAGTTACGCTACATTATTAAGTTTGAGGTCTAATTTTACAACATATTTCATGTCTGCATTGTTCACGCACGTCCGTGCTGTTTAAGAAATGCATGTTGCAGCGTCATAACCAAATGATTTTACGTAAATTACACTTCCATTGAGGAAGCAAGACATAAAAAGGACGAGCGAAGATCTCTATACCCACTCATTTTCCGATGTCTTCCCTTTTTCTTGGCGTAGATGTTCTCATGGGGGTCATAGTTTAACTTCTGCATTTCAGCCGTTTCCCCGTGTTCTTCTCTTAGTTTTCGACTTTTTAGTCTCAGAATTTTTCCATAATTAAAAGTCAATAAGGTTCTTATGGCCAGGGAAGTCACGAATACGAAATATACGGTCAGTAGTATGTTCCACCAGAAATTGGTTGAGAACACTCCATATCTATTATCCACATACGTTAATCTCTGGTCTTCATTTGTAAATAGGGGGATCTGGGTATCTAATACTTCTCTTATCTTTGTAAGCCTTAATTTCCCTTTATTCTTTTCTATTTTGGACCATATCGAGGTTTTCATTTCCTCGTTTTCTATATTGGGAATAGTGCAGGACAGGTTAATTATCTTGAAGTTGGTTATATTGGGACTTATTATCTTTGTGCTCGTGGTAATTAACGGCGTTCGAACAGTTGACTCTTTAGTTACAAGTCGACACCCTTGTTTTATGGTTATCGTACCCACATTTTGTATCAGTAATTGTGTTTTGTAACTTGGGTCTATTCTTTCTGTATTATTGTAACAAGTAAAACTTCCAATAGTTTCTCTTGGAACAAAAAATAACCAAAGATCATTTCTAAGGTGTATGAATATTTCTCGCTTAGTACTTCCTATCACGGCCTCGCAGGAATCTGGTATTTCTTCCTGTTGGGTGTCTTTCAAAAATATATCTAACATACAAGATCCAGATTTTGCGTTATAAATGGGTAACGTAAGCTAGCATACTAGGTTTTTGTATAGTCCGAACTCTTTTAAGTCGTGTGGATTGGCTGGGGCGTACTATCTTGATCAACAAGCAAATACTCTGCTTCAGGTGTGATAGTCATAAATGAATTTGTCTTCTTTATTTTAGAAGGGAAGTTCGAAATTTTGTACAGTTCGTAAACGGATTGTTGGTTAATCAATGGAATTTTTACTACTGCAAATAGCTGCTCATATATTTACCTGGTGTGGGCTTTTAATTTAGTATAATAAAGAAATAAAATTTATACTTCTGGCTCTTGGAGTAAATGTCAACCAATCGTTGGGTACAATTTCATTCCGTCCAATCTGCGTTTTAAATTAGAAGGATCTACTATGTCGAAAAAAAAAGTTCCCCCCGTGAGGGCAAATAATACAAACTCGAATTTGCTAACATATGTCGCCAAATTTAGTAGTGACATGGTAATTGTATCAAGTGATAGCGTGGTAAAGCTCTCGTCTATCACCACGGGGTCCACTTCGTTCCTTAAATAATTCTTTACGTTTATAGTTTTTAAGATTCTCTTAGCTATCATTTCAATTTTATCTCTCTTGTAATTTGCTACACTGGCTTGTATCTTCTGAGCGTGTAATGTTAAGTTCATAGCATTATTCAACTTTCTTACATTTTCCCTCAGGCTGTTTAGGTCTTTCTCCGTTGTCAAACCAAAAAGGCGGGAGGCGAGTTCTCCGATGATGGGAATTAGGCCCGTAGACCTACGGTATTTATTTCTTCGCAAGAATACTTCAAAAATCTTCGTGGTACTTTGTTTTAATTTTTGTATTTCCGTATTAAATAATTCAAATAAGGCTTGTAGTCTTTGTCTATATAATATTAAGAAGGCTTGATGAGTTGAAACTTTTTGGGTGTTTTTCTCATTTAGATTGGGTAATGGTTGCTCGTTTATCATTGCGTAATTTCCATCATAAGGTTTTCCTTTCCTTGTAGTCAGTAATTTAGGATTTTTGATGGATTTCATATTAGTAAAGTCTCTCGATAAGTATTCAATATTTTACACTGATCTTTTCCTCCTGTCTTCCTTGGTGATCGTCCCAAGTGCGATGTCAACTTCTGCCATTTTATTACCAAAGTCATCTATTACGAATTTTGATTTTTGTTTGGGGACAACTGAAGTTGGAAACTCTTTATTATCTTTACTATTATCTTTACTCTTTAGTAGGTTAAATCCCATTCTTTCGCATATATCTGATTTCCTTGTTCGTCTATGACTGACATAGCTGCCGAATATATAATGTTTTCCTTCGCGTTCATTATGGTAATGAACACAGTATCAATTATCGTCCTTCGAATAGGTTTTGGTTCCATTGTTATGATCTGAAATTCTTCACAATTAGAACCATGAACATGATCAGCTCACAATTCATAATTACGAAGACGACCAGCTCATAATTAGATAGTTCTGTGCTGGTGCTTATTTGTTTCTGATGACATCAGCCTTTGTTACAATGAGGGTTGATTTTTCATAAAAAATCCAAGGAGACCGCCAAAACCCAACAAATTAAACGCTGTCTGGGGTTTGAGTTCCTCCCCAATCTTCCCACAAAACGTGGTCCAGCACCACTTATCGTCGTCAGTCGATTACGAGCTTCCTACATCGGACCTTTCTCGTTAGCCACTTATATCTTTAACTAAACTATATTGCTTTACGGTTGATCATACTGCTTTGGGGGTATAATTTAGGAGTGCAATATGAGACATTGTTATTTTTATGAAAACTCTTAGTCCGACCTTTGGGTTGTTCCTTATAGTTAACAGTGCCTCTACGAATCTTCGATTTAATTTCTTCCTCGAGTCGGGATATTTGGGAGCAAGTCTTACGACTCAAAGCATGGCCTGGAAAACTTCAATATTTTTACCAACCGTGCTCCAAACCGCCAGGCAACGCCCAAACTTCTTTCAGTTGGACTGGATATATTGTACTGGAATGGTACGTTTAGATTTGTACTGGTGAGCTTGAAGTTTTCAAGCTATTATTACTTTGTGATGCCTATCCGTAAAAAATCTTCTTTTTTTTGTATTTTTAAGGGTATTTTAATCTG
Organism: Artemia sp. Qi Xiang Cuo; assembly: GCF_049724085.1. Taxonomy (NCBI): domain Eukaryota; kingdom Metazoa; phylum Arthropoda; class Branchiopoda; order Anostraca; family Artemiidae; genus Artemia; species Artemia sp. Qi Xiang Cuo. Next base: position 69,790,059 of record NC_142800.1, read on the forward strand.
TTCGGTTTCTTAACCGTTCTACCTGACTGTGTCGTTACTTTTTCTTCTGTTTCTTGTGTTTTTTTTTATTTTCGGTTTTGCTAGCGATATAATATCAAACTTTTTGTATTTTCTTTTCAAAAATTCTTGCACTTTTAATTTTGTTTCTTTCGCTTGTGCGGCTGCTGAAGTCGGTTTTGATTTCCCTATTTCTTTAACTACTATATGGTCTGATTCGCCGTCAGACTCTTCGGAACTGGTTTCCGATGATTCTGTATTATAAGTTTTGGAAGTTGCACCTCATATTTTTGAGATATCACCTCCCCTTCCTTCGTAAATTTCTACTCCTCTGGAAGTAGAAGGTTTATTCTCTAAGTTCTCGCTTTGAGTTTTCAACTCGGGAGATTTGAAGGATTCTTGAGAGCTTTGAGAGGACTCAAAAGTTTTTGCGGGGTTCCTCCACTGTTTAAATTCCATGGCTTCAAGGGGATGGGACATTCTTTGCCCTAGTGTTTCCTTCCATAAAATCCATTGATTTGGCTTGACCTTGGACACAGTTATATCATGATATTGTCCTTACCGGTCATCCTCGGGAGTTTTATTCTTAGGCAACCTACTTTGACTCGTTTTTATTGGGAAATTTATTAAATCCACATCTTCTCACTGATTTGTTTTAATTGAATTTTTGGGAGGAGTTTTCTTTAGAGTACGAGCTGGGGTCTCCACAGCTCTATCCGACTTGTCCTGTAACAAGAAGGGCCTTTCTTATGGTGTTGCCGGGGAAACCATATCATTCGGAAATTTTTTTACTGGACAAAAGGTCGAAATTATATCAGGGAAAAATTGGGTTTTTGGAGATATCGTATTATCTAATTCTCCTGCGCTCTCCGATGATGAACTTTTTGAGCTTTTTTGCGTTTTTATTCTCACTGGTATTAAGGATTTTCTTTTAGGAATAACTAGACTTTTCATAGCTAAAAATTCTTCAAAGTTTTCCTCGTCACTATCATTCTCGAAATAGTCTTACTTGAAATTAAAGGGTTTTAGCTCTGCCAATCTTGATTTAGGGGGCTCATTTTCTGTATCTGATGAATCGGTAGACGAGGGATGCGGTACTCATCTCTCTGGTAATTTTTCTCTTTATATTCGGCTAACATGTGCCTTGTGAGTTCTTCCACTATCAGGGTTCAGTATTTTAAAAGTATAATCGTTATCATACTTTTTGACTATTCTGTACGGTCCAGAATATTTGTTGGAAAGTTTCTTGCCTTCCGCTTTTGCCTCATTTTTTAGGTAGAAGCAGTCTCCTATTTTAAAATCTATGTTCCCGTTGACTTTGGGTTGGTTTCTTAGCTCTTGGTTTATTTTACATTTTTCCAACTCTTGCCTAACTATCTTATAAGTTTTCCTCATTTTATTTATGAATTCTTATTTGTAATCCTCCGAGTTATTGTAATAATGCCGGTATTCAATAATCTCGTCATAGGGGATTCTAAAATCGCGACTAAAAAGTAAATAAAAAGGGTTGTCGTTGGTAGTTTCTGAGTAAGCAGTGTTGATTATGTTAGTTAAATAACGTACGTATTGATCCAAATTGTTCCCAATCTGTTGTCTTCAGTAAAAGTGCTTAATACGTTCGAAAATACTTTGTGCTTATTCTTTAATTTACCACTAGCTTGTGAGCGATATGGACAATTAACCAGTTTCTCTTTGTTATGAAATCACATCTAGTCTTTTGTTACTTTTGTAACAAAATTGCTTCCGTTGTCACTTAAAACCTTATTTGGAATGCCAAATTTTAAAAATAATTTCGCTAACGCTTTACTTGTGACGTAAGCGCCTTGATTTTTTAATGCTTTTGCAAAGGTAAATCCGGAAAAGTGATCTATAACTGAAAGAATACAAGTATGGCCTCTGTTGGAAACAGGCAAGCCTCAACTTGTTCCATATAACTCAAATGAGACGATATCAAAGGGGAATCTCGCTACCGGGACTCTTCCCTTTGGGGGGTTAGGATAAGCTTGGGGTTTTTTTCTTAAATTACACGCTTCGCATGTATTTACAAATTCTTTAAGTATTGTTATTCCCGACGGCACGTAAAAATATTGTTTTAATTTATGTAGAAGTTTTCGTTACTCCTAAGTGTCCACTTATATCTGAATGAAAATATTCAGTTGCAGGTGTTGTTAATTTTTGGGGTAATACAGGTATTATTGAGGTTTGGTTTCTATTTGCCTCAGCAGTCACGATTCTGCATAGTATTTGTTCATCAAGATCATAGTAAAAATTATCTATCTCTTTTCTAAGAGTTTTGAATTTATCAGGTAACGCATCATCATTCACAAAATAATTAATAAGTGCTACACACATTTCGTCTTTTTTTTATTTCTTTTTATATTTTCTAAGGACAAGGGACAATAGTTATCCTTATTTTCATTTACTGAGTCTTTGACTTTGTTCTTCTTACATTTATGTTTGCTCTTAGTATTGATAGCGTTAACTTCATTTTCCTCAGTTTCGGACGGCATATTTTCGGGGTATCTACTCAAAAAAGACACAAGCTACATTTGGTTTACCTTTTAAATATTCAAATTCGTAATCAAGGTCTTTGATTTTCATAATCCATCTAGCTAGAATTCACGTGAGGTTTTTAAATATGCGCAGGTGCTTCAAACTCCTAGGGTCTTGTCGTAGTCTAAATTTTTTACCAATTAAATAGTGTCTAAATTTGTCCAAGTGGTGGATTATAGATAATAATTCTAAGTTTGTGGCGGAATAACTACTTTCGCCTTTTGATAAAGTTCTACTCGAATAGCATATAACTTTTTCTATTTGTTTTTGTTTAGGCGTTCCCTCTAGAGGATTAGGATTTTCTACCGGGATTATTTGCGAAAGAATAGCGCCAATGCCCTTTGAACTAGCATCGGTTGTGACCACAAATTGTCCGTTTTCGAAATCAGGCAGCGATAATATTGGTTCAGAAGTGAGTGCCTTTTTGAGACGGTCTAGGGAAGTTTGAGCTTCCTGGGACCAGGTATTATTTTGGGAGTTCCCTCTTGTTAACTCTGTGAGGGGTTTCGCAATTTGGGCGTAATTGCGCACGAATTTTCTAAAGTAACCAGTAAGGCCTAAAATTCCTCTTAATTCTTTCATAGTTCTAGGGGGTTTGAGGTTTTCAACACATTTTATTTTGTCAGCGTCTGGAGATATCTCTCCTTGCGTCACCACTACTCCTAAAAATTTAATTTTTCGTTGAAATAAATTTACTTTTTCAGGCCTGCATTTTAAATTGCCCTGTCTGAACTTCTCGAACACCTCAGCTAATGTTGCTAAGTGTTATTCAGCGTTTTCTCCCACGCATATGACATCATCAACAAAACGAATGATATTTTTTAATCCTCTTAATAGATGTAATAAGGGTCTACATGGTGCGCTTAAACTTGGTTTAAGTCCAAAAGATACTCTTAAGTATTCATATGAACCACATTCGGTCATAGAAAACTCAGTTTTATAGACATCTTTTTCGGCTATTTTCACTTGGTGGTAGCCTTGGGTAAGGTCCAAAGAAGTAAAGATTTTAATTTTGCTTGAAATAGAGTCAAGAATTTCATCTATTCTTGGTAAAGGAAATTTATCGGTAACTACTTGTTTGTTAAGGGCTCTATAATCTACAACAAGTCTAAGATCACCATTCTTTTTTGGTACCAAGATCACTGGTGCAGAATACGGACTTATACTGGGGCGTATAATTTCATTTTTTTCTAATTCATTGATTTAAATTTTTAACCACTCTTTGTGCTTATACGGCACACGATATGGCTGTTTTGCTACAGGATTACCAGTCGTTAAAATTGATTGTTTATAAAACAGTATCAGTCCGATATCGTCTTAAGATGAAGAAAATAAATCTTTAAAGTTACATAGTAATTAGCATAATTAAGATCTAAGTCCGTAATATGATCAATATTAAATTTGTTTAAGAATTGCGATTTAGTTAGAGGGTATTTGTTAATTGAGGTTTTAATGCCGTTAACTAGGTTTCTTTTGGAATTCTCCCATCTATTTAGATCATTTTCCGAGATAACTTGGATTTGCACTAAAAACGTCCCCTTTTTTATTCTAATTGTTTCATTTTCATAGCTTTTAGTTACCCAAATAATACTTTGTCCTTTGTCTAAGATATAATCTGTTCTTCGCATAACAAATTTTCCGGAATTTTATTTGACGAAGTCACAAACCATATTTCAGATTTGCTATCTACTGGTTCAATAATCGGTGATATTTGAATTCTTTGCATCGTTTTGGGAGGGATCTTTGTTTTCCGTATCGCGAACCCGTAATATTTCTCTTCACTATTATTGTCTATTAGATTCATACTGGCGCTATGCTGCGTCACTGCGGCATCTTGCGGCGTCACATTGGGTTTTACTATGTTTTTCAATAATTCCACTATTTTCTTGATTTCGTTTGACCTATCCTGTCGCATATCTCCTATTTTTATTTTTGCAGATTAAATACACTTATTGTTTAAATTTTCTTCATTTCTGCAATGTCTCTCAGAATAATTGAACAAATTTCTGATTATGCCATGTCCTCCTTGCAAGACATGAGGTTCAAAAGATTGCGACATTATACCGCCAGAGATTTTGTTTACTGTTACATTGTCTTTTTAACGTCTGTTACGATTTCTTAAGGTAGAAAGTACTTCCCCTTCCTTAGCTGGGTAGACAAGCCTTTCTTTTGCCACATTTAATAGTACTCTATTAGATCTTAAAAAATTTGCGCCGATAATGGCTTCATACGGAAAGTTATCGTTTATTATAAAATTAGTCGGAAAGATTCTGTTATCCCTCTTTACGTTTAGGTGAATTGAACCTTTTGCATCCAATTTATGCCCTGTCACGCTAGTTAAATTGGGATTATTAGGGTTCCTCTGTCGCCTAGTATGCGGAGGCAACATATTAAATACGCATGAGTTTATGATGTTCGCGGTAGCTCCAGAGTCAATTAAAGCCTTAAAGTAAATATTTGCCACACAAAAATCATTAAATATAGGTAACTTATTATTATTATTATCACTACAATACGGTACTACTATCAGTTTGGACCTATAAGACATTCTAGGCGCCCTCTGGGTCCAATTTATTTTTCTGAGGGGCCTGAAACGTTTCCCTGCGGATTTATTTCACGCGTCAGTGCCTGTAATAGATATTCGGATATGTGAGATTCCGTAGGTATATCTAATTGATTTACATTTGTCTGCCTTCGCCATGTATTATTACGGTAGTTTGGATTTCTTGTGTCAGTGCCGGCTGGCGCTGACTGCCAATGCCGTCGGCTTGAAAAATTTTCATTTCCCGTCGGCCAATTAACTATTTGCCGTCGGCTTGAAAAACTTGTATTTCCCGTCGGCAAATTTTCGGGATTTCTATATACCATTCTCGCATTATATTGGCTTTGGCGAGTATTTGGGTTTTCAAATCGGCGATTAATTTGTCTATTGGGGGGAGGATTGTACAAATTTGGTTGGTACGCGTTGTAAGGTACTGATTGCCGCAATCTTCCCTGGCTATAGCCTAGTGCACCACTGGCGCTAAAATTTGTTCTTCCGAACAAATGGTTGCCATAGTTTGGCGTACTACCGATAGCAATTCTCGGTGTGCGATTGGGGACATAACAGCACTCTCTCGTGATACGCCTAGGTTAATTACAGATATATCAACTTGTTATTATCTGGTTATTTTTATAACAACATTGTTTGACAGGCGGAAAACACACTTGTTTTGTCTAACAGTTTCTTGCACTCCCTCACTGTGCTGTACTGGGTAGTAATTTTCTGAACAAAAATTAAGAGATGCATAATCACCCTTGAAGGTCAGGATTGTGTTTGATTCGCCTAGGCTGTTTATTTTCGTTTTACTGTGATTTGCCACCATCGTATCGACTTCAATCAATCGCCCTAAATCCTGAACTGCAATATGCAACGTCTGAATATTTTTGGATATTACCATTCTATATAGTATTGGGGGTAGTCCTTGCAAGAAGGTATTTAGTATGACTTTTTCATACAGTTCTCCTGAACCTTTTCTGTATTTTCCTTCTACTGAAATCCTTATATTATCAACATATTCTCTTACATTTTGTGAGTGGTCAAAGAATACCATTTTGTGTTTTAATTTATTTTTGGAACTGTTTTCGATAAATCTATCTTTAAATGCCGTTAACAATTTGTCCATCGTATTTATTGGCAAGCTGGTGTCATCACCGATAGTATTTTCAATTTGCTTCAAGAAGGCTAAGGCCTGGCCTTTTAATCTTAATACAAGCATACCGACTAACATTTTTAGCTCTATTTTTGTTAATTCTACAAATTGGCCCAATTTGATATTAAATTCGTCGATATTTGCTTGTCCATCGTACTGCGAAATAGACTTTGCTATTTCTACATTTTTCGCGACCAATTTTTGCGCCATTAATAGTTCGCTTAATTTTTCTGACATTTTTGCTTTTGAATTAACTCAAAATAAATTTATTTTTTCACTTAACCTATTTTGGGGGTGGCTATTATCTCCTATGAGATATTCTAAAGGGTTTTCTTATAATAGCTTAGCGGCAATAGGTCTAATCACTTTTCTTATATGTCTGTATCTTTCCCATGATTAAATTTAAATTACAAGGTTTATAGCCTAACTAGTTCGCATATTTTCTTCCAATTTCCGACCGTGCCATATGTAGCGATATAAAAATAGACTGACCTTTAATTGTGGTAATAACGATTGACCGCGTCGAATGTAATATTATACCTTAAAACTGTGAACTTACACCTTATAAGTTCTCCGATAGCGCTGCTTATAGCGCTAAAGATTGTGCCATCTAGGCCTTTGCCACAGCAATGGAAAGTAATGTTGATGGGTGACCGCGCCACCCGCTGAAAGTGAGAAAACAAAATATGTAGCTATATGAATGTAACCTCTTTTCCTTGAGTTATCTGGAAATCATTTACCTCTAATGTCATGTAGAAATCCGATCCCTGGGAGCAGTACCGTTGGAGGCATACGAATTAATTACCTGTTGTGCAAATAGATACAGACATAAGATATAAAATAAACACAGACTGAAAAACAATAGGTGTATTGTGACTTACATTTTACGTGTAAAACAGTGCCCACTTCAATGGACGACAAATAAGAACAGAGATAATAATGACCAAGTGTTTACAATGACTGCATAATAATTCTGACAAAGAATGTTTCTAAGAGTTTTAATTGCAATGCCTGAATACCAATAATAATAATGAATATAATAATTATCACGAAAAACACTTTTCTTCACTATATCACTCAAATACAGCTTCTGCGCTCTACTAGCTTTTTCACGATTGGCCCAAGTCCTGTGGAGGGGGCCGCTACCTAGTACTTATGTTTGCAAACTCACTTCATTATGCTCACTGACCGTCCAATAATTTGTTTCAAATATATCTGATGATTAAACGTTATAACTTAAGCTTCCTGAGAAACTTTGTCTCTAGCATTTTTATTACCAAATGTCTTAGCGAAATTCAAAACCGTCTCCCGTGATTAGCGCCGAGGTTTGGCTGAAACAAAAAGGCAGTTTTTCTTTTTGCTGATTAAGAACTTTTCTTTTTTTGAAACTAGATTTAAACTTAATTAAAAGAAGTCAGAATTATCTTTAGAAAGAAAAAGATTTAATTTTTTTGTATTTGAAATATATCACACTTTACTCACGGTACACCCTGACGCCTTTATTCTGAGCATCTGCTTACGGCTTTTGGATGCTAGACGCATGAAATCAGAGTGAAAAGTTATCGAAAAATGTAATGAAACTTCGCATTCTGAATGTTTTGGAATTAGCCAAGCAGACAGGGTAAATTTTATTAGTTTGAAAAATTAAATCACGGAGAAGGATCTTGGAGTCAGACAGAAACTAGGAACAGGGAATTTAGCTTAATTGTAACTGCACACAGAGCTGTTCATAGGGTTGGTGGTGTCTGGGGAAAATAAAAAATGTTTAAAGTAATGATAATGAAGAACAAGTATATATAGTCAGAATACTTCGGTCAGCAACAGTTACAACGAGTCAAAAACAAAAGTAAAGAGCAAAGAAACATATGGTTCGAAGATAAGCTGCAGGAAGAATAAGAACTACTCAAAAACAAAAGGGAAAATCAAAGAAATATGCGGCTGAAAGATATGCCACAGCGAGAACAAGGGAGTATGCGGTTCAAGAATAAGCGGCAATGAGAATTACCTGCAAATGCGAGACAATGAGCATCAGAACGTGTAAACAATGGTGTAAACATTAATAATTTTATATACGGAATAATTTCTGTTCGTTTTAAGGTTTAATGTCACTTCTTACTTTCAGTTTAAAAAAACTTGTTTTTCTTTATTTAATTTCTGGACGCTATTGAATTAATGCAGCTTTGATTTTGGGTCACCGTATATGAATAATTAAAACTAAATTTGCATATTTATTTTACTTTTTTTTGGCTAAATGGCTTTCCCGAAATTTTTTTCTGACGTAACTTATGAAGTAACTTACGTAACGAACTTCTATGTCGGATGTTTTTATTACGTATATTAGGTAGTTCGCCCCCTCGTCAATACCTCGCTCTTTACTCTAAAGTTTGAATTTTGTTCGAATCACTAACCCTAAATCACAAAGGCCGGTTAATTAAAGTATATAGCTCTTTTTAAAGTACTAAAAGAAACTTTACCGTAAAGAGTGAGGTATTGACTAGGGGGCAAACCCCCTCATATATGTAATAATTTCTGCTTGTTTGAAGTTTTCGTGCTGCTCCTTACTATGAGTCGATAAAACATTGATTTTTTTAAATTTAATTTCTGATCGTTTTTGAAATAATGCTGGGAAATTCGGAACCCCCTTCATAGAAAGGTTCCTTCACCCAAGGAAACATCCTCCGTGAAAAGATCTTCGCCGCCCCACCATAAAAAATCCGTTCTGAAAATGTCTGTACACATCCCAATAACCAATACTATATGTAAAGAATTGGCAAAATTGCAGCCCTTCTCCCGGGAACAATGAGGGATTAAGTTATCCTCAAAGACATATTAGATTTTCGAATATGCCGAAGAAAATGACTATCTCAAAATTTTGATTTGGTAACTTTGGGGAAAAATGAGCGTGGGAGGGGGACAAGTTGCCCTCCAATTTTTTCGTCACTTAAAAAGGGCACTAGAACTTTTGATTTTCATTTGAATGAGCCTTCTCATGATACTCTAGGACTGCTGGATTGATACGGGATAAAGCATTGCATATATTAAATATGTAACCGAACCTAACCTAGGTACCTCCCCCCTCCCCCAAACCCCAAAAACAACAGTTTAAAAATCATATACGCAATGAAAAACACGCTATACATTCCATTACTTTATAGTGGTGTCTTGAATTAACCCGTCAAAAACGGGATTTTCGTGACTGGTTTCCTTGTCACTGCCCATATAACTCCCAAGTACCGAAATATTTTCTCAGGCGCGTGGCTTTTGATGGGTAAGACTAAACTTGATGAAACTTATATATTTGGAATTAGCATGAAAATCTTAATCTTTTGATGTACCTATTGGTATCAAAATTCCGTTTTTTAGAGTTTCGGTTACTATTGAGCCGGGTCGCTCCTTGCTTATAGTTTGTTACCACGAATTGTTGATTTTGGTATGCATGCAGTAAACCGAGTGAGCAAAGAACAATTTGCCTTTTCGGTTTTGTATATTTTTGTTTCAGTGAAGCCCTTGTCAATTCTACGACTGCATACCTGGAGGGTTTGTTATTTTTGTTCGTTCACAGAGCTCTTTTTTGCATTTGACCTATACTTATGTGTTGGTTGTCTGATATACAGATTGTATTTCTTCCTCGTTTCACCCATAACAGCGCTATAATAGGGCTATAATAGCGTTCTTTATTTTTGGGCTACTTTGGGCTAGTGATTGCTCCTGTTTGGGCTATACGTTATGCTAAAAACATCGCAACACTGTCCGATGGTACTTTTCTGTTCTTGAATAAGGTTTTGAAGGAAAGTTAAAGTAGCCTAAGTTCTTCGAAAGGAAAAGCGAGGTAGTAAAATGATTTCAAAAAGGCCCTTAGAATTAGAAGAATTGGGCTATATTTGTTTATGCATGCAGGCTGGTGCCTTAGGTTCAAGGATAGGCTAGCATAACTTTAGAGGAAGATCCAAATTTGTTTAAGCACCAACCATAAATCTTTGAAATGGTAAATTTTTACCAAATCATATTATTGACTTACAAATAAAGTGAATATACCACTCAATGCCTTTTTTTATGCTCTTTCAAAATATAATAGGCTAATCACTTTTGTCAGAAATGAATTTTACCCCTACCCATATATATACCAATTCAGGGTATATAGGCTATTTGCACATTAGGGGGGTTAGAGGAGAATTTTATTTCTGATGTAAATGGGTGGTAAGTTTAAACTTTATCCCCACTCCCCTAATGTGCAAAAATATACCCTGAATTGGTATATATAGGGCTGGGGTTAAAATTCATTTCTGACAAAAATGATTATTATATTTAGAAAGAGCATAAAAAAAGGCATCAAGTTGTATGTTCACTTTATTCATAAGTCAATAATATGATTTGGTAAAAATTTACCTTAAAAACTGCTTATCTAAACCCTAGGCTACATCACAAGCCAAGGAGACTTCAAAGCCTTGTTTAATTTTTTTCTGAGCTAGGACAATAGCCTAGCCTACAGACAATGTATTTTTTTTTCTCAGACAATGGTGAATCAACTGCTCAATAGAGACCTTCCCCAGGCCACTTAGCATGTCCCCAGTTGGTAGATAGGGCAACTCCCTACAGATATTTAGTCTATTCCTAGCTCCATAGGAGACACACACCAAGGGAGAGTGTAGTCCCTGGAGGTCCATAATAGAAACTGAGGTACCCTTGTATGGGGCTATAGATATAGGCAGAGGATGAAGAAGACTCCTCAAATGTACTCTCTGCAGGGCCCACCAGCATGTAGACATGTCCCACAAGTTACAAACCTTCTCCCAGCAATGGGTTGAATTGCATAGTGATGCAAAATGCCATTTTGGGAGGGACCTCTATAGGAGGACAAGTGCAGCAGGATGTAAATTCCTGATCTATGAACAACAGCCTCTCCAAAAGGCTGCCTTGACCCTGCTGGGGTACCTACAAGACAGGGGACCTTACAGTGATCTCTATTCTCACTTAAGGGCTGGCACCCCTCAAGGAAATTATAGCCTAGTAAACAACACACCAGTTGTATAGAATTCTGATTAGTTTGTAATTCTTCAGGGCTTGATCTGTTTTGGTGGCTAGCTAATTTATCTATGAGGCATGCCTTTTAATGAAAGTCTTTTTTATTGTAGACACATAATAGTTTGGACATATACTGCAAAGCAGGGGCAGCTACCCCCCCCCCCCTCCCCCTCCCATGCCCCTCTTTTCTTCAAAGTTGTCCAATCAAAATTTGAGATAGCTATTTTATTCAAAATAGTTGAAAGGTTTAGTAACTATTTCTTTGGGGATGATACAACCCCTAAAAGCCCCCTGGGAAAAGGCTATAAGTTACAGACAACTGTTTACATAGAATAATTTTCAGCAATGATTGAATTGTCCAAAGGGAATTTTATGGGGAGAAGGGATTTTTTATGAGGGAGGAACTTTCTACAGAGGAGTTTTTCATGACAGAGGGAATTTTTCATGAAGGGGGAGCCTGGTTTACATGTATTATTTTAGATGCAATCATAAATTATATAAAAAACCAAGTTTTTTTTCAAATGAAGGTAAGGAGCAGCGTTAAAACTCAAAACGAATGGAAGTTATTCCATATATGACAGGGTTATCCCCTCCTCCTCAATACCTTGCTCGTTATGTGAAAGTTTGACTGGTTGTCCCAATTTCTTACAAATGACTTCTGAAACACAAGGGCTGTTTAATTAGAATAAAAAGCTTTTTTAAAAGTGCTAAAAAACTTTAGCATGAAGACCAAGGGCAGTCACACTAAAAAAAAACATACACAAGGTAGACAGCAAGATTCCAGATAAAATTTCATAGAGTTTTTGATGTAGATAATTGAGTTGTTTCATAAAAGTTTCATTTATATGGCTTAATTGAATTTCTTGGAAATACTAAAAAAAAATTGGCTAGAGCAGTTATTGCATAATTTAGGCTACTCTGTAATTGCCTATTATTTTCTTTGCCATTTTTGACTGTTGAATATCAGAGTATAGTGACTTAATTCAGAATTTTATTAGGTTATGAAATAATATTCCAGGACCAACACAGCCCTCCATCATTTGGACACTTTAATGTTAAAGACATTAAGCAAAACTGGCAGACTAAGGTAACTTGCTATGTTTTACAAGTGGATTGGGCTATGAATTATTTTAGATGACTTTTCTCTTGGAGAGGGACATTGTAAATATGAGGAAAAGCATTTGTTAAGCTTCAATTTTTCTAAGAGGGTAAATGATCTGATTTTCAGGACTCTAATAGTAATCTCACTCACTCTCAAACTCACTTGATTTTTTCCCAGCTCTATCTAAAAGGTCTGACAGGAAAATTTTACTATTTTAGAAGTTAGGAAAAATGGCCACTAGTCCACCCAACATATGTGACCTCCCTGATGTCTGCATTGAAATGATTCTTGGATATCTGAGTTATGAAGAAATTTCAAAGGCCAGACTTGTAAGTAGAATCTCATACAGTTTTCTTTATTTGTTATGCAGGACTGAATGTTAGAAGTTATCTCTATCCATACAAGAACAAAAAAGTGTACCTATTCTGGTAATATTTGCAGCTATTTTATATAGTACAGTATAAGCTAATTCAACTTTATTGAACAAAAAAAAAACACAATTTAATCCTTTGACAAGTAGCCGTTCAAGAAGAAACAAAGCTCTGAGGACAAACAACTACAACAACCAATAGATTCAACTAAATAACTCAATATATATATACACATACACATATAATAATGACAAGTAAAGTAAATATCAAAAATCAATCTCTCATAAGCATATATATATATATATATATATATATATATATATATATATATATATATATATATATATATATATATATATATATATACATATAAATATATATATATATATATATATATATATATATATATATATATATATATATATATATATATATATATATATATATATATATACATATATATATATATATATATATATATATATATATATATATATATATATATATATATATATATATATATATATATATATATATATATATATATATGAACGACTTAAAGCATATAATAATATGTTCACTACATTGACTGGTAATCATTAAAATATTTTCACCTGGTTTCTTCGTTATATAATTCTGATAATAAGTTATTGGAGTTGTTAATTTATCAAAACTATTAAAATGTGACATGTGTAAATTCACACCTATTTCACCACCTTATGTGTCACTTAGCGTACTCACTCCTTCTGTTGTAAATTATGGTCCTTCAGTCTTTTTATCTTGGCAAAAAATTTTAAAACACTTGCAATATAGTTTCTTCACAGAATAGTTCGAGCATGGTTATGTTCATCTTGGACGAAACACTTTCTCTAATGGTCAAATGGGAAATGATACCTCCAGGTAAAGGTGTGTGTAATTTTGATATCAGAGTTCATTCTCACCTGCTGTTTTTGGATAGCTCATAAGGTGCTTTATCGTTAAGGGGTTGAACACTGGGACCGCGTTGATAATAGATGGGTTGATTTTCATCTCAGCATATCGTTCTTAGGATGTTTTAAAGTACAATTAGAATGTATTTTTTGTATAAAATTGTTCGTACGTGTACTTCAAGCACATTAGTTATCTTATAAAACACTCCGTGCATGGCTTGCATCTATTAGCTTTTGCGGTGATTCCTTGGTTAATCACAGGCGAAGTGATGCTTGGATTTGGAATGGGTTGACATCAAACTTTAGTGACTCCTTCAACATGTTGTCTTTAACTTATGGGAGGATCATATTGTCAGTGAGGGGTTAGTCACTGGGGTTACTTTGGTTTCTGTAATTCAGTGGTTGGTTTCCAGGTCCATTTTTCAAAAAGTACCTCGTAACATTTTTGGGATAACAAGAGATAGGAACTTTTCGCGTTTGATAGAGGTGATAGGATGGGTTCCGAGAAATGGTCGAAAGGGATTCAACGAGTGAATCTGCGACTCGTAAATAATTTGGATTCATCAAATATCATAACTATATAAGAATATGGTTTAGGGGTTCAAAAGGACTATTGAGGGTGATATTTTTGTGAATATATATTTTACTAGTCAATGGGATTTTCAAGATTGACATATCTACTAAGTTTGAAAATACTATGTAAATTAAGATTCATTAGATAGTTTTATCTGACACATAATATGGTTTGTGATCGAGGAACAACGATCAAAAAGGTGACGGTAATTTTCGTCCTAGCTTCGTTGCCTGTAATTTATGGTGAGTACTCTTCGTTGGTTGAGGAATGATGAAAATAGATGCTACTAGGTTGTATCTGCACTGGACTACTTACTATAATGAATGATTTCCGATAGGTCATTCCAATTCCTGTAATAAAAATAATGAGGCAGAATCACACGTTCTTTAAAACGAGTAGTCATAATACATAATAGGTAATACGATTGGGTACATGAATTTTACGCTACAAGACAATATTAAACAAATACACTAATATTAATACACATATATTGATTTGATCGAAACGACATTATTATCATGTTGGTTTGAAATATATAAAATTTCCATTGGGAAAACTAAAACATAGAAATTTCTTCTAATTGTTATATAATAACGATGATATAAGAGATTAATTCCTTTAACTTTAAGTAAGGCCTCTTATTATGCTCCTTAGTATACGCTATTACACACACTTTATTTTAATTTCCTTCAACACTTATTTATTTCTACATTATATTTAAAATAATCATTTAAACATAAGTTACGCTACACCATTATGTCTGAGGTCTCATTAACCAGCATTGTTTATGCCTTCACTGTTCATACATATCTCTGCTGCAGGGGAAATTCATATTGAAGCAGTGTAGGTGCACGGTTTTACGTAAACGACACTTGTACTGATCGAAAAAGACACATCACGGTTGAGTGAAAACTTCTATACGCACTCGTTTTCTAATTTTTTCCCTTTTTTTGCTTAGACGTTCTCATGGGGTTCCGGGTTTAACTTCTGCATTTCAGCTGTTTCCCCCGTGTTCTTCCTTTGGGTTTTGCCTTCTTAGTCTCAGGATTCTTCCATAATTAAAAGTCAGTAAAGTTCTCTTGGTCAAAGAAATCGTGAATGCGAAACATACGGTCAGTAGAATGTTCCATCACATATTGGTTGAGAATAATCCGTATCTATTATCTACGTACGTTAATCTCTGATCTTCATTAGTAAATAGGGGGATCTGGGAGTCTAATACTTCTCTTATTTTTGTAAGTGGTAACGTTCCTTTATTCTTTTCTATTTTGGACCATGTCGAGGTTTTCATTTCCTCACTTTCTATATTGGAAATAGTGTACGACAGGTTGATTGCCTTAAAATTGATTATTTTAGGACTTATTATATTTTTGCTCCTGGTAATTAACGGCGTTTGAACTGTTGACTCTTTAGTTACAATTCGACATCCTTGTTTTATGGTTATCGTACCCACACCTTGTAATAGTAATTCGGTCTTGTAACTTGGATGGATTCTTTCAGTATTATTATAACAAGACAAAGTTCTAATAGTTTCTTTTGGAACAAAAAATAACCAAAGATCATATCTAAGGTGTATTAATATTTCTCGTTTAGTACTTCCTATCAAAGCTTCACACGAATCAGGTATTTCTTCCTATTGTGTGTCTTTTAAAAATATATCTAAATACAAGATCCAGATTTGACGTTATATATAGGTAACGTAGGCTGGCATATTAGGTTTTTGAATGATACGCACTCTTTTAAGTCTTGTGGATTGGCTAGGGCATATTTTCTTCTATCTTGGTCAACAAGTAAATACTCTGCTTCAGGTGTGATAGTCAGAAATGAATTTTTCGTCTCTATATTAGCAGGGAAGGTCGAAATTTTGTACAAGTCGTATATGCATTGTTGGTTTATCAATGGAATAGTTCCTACTGCGAATAATTGTTCATTTATTTCCGTGAAGTGGACTTATAATTTTGTATAATAAAGGAATAGATTTGATACTTCTGGCTCTATGGGTAAATGTAAACCAAACGTTAGGTGCGTTTCTATTTCGTCTAAAATACTTTTTAGGTTAGAAGGGTTGGAATGCTTGTGAGTAATATGTACCGTGGGTAATATGTGATATATTTAAAATACAAAAAAACAAAATTCTTTCCTTGCGTCACCACTACTCCAAAAAATTTAATTTTAGGTTGAAATAGATTTACTTTTTCAGGCCGGCATTTTAAATTGCCCTCTCCTACACATATGAAATCGTCAAAAAAATGAATAATATTCTTTAATCCTCTTAATAGATGCAATAAGGGTTTACAGCGCGCGCGTCAACCGGTCTTAATTCAAAAAGGTGCTTTTATGCATTCATAGGAACCGCTCTCAGTTGTTGAAAATGCAGTTTTATGGACATATTTTTCAGCTTTTCTCACTTAGTGGTAGCCTTGGGTAAGATCTAAAGATGTAAAAATATTGTTTTTGTTTAAGATAGAGTCAAGGATTTCATCTATTTTTGGTAAAGGAAATTTATCACTAACTACTTGTTTGTTAAGGGCTCTATAATCTACTACAAGTCTCAGATCACAATTTTTTTTTGGAGCTAACATCACTGGTGCGGAATACGGACTTATACTGGGGCGTATAATCTCATTTTGCTCTAGTTCATGAATTTTATTTTTTAACCACTCTTTGTGCTTATACGGTACACGATATGGCTTTTTCGCGACAGGATTTCTGGTTCTTAGAATTGAATGTTCATAAAACGGTATCACTTCGATGTCATGTTCAGATGCGGAAAATACATCTTTGATATTCCATAGTAATTTGCATAATATTTTTAAGTTCCAAGTCCGTAATATGATCAATATATTAGATTTGTTTAAAAATTGCAATTTAGTTAGAGGGTATTTGTTATTTGAGGTTTTAATGCCGTTAACAAGGTTTCTTTTGGAATTTTCCCATCTATCTAAATCATTCTCCGAGATAACTTGGATTTGAACTAGACATGTTCTCTTTTTTAATGTAATTGCATCATTTTCGTGGTTATTAGTTACCCAAATAAAACCTTCTCCTTTGTCGTAAGACAAAATCTGTTCTTCGCATAACAGATTTTCAGGAATTTCATTCGACAGGATCGCGAGCCTTATTTCGGATTTGTTATCCACTGGTTCAATCATCTGTGATATTTAATTCTTTGCATCGTTATGGGAGGGATTTTTGTTTTTCGTATTGCGAATCCATAATATTTTTCTCTATTTTCATTGTCTATTAAATTTAGACTAGCTCTATCCGCGAATAACATTGGCTGCGCCTGAACCGCATTAGGGTTCCCTACTTTTTTCCATAGTTCCACTATTTCCTTGATTTCATTCGACCTATATCGTCACATATCTCTTATTTTTATTTTTGCAGATTCAATACACTTATTATTTAAATTTACTTCATTTCTGCAATGTCTCCCAGAATAAGTAAACAAATTTCTGATTATTCCACGTCCTCTTTGTAGCGAGACATGAGGTTCAAAAGATTGCGACATTATACCGCCAGAGATTTTATTTACTGTTACATTCTCTTCGTAACCTCTGTTACAATTTCTTAAGGTAGGGGAAGTGGTATTTTCCGGGTACACAAGCCTTTCGTTCGCTACGTCTAATAATACTCTATTAGACCTTAAAAAATTTGCGCCGATGATGGCTTCATACGGGAAATTGTTGCATATTATAAAGTTTGTCGGAAAAGTTCTATTATCACTTTTTACTTCTAGGCGAATTGAACGTCTTGCATCCAATTTATACCCTGTTCCACTAGTTCAATTGGGATTATTAATATTTCTCCGTCATCTAATATTTGGAGGCAACATATTAAATACGTACCAGTTAATGATATTCGCCGTGGCACCAGAGTTGATTAAAGCCTTAAAGTCAACATTTGCCATGCTAAAATCATTAAATATAGGTAACTTATTATTACTATCACTAAAGGACGGTACTTTTATTGGGTTGGACCCATAAAATATTCTGGGCCCCTTTTGGGTCCAATTTATTCTTCTGAGGGGCCTGACACGTTTCCCTGCGGATTTATTTAATGCGTCGGTTTCTGTATTAGAGATTTGGATTCGTCCATTGGATCTCTAGGTAATTGATGTATATTTGTTTGCTAATTTTGCCACGTATTATTACGATAATTTAAATTTCTTGCGCCAGTTCCGGCTGCTGGCGTCGACTGCAAATGCCGTTGGCTTGAAAAATTTGCTTTTCCCGTCGGCAAATTTTCGGGATTCCTGTATACCATTCTTGCACCATATTGGTTTTGACGAGTATTTGGGTTATCGAATCGATAATTTTTTGTCAATTGGAGGGAGGGTTATACAAATTCTGTTGGTACACATTGTGAGGTACTGGTGTTTGCAATCTTCCCTGCCTATAACCTTGTGCACTATTGGCGCTAAAATTTTGTTCTTCTGGACAAATGGTTGCCATAATTTTTTGCATTACTGACGGAATACCTTGTTGCTGTTATGTCTCTAATCCTAAGGTAACACTCTTTCGCGATACGCCCAGTTCGATTACATTTATATCATTTTAAAACTATGGAAGTATTTCTATAATTGATTGGTTTACTGGGCTGAAAACTAACTGCTTCCTTCATCAAGGTATTTTGCATTCTAATTCTTTGTGGCACTGGATAATTATCTATTGAAAATAAACTTTTAGAAGCCTGAACTTCAAGTAAAGCTTGTCTTGCAGTCGAATCACCTAGGTGATTTAATTTTATTTTACAGTGATTTGTACAATCGTGTCAATTTCGATCATTCGTCCCACCTTCTGAACTGCAAGATCCAATGTCTGAATATTTTTGGATATTACTATTCTATATGATTTTGGGGGAAGCCCTTGTAAAAAGGCTTGTAAAATGATTTTTTCATACAATGCTCCTGAACTTTTCCAATTTTGCATTCACTGAAATCCGTACATTTTGAAGGTTTTCTCTTATACTCTGTGTGTGGTCTAAACATAATATTCTATATTTTAAGTTGTTAGTTTAACTAGTTTCGATAAATCTATCTTTGAATGCCGTTAACAATTTGTCTGTTGCATTTATTGGCAAACTGTCATCATCTCCTACAGTATTTTCAATTTGTTTTAGGAAGGTTAAGGCCTGCCCTCTTCATCTTATGAGTAGCATACCGACTAACATTTCTAGCTCTGTTTTAGTTAATTCTACAAATTGGGCCAATTGGATATTAAATTCGTCGACATCTGTTTGTCCATCATATTGCGGAATGGATTTTGTTATTTCTACATTTTTCGCGACCAACTTTTGCGCAATTAATAGTTTGCTTCGATCTTCTGACATTTTTGCGTTTGAATAACTCAAAATAATTTTTTTTTCACTTAACCTATTTGGGGGAGACAGCTATCTCATACGAGATATTGTAATAAGGTTTCCTATTAAAGATTAGTGGTTATAGGCCTATACACTTTTTCTTTTATATCTGTATCTATCAAAATATTCAAATTTAAATTAAGAAGTTTGTAGTATAACTAGTTCGCATGTTTTCTTCCAGTTTTCCGACCGCGCCACTTGTGGCAATAAGGACCGTGTGGCAACCGCGCCACTTGTGGCAATAAGGACCTTGTGGCAACCGCGCCACTTGTGACGCTAATAGTTAGCGCCACTCTTGTAACGCTATGAATTGCGCCGTTACTATTTTAAATTTGTGCCACTAAAGATTACACTACTTGTAATGGGGAGTAAGATGAATGGGATGACCGCGCCACTTCCTATGGAAGAAAATAAAATACGTAACTATAGTAGGTTAGAAGTTCTCCAACCATCAATCCATCAATACCTCTAGTGTTAATTAGAGATCAGATTCCATGGGAGCGCTGCCTATGGAGTAAAATTGAACTAGTTATCAACTGTGCGATGAGATACAGGCATATAATGAAAAAAAGCATAAATAGAAAAGTAAAAATTTTATTGTGACTTACATTTCAGGTGTACAACAACGTATGTATGTGAGCAAGGCTTCACTTCAGTCAGAATAATAATTTCATAATTACTCGCAGAGTGATAGAAACATAAGGTCTGTCATCATAATGCCTGGGTTCTGAATAATTTTGGAAATTTTCGTATAAAGTTATCCAGAAATGTTTTTATAATTGCCCTGGGAGTGGGTTGCTTCAAAAACAGAAACTAGTGTCTTAAGTTCTACGCGTCACTATCCACGCTATTAGAAAGAAACTAATTATATACGCGAACCCGATCGAAAATACCCGTGTTATAAAATCATAAAGGTCAAGATTTTAACTGTGGTTGCCTACTTGTTTAATTTTCTGCCACAAAATCGACTTTTTAATTGACCATAATTTGCTTTCTGAAAATACATTCGGTGTATGACTTACTAGTTTGTTTTATAGATTTATTTATTCATTATTATTGAATAATGTCAGTGACGTATCCAGTTTAGTTTTTAAAGCATCATTCCTTTCACTCACCTTATCACCATTATGCCGAATAATTTTCGACGTGCTCATTTTCCTTAGCATCATCACTTACTACTTGTTGGCTGTTTTCTCTTGGTGCTAGACGACCATGTAAGGAAATGCCCCGATTCAAATGAATCTTCTTACTGGCTCCTATAAAGGCTTTCCTTTCCCTTTTTTGATGTTTCTTATGCTAAAACAGTTAGCTATCTCTTTCAATTTTAGAGTTTTTTTTCCTTTCTTCTGAATTCTTTTTGTCAATTTTGACAGTCACTTTGAGTAATCTTTATTTTGTATTTGTGTCACCGAAAAAGAAACCCTTGCAAAACTTTATTCATTTAACAATTTTTTAATGATAAAATTTATTTTAATTTAGGTATGTCATCATTTCGATGAAGTATCTCAAGGTATTTTGAACAGAGGATTCGCAAACGTACAAAAATGTGTGACTAGATGCATCAAGGTTATAAAGTCTCAGCTTCCTAAACGTGACTCACAGAGGCGCAGTCACCACCTAGCAAAACACATGGACATTTTAAGCTCACTGGAAACAAGGATTTCTTTGCTTAGTATGACTTACATCAAATACATTGAAATGGGCATATCTTGTTTTATTCCCGGAAAGGTATTTCCTTCTATTTTTTGAGTCAAGATTACCAATGCGTTCAATACTGTTTTCATATTCTGGCTTTATAGATATTATTTCTATTGCTCATTCGGAATCATCCTGTGAAATAAACTATTCCAATAAAAAAACAGAAAAAATTAAAACATTAGAAAAAAATAAGCTCACTAGAAACAAGAATGCCTTTGCTTAGTATGACTTAGGTCAAATACGTTGAAATGGACGTATCCTGTCCTATTCCGGAATGTAATTTCCTTCCTTTTTTGTCAAGTCAAGATTCCCAATGTGTTAAATGCCATTTTTGTATTCTGGCTATATAGATTTTACTTCTGTTGTTTATTCGGAATTGTTCTACAAAATAAGCTATTCTATTACGCAAGCAATTATAAATAATTTAGATCAAAACCAATTTTATTTAAAAAATATATTTGGAATTATTTTTCCAAAATTTTTATTACTCAACTAGTTTAGAAAAAGTGCATTTTCAACTTCTGAAAAAGTGTATTTTCAACATTGTGTGATAGGTCCTATCGATATATTCTGGGAGGGAAAACCTTATTTTGGATTAGTTAGTCAATCATTGGTTATTTATTATTTTGGATTATTTTACAAATTATTTAGATTATTTGATAAAAATTATTATTACTCAGTTATTTTTAGAAAAAACGCATTTTTAGCCTTAAAGAAAGTGTAGCTTCAGCTTTCTATGATAGGTATTTTCGATCTGTTGGGGGGGGGGGGAGTGTCTTACTTTAGATCAATTATTCAATTATCAGCTGTTCTATTATTTTAGATTATTTTAGAAATTAATTGGATCCTTTTAGAGAAAAATACTTCAATTCTTAATTCTTTATCAGTTACCTAATGATATACCACTTGCCTTGATAAGTATATAGTTTTCAGTAGTTTAGGGGGGGGGGGGGATGGTGGTTTACACAGATGCAGATCTTCTTAGACAATATTGCCTCATAAAGTAAGGAACAGATAATTGGTTTTGTATCTATCCTCATTGAAGGTAATAATAATCCGTAAATGGTTATAGAGCCCATACCTTGTGGCACCTGCTACGCTCAAGCTCCCCAGTTACGGTTGCGAACCACTCTGTAGCTATGAATGTTCATAAACTATTAAATGAGTAATAGAAAATATAACTCTACATGAGTACACAGTTCAAAAATTTTAGGAGAACGTCAAAATTATTCAAATCAAGATGAATAAGTAAAGGAATGGGATAGGGATTCCTGGCTGGAATGCCAACAATTTTTAGTTAACGTTTTTCCGAATTTCTTGTGAGTTGATCCTTTAGGCTTCGTAAAAACCATCATTTCTTTAAACCAATCGTAGACTCAATCCTCATCCTTCCCTGTTATTTATGTGTGATTTCTAGAAGGTCAAATTTTCAACCACGTCCCTTTCATAATAGGCAAATGCTGTTTTGTGAATTAATCACAAAATTTTCTACTCTCCATAACAGTGTTTTTCCCTCCTGTTTCTGAAAAGCTGTGTTTTTAGGCTCTTGTGTTTTTAGATATCTTGGGCTTGTCAGACTACAATTGCCTTGTGCAAACCCATATCATTGGATTGAATTATGGGGGTGGGATGATAATACTCAGAACCTGAAACGATGATTCAAGGTTTTTAAACGGTTTTCAGAATATATTTTATTACCTAATACTTTGATATTATCATGTTATATCAGTCTATTTTGAAATGGACGCTCTCCTAGGGGAGATGAGTGTTTACCGAAAGCTTAATAACTTTGCTATTTTGATTCGCCAGTAGTCTAAGAGATATGAAAAACGGGTCGTCAAATACCTTCACGCTAGAATAAGACCCAAAATGCCCTCAACGAGCGTTTAAGAAAGCAGTTTTAGTCTATCTATTTGTGTTTTCAAAATTTCATTTTGAAAACACAAATTTCATTTTGAAAACATTACTTTAAAATCATATCAATATTGCGCACTCTGAAACATCTCCGTAATTGTTTTTATTTATATATATATATTTTTTTTTTGGGGGGGGAGGGGGGGGGCTAGCTGATTGACCCAGGAAAGAGTATGGCAGCCTAATTTTTTGTATGACTCAAGACTTGACCTCTATCAAGACCTGTTTAATTGTGTTGGACTTCAGATTGCGTTGCTGCCAAAACCTTATTCGGGTTTGGCTTTATTTGTTTTTTTGTTTTTCTTGCTGTGATGGTGTAAGTAGTCGAAAATAAGACGACTGAGGTTTTTATTTGTCTCTAATAATGACAGTAAAATAATGAACCTAAATTCATTACATTTGACGTTAACGCTATCTGCCTTTTGGAAAGAAGCCGCCAGATTATATTCTTAAAGATGCCTTCAGATAGCTTTCAAAGCTTAAAAAATTCAAGCGGAGGTGTAAAGAAGAAAGAGTGGTTCGGTAAATTTGCGAATGTCTATACCGGTTATGGCATACGGATGCAGACCGAAAGCTTACTGGTGCCACTCAGATGCAAGAAAAGTCCTCTTAAGTTTTTTTGTGGCGCCCTTTATTGTTACTATTCTATAAGGCATTTATTTCAAGAAATTCTATCGCAAGCACCGAAGGCAGAGTTTGAATGTTGGGGCCAATAAATTAAAGACAGAACAAATAAATAAGCATAAGAAGCAACAAAAACTAAATAAATTGCCAAAAGAATGCCAAAATTAAAATTATCAGAACGAAAATCTGTTTATTACACATTAAATTGAGATTGGTCATAACATGTTAAAAAGATGAAAATAGGTAAAAGTTAATAAAACAAACAAGAAAAATATAAATACAAGGAAATTAAAAGGAATATTAAAAAAAGGAAAGAAAACAATAAACAAGCGAATAAACAGAATTCATGGGCAGTGCCTGCACCAATTAGTAAAAAGAGGGAAACTAATTTTTTGTTCATAATGTAGAGGAAAAAGTTTTTTCATACCCGGAGGTCCAGCAGCGAACTGAAGACAAGGTAGGAAAAGCCTGGGAAACAGCCCGAAGAGGTCAAAATATGAATGGGAAGTGTCGTTTCAGAAGATGGTGTTCCCTGTGACGGTTTATTGTTGCATTGTTCTTAACCAATAATGATCAGTGTGTTTATTGTACTTGTAAAAAATAATGACACTTCGTCAGAATTTGTCCATAACTATGATTCTTGTTTTACTAATAAATGTATCTGATTGATTAAGAAACCATCATTCTTGATAAATTATATATATTTTTTAAGCAATGACGTCAACTGAAAGAAACTTACTCCAGTATCAAGTTATGATAATTCTAAATAAATTTTGACTAAATTGAGCGGTTTAGGATTGGTTCTTTATAAAAACAACTTCAATTTTAAATAAAAGACCTAATAGAAGAACCATACCAACGGAATGGTTCCTAAAGCAGGCCTTCATTTGCATATTTCTTACTTACTTAGGTCCTGGCCATCCCCATGGGACGTTTTGGGGCCACTCCTCTTGCTAGCTCATGCGTAAGGGCTCGGTACATTGCTCTGTCTGGTGCGATACGTGATAACTGGGCTATCTTGACGTTGTCGAAGTGGAAGTTCTCCATCCATCATTTTCGTGGTCTACCTCGTAAACGAAGGCCAGGAAGGGATCCTTCGAGGGCGATTTTTGGGAGGTGGCTTGGCTCTATTCGATTTGCATGTCGGCAAAATTTCCGATTGATTCATTTGAAGCCAAAACTATGTGGCTAGTTCAGTGCGTAGGCTTCGGACAAAATTAGCTGAGATTGAAACAAAACAAATAGGAGTTTCTATCTTGAATGGCCTACGTAAGGTGTATGCAATCTTCCATTTACCTTATTGTGTGCCAGTGCTACCGTTGTAAAAATAACCGTAAAATAAAAACTGGGTAAGTAAATTTGTGAAATAAGGTAAAATTGGTAAAATAAGGTAGAACCCGGGTAAAATAAGGTACTTCCTTTGGAATATAGTGAAAAATTGCTGTTTTATAGTTGTCCTTTGGCTAGAAGACCAGTTGAGCATTTTTTTTGTCGATCATTTTTCAGCTTTCAATGAGGACTTTTAAAGATGTTGATTTTCCTGGACTTAAAAACGTAATGCCCGTCCTCTAGAGTTTCATCAGTTTAATCAACAGTCCAGTTTATCTCTTTGGTAATCTTGTGCCTAGTGTAATATCCCAGTGCTTTGACAGTGCCTAATTTTCGACTACTATTTTGTAAGAATAAATTTCAAAACTTAATTTTATTTTTCTGTTTCTTGTTTTGTCACAGTTAATTCAATTTACGGTTGTACTGGTTGAAACAAGAACGACGCATTGGCAGGATGCCCGGAAAGCATATAATCTGGGCTATATATTTGCACATTAGGGGAGAGAGGGTTGAAGGTTAAGTATAGCAGAGCTGCATGCAAAATGTGTTAGCTACAATTATTATGCATTTAATAAAGTAAGAATAGTTTCCTTAACAAGTTTTCTTCTCAATAGCCCCTAATCAGGACATTTACACAAATTTTTGCTTATAGACCTTATATATCATATCTGTAAAGGGAAATAAAATTCTTGCTTACAACCTTAACTATATAACAATTAAATAAAAAAAAAGAACGTTTTTCAATTGAAAGTAAGGAGCAACATTAATACTTAAACGAACAACAATTATTGCGTATATGAGGGGGTCCCCCCTCAACACCACCTTCTTCACGCTAAAGTTTTTTATTATTAAAAAACAGCTTCTTTTTGTTCTAATTAAGCACCCCCTGAGTTCAAACTCTAGCGTAAAGAATGAGGTATTGAGGAGAGGTCGCCCCTCTCATATACGTAATAATCTTTTTTGGTTTTAAGTTTTATTGTTGCTTTTTACCTTCAGTTGCAAAAAACTTGCTTTTTTGTTTAATTTACGATCGTTTTTTTAAACAATGGTGAGAAATCCGACTCCACCTTAACTGGAAAAATCCCCTGCCATAGAAAGATCCTCTAGGTAACTCAATACTACTGCTACTGATAATAACTTACCACAGCACCAAGCCGCCTAAGGCCAACATAGCTTCACATGCTTCTCCTTCAAGCCTCCCTCTTTCCACTTTCCCAGGAAGTTCCCATTTCCGTTAAATCTTTTCTTGCCGCTTCTTTTCACCCCAACCGAGGACGACCAGCTTTCCGTTTAGTCCTAGACGGTTGGCTAGTCTGTCTGGTACCCCAAACAATCCGTAGCCCCATTTCTCTTCAAAACATATGGCAAATTTTCCTCCATTTTTTGGAGCGCCCATGCGTAAACAATGGGCAAATTTTATATATTATTGAGCTTTCCCCAGGGGCTGTGGGGGCATGTTATCTTCAAAGGGATAGCTGTTGAAACTTTCAGCTGTGCTGCACAAAATAGCCTTTTCAAGATTTTGGTCGGCTGATTTTGGGAGAAAAGGGCCATATTCCAACATACAAAATTTAATAATTTTTACTTTAATATACTTTATCGTTCTGATATGCTTTGTTAAGTCAGACCGCCTTTTAGACCCGAGACACAATTCGCGTTTTTTCTCAAACGGTGTATAGAATAAGCTTCCGATGGACACATCGGGTGAAAAAACAAAATACAAAAAACCTTCGGTAAAACAAACGTCGATGGCAGCAATACAGCCGTCTATTGTCACTACAATTAACGAAGAAAAAAATGAACGATCTTTATTTTAAAGCCTATGCCGGGATGGAAGCAGAACAGAACAGAAGGGGACACGCTTGGCATTTTTATTTATTTATTTTATTCGTTTAACTGTTAATGACCGCTGAATGTCTATGTTTGCAGAGGGTTTGTCATATATATGTATATATATATATAAAAAAAATAATTTGGAAGCATAAATGAATTCTTTTTTGCGAAGGGAGAGGACGATTGGACGATTGTAAAAACAAAAGCTAGATATTTGATTTGGGAGTGTCAGTAAATTCAAAGAAGTTTGAAGTGTCAGGGGATTGGACCCAAATTAGTTCCTGCCTTTGACCCTAAGTAAATCAAAGTGTATTTATCATAAATAAATAAAAACGAAACTTGAATTCGTTTACATTAAGAAAATTTGTACCTATTGGATTTCGGAATAGCTTCTACGTTGACTGCTCCCTCTCCCCAACACCTATACCTGTAATTAATTGTTATGAACATAAGGGGGCCATACGATGTATTTTCCAATATGTCGGGGAGGGGGGGGGGACAAATTTGTCATTTTTCAGTTATTTAAATGAAAATACAAAAAGGCCTATAACCTATTTATGATCTAGTTTGATCAATATGATCTATTATGATCGACTGATGGTAGAATTTTTATCACCCAGTATGTCTGTGCTAGAGCAGCGACGGCGGAAAAATCCATGTTTGTCTAGGGCTCTAGACAGGGCAACAATGCTGCAAACCCATGGGATAAATGATATTACTTTTTTTTAAAAGGGGAAAAAAACTAATGTCAAATACCAATTTATCACTCAATCATAAACACTTCACAACGAACTTGACCTGTGCAGTTAACAATTATATTAGTTTCCTTCGCCCTGCTGTGTATCCAGTAAAAATCACAAAAAGATTATCTTATCCAAACCTGTTTCTCCGGGCCGGTAGGTAGCTTTGCGCGATAAAAACTACAAAGCGCCGTAAAATATATCAGTAAAACATGTAAAATACTGGTAAAATAAATAAATGACGTAAAATAGTGCAATAGGTTAAATACCAATTTTACGGGGGTTCGTGAAATTACGGTAAAATATGTAAAATACCCAATTGTACCGTGACCAATCTTACTGTGACCAATTTCAGCATTTATAACACTAGACAGCGCATCCATATTATCAGCACGACTATTATTAGGTAAATAATTTACTCAATGCTATAAATTATATGTATTTGAAGCAAACAAACTGAGTGTATGATCGGTAAGAGACAATTGGTCTTCTATTTTCCAGGGAATATATGCCAATGCATAAAAGCGTGCCCAGAATCCATGGCACTTCTCGGGTTAACGTTTCAAATATTGTCTCAAAATATTTTTGATTTATATCAATATTTGATGCGTTAACAATATTTACGGATTGATGCCTTTTTGAGACGTACAAACATGTGATAGAATGATTGATTTAAAATCTAAAAAAAAATTATATTTTTTAGGTACTAGACGAGCTCTATTCTGTGATACGCTATGTGATGCTCTGTGGAACAGCGCCAAAAAACACTGGTGAAGTATTACAGGAACTTCGAGACATCTCATCAATGGCAATGGAACACTTTGATGAAAAGGTGGCACCTTTTTTAAAGAAGCGTGAAACTTCTACATTTCAATTGGGAGGTGGAGGTAAGCTCATGTTTTTGTTCCTTACTTTTATTCTGTAGGGGAAGAGGAGGTAAATAGTTGGAATTCGTCCAAGTGTTGGGAAAAAGTTTTAGTTTGAATTAGCCTGGCAAGAAATGACAAGTGAAATAAAAGCAAAGGAACAGAAATAGCAACAAAAAACTTGTAAATATGCAAAATAAAGTAAAACAAGACTTGAACCTTCATACCTAGCAGCATGATGACACCAGGAATATAAAAAAGATAAAAAAGAACTGATAAAATATAAAGCGAGGGGTAAGCAAACAAGGTAAAAAAGAAACAATAATATGGTTGTTGATAGCAGTGGCGTATCCAGGATTTTATTTCGGGGGGGGGGGCGTCAATCTATCTTTTTATAGCAGTCATGTGAGCAAGAAAATTATCTATTATAGTACAAGATTTCAGGCGGGGGGTATGGGGGGGGGGGTAGCTAGGTAAAGAAATGAAAAGTACACACTTGTCATGAGTATTTCTAGTTGTAGACTTTTTTTTGTTTGAGAATGGATGACAAAATTTTGCCAACAAAGTCAGAATTAAAAAAAAAAGGGTAGAAGCAGTGAGTTTCTATTTTGGGCGAGTAGATGTTTTGGAACTGCCACGAAGTGGCGGAATTTAGAAAATATAAAAAAAAAGATGTGCATTATTCCTTATATTTGCCTATGGGACCCTTGTTTTAGAGAACCAAATAAATAAAAAATAATATTATATCAAAGACAATTGCCCAGAATTTGGTTTTGGAGGGATGGGGGCCTCAGTCTATCTATTATAGCAGTCATTGAAGCAAGAAATGTATTGACATTAACATTGTTTACAGAGGATGAAGCACAATTAAAGTTTAAAAAACAGAATCAACTGCACTTAGAGAAACGAGCAACGAAGGACGACCTAACCTCTCACAGTAACAGCCGCTGGTCTTTTTTGGCTGCAAATCGATCAAAAGCTTGGTCCGCATCGACCTGGATATCGTGGTTCAGGGTCATGTGAGCTAGTCTGTTCAGACGCTCCTTGCCCGTTGAGCTCCGCAGATAGGTTTTGAATCGCTTAAGACAGCTAAAACTCCTCTCAGCAGAAGCAGTAGTCACTGGTAATGTCTGAAAAATCGTCAAAAGCCTTTGAATGCATGGGAAAAATTTTGCATCACATGACGTAAGAGTCGAAGCAACAGTTGTTGGTTTCTCAGACATTCCGAGCCACTTCTGTTTCCAAAAGACTAACTCACATTCGAGCGCACGTCTACCCCCGTGAAATTCCTCGTAAACAGCAACAGCGTTCACAAATTCATTAATATTTAATGACTCGCTGTTAGCTGGCAAAATCCTTCCGATTTTGAAAGATGCCTCCTGATGGCGCAAAAATCTTTGATCAAGTTCTTCAATAAGTGAAGCAAAGTAAGGTTCGAACAATGAATCGCGATAAAAACGTTGATGGACTCATTATCGTTGATGGAATTTCGGCGGATAGACCTTGGAACAGCGGGAGCCACATTTAACTCTTGTGCAAGCTCGTAGGTTTTCTGAAAAATTGTTTCAAAATTATTTTGTTTTGACTGCAGTAAAGTAGCAGAACATAGCTTAATATGCCGACAGCACTTAACTAAGTCTAAATCTTTGGCTTGCAGCGCCTTAGAGATAGAGAGCATTATGGCACTTATAAACTCTAGCATAGCCATCGTGAAGATAAAACTAAATTCGGTTGGTGCTGAAACCAACGCATTCGCTTTTGAAATAACTTTCGTATCGCACCGTATGCTACCAACTATTTCCTTAAGTACGGAAATAATCGCACAATACAAAGACATAAAAACTAAAATGCAATCATGACGCTCCACCCATCTCGTTTCGTACAACTTCACAAGCTTCCTCACAGGACTATCGGGACAAATGACAGCGACCGCTTCTACAAACATATTTGTTCTTATTGGTGAGGATGATAAAAAATGATGTAATCTGCGGAATGGTAGCAAAGGCTGACCTTACAAGTCCTACCCTGCTAGTTTTATATAAAGCCAAATTTAAGCTTTGCAATGCACAGTGGATGTAGATTAAAGTAGATTTTTTTTCCTAATTTCTGCCTGTGCACCAGAATAGCAGCCTGACATATTGCTGGCCTCATCAAAACCAATCCCCACAAATTTCTTCATTTTTAAACCGAATGCAATGCATTGGCCAATGATTTGTTCCACTACTGCAGAGCCGGTGAGACTTCCACAACCATAAAACCCGAGAAACCGCTATTCAAGTAAAGCACGAGTTTCATATTAGTATCTGACTACAAGAACTAACTAGAACTAATTAGGCTTGTCAGCATGTATATCAATAACTGCACAACGAACCTGAAGAATCCTTTGATGCTATATGCTGATGACTGCAAGCTCCTAGGACTGGCCCAGAACGACCTAAATCTGTCAACTATGCAAGAAGATCTGGACAGACTATGTAGATGGTCATCGGATTGGTGTCTACAGTTCAATGCCTTAAAATGTAAAGTTCTACATCTTGGACGGAATAATCCAAAACTTGCATATCACATAGGACACGCCCAGCTTGAGGCAGTCAGTGAGGAGAAGGACCTGGGGGCTATTGTTGACAATGAGCTGATGTTTCACTGCCACGCACGAGCTCAAGCTGAAAAAGCAAACCAAGCCCTTGGGCCTCATAAAGCAAACTTTTACCACCAGGAAGTTGGGAGTTATTACGAAACTGCACAAAGGTTTGTTCCGTCCTCACCTAGAATTTGGCATGGCCCTAGCCTCTCCGTACTATAAGATGAATGTGAAAGTATTTGAGAGTGTCCAAAGAAGAGCAACTAAGCTTATCTCTGCATTCAAAGAAAAATCTTACAAGGAACGTCTCACCTTACTCAAACTCCCTACCTTAGTATACCATAGGAAAAGAGGAGACGTAATAGCAACCCGTAAGTTGCTAGAAAATGACCTATTAAGTCATGTCTTTTCCGTTTTTCTCAGTCCGTTCCGTCCCACTCTGGAACAACCTATCTGAAGCCACCATCCAATCTTAAACTCTAAATACCTTCTAGAAAGAAGCTAATAAAGACCTGGCCAACACCGAATGGAGCCTTAACTCGGATGTCAAATCATAACTTTGGAACACCACCAGCAAGATTCCTACAGGAGGCCCAAAACCACCATATCTCGCTGGACATGCGATATAAGGTAATTTTCTTTCTTTCCTCCCACGTGACCTTTCCGTTTCAGTACTTAGCTTACACTAGAATTATAGCAGCGTTTGAAACTTTGAACGAACCATCACCTCTTAGTCCGATTTCTTATTACAATTCATTCATTGCAGAGAAGCTAGTGCTTATAGGTGCGGGGGTTAAATAGTGAGAAAAATTCCTTGACATCTTGTTTGATTACAGAAGGCGATTGTACTTTTGATGATAAAATAATGACATAAGCTTGCTGGAGAAATGGATAGCCATTTAACAAGAAATGAAAAAAGAACTGGTGTTGCAAATAACTTAAAAGCGTGATTATTTCGGAACTTACTATATTGGCACTTAAAAAAGAAGAAGAAAAGAAATTTCGGGGGTGGGGGACCGGGCCGCTCCTGCCCCCCCCCCCCTGGATACGCTACTGGTTGATAGGGATTTTTTCTTTAAGGTTCGTTTTGTCGACTGGTTAAGTGACAATCAAATCGTAAGACTGAAAGCCGTATTCATGTTTTAGTTAGATGAAAAGCCAAGTGAAAGTTATCATCGGATTTAGCATCTGGATCCTTGAATCGACGGCAAAGAAGGTTGTCCAAGTTTGATTCCCCTTTGATATGCTGTTTTCATGGATGACTAAATTTTAGGATTGAAAATCAATCCAATTAATTGGATCCCTTTGCAATTTCAGTTTCAGTGCTCCTTTATGTTTAGATTCTTGTCTTTAAGGCTGTCAAATAAGACTCTAAGGGAGGAGGGGCAAGTTGTTTGTAAGTTTGAAAAATTTTATGTTCAAGATTATGTACTGTTGCCCCCCCCCCCACATCAGTGAACATGGAATTATGAATCTGCCTGTAGAGTTTGAGCGTAGTAGGTGTTGAACGGTGTGAACTCCAGGCTATCTTGAAGGTGGATTACCACCAGTATAACTGATGGTAAGTTGGTCATTCATTGTTTCTTCTCTTATCTGTATCATTGTTCCTGGGGAATTTCACGTCTGTTGTGTGGGCAGTTAATTGGTAATCATTTAATCTGTTTATAATACTTGCTATGAATGTCAGCATTTCAGTGTTGATATTGTCAAAGCAAATTTTGCTATAAAGCATCACCAAAAATGCTTTACAGTTAACAAATCTGAGCTGTTTCGATTGGTTTATCTTCAACTATTGTCTCTTGTCAATTGTTGGTAATTACCAAGAGTTGTTGCTCTTAGTAATTGAGTATTTTTTTTCTCATTTTATATACACTTAGCTTTTTGGGTATGTAAAAGGCCGGTATAAAATTTATCTTGGCTGCATAAACACGACTTAAAAATTACAAATGTCAAACCAATTAAAAAATAAGCATTTGCGTATATATATTTTATATCTTAAACAGTTATTTTTATGTCTTTCAAAAGAATGAATTGTAGAACATTTATAGGGCACGGTTTTAAAGTACATTCACTTGAGTTTTATTTTAGATAATGGAACTGCAAATGAGTTTATTGAACTCTATTCTGATGTAGTTGAAGGTAGGAACAGATTGGGAATGATGGAAATGATGTTGTCCCTTCAAAAATACAAGTATGGCGTACATCTCCTTAGAAATCAGGTAAATAATGGTGCTAATCTATTTGATCCGGTTAAATACCTATGAAATTAAATGTGTCGAGTCCTCACAATTCAGATTAATGACTATTACTACCCCTTTTTTCATTATGATTATTACTAGGTTCCTACTTCTGATTACTATTCTATTAGTGGAGTAAAAATACGGCTTGACCTCGGGGAATTTGCAACAGAATATTTTTCTACACCAAAATGTTCAGAAAAATGATATTAATTACGCAAAATAAAATCCACCCGAATCTCCCTTGCACATATGTCCCAAATTTGCCCTTGAGGGGGGGGGGGTGGGGCGGGGGAATCGATTTTTGTGTTAATAAATCTTTTGGAGTTTAATAGTCGTTTCCTATCAAATCAAGCATCACGAATCCGGATACGACGTAAGAAATCCAGTTCTCTGTATCAGGGTATCAATTTTTACCTTCATGGAATGGGGGGAGGGGTGGGTAAAGTACGCAGATCATTATTTGACGGATTCCTGCGACTAAAGAATCATTCTATATGAAATAGTGTAGTGTATTGCCAAATATGAGGTCAAAAAGCAGTTTTGTTTTACTATTTACCTGATTTCCACCTCTGAAGGGCCTGTAATATGAGGGGATGCTAAGTATAACTTCTTGAAAATCACTTCTTCAGTCGAGATAAGAACTTCAGATCAAACAGTTATAAAAAGAACGTATAGAACTCAGGTAAATTAATCACAAAAACATTTTGATTTTAAACCACAATCTAAAGCTAGTTCATCTTCCTACTCGTCTTCGTTATCGCCCTCATCCTGTCTAATAAGACGAGAATATGCGGCATGTACAGTATAATTAACAAATGAAAAAATAGAATAATAAATGCTTCTGCCAGATAGATGGTGGTATGGTATCACGGCAGGAATAATCATTCTCAAGGTTTTGGGAACTAATAAATTTACACCGTTTTTTCACACAGTTTATTCATAGGGAAATTCATGCCGCAATACCTTACTGACCTAAGATACTTCTTGTAATTCACTTTAGTTTTTGTTTTAAATCCACAACATACCTCGATTATGGGCGGCCACAGTCATTCCAAACTCTAAGCCAGAATTTAGCTTTGTTTTTCACTGCCTTTAATTTGGGATCTGTTGACCAGATTGATTTTTGAGAACCAATGCGGACACATTCTAACGGAACAGCTGTACATTCAACTTCATTCAGACAAGAAACTATTTCTTTATAATAGAAATTTAACTCAGAGACTGTGTCAGGTCCCACATATTAGAGCTGTAATAAATGATAAGGGTATACTTATAAGAGATAGCAGGGATGTAAGCGTTGATATGTCTAACGAGATATCTGCTTTTCTCCAATTGTACTTGGAAAACCATTTAGATTTCATTTTCAATCTCAAATGTTTTGGAACACAAGGCAGCAAAAAAAAAAATAAATAAATCACAGATAGTGGTAGGTGGTCAATATCACGGACATCATGAACAGTTATAATTGAAGAATAGATGCATGAAGAGCACACAATGTGTTCAAAGCCAGTAGTACTTTCGGAGTGATTTAGGATTTGTGATTCACCTATAGCAATTAGTGATTCACCTATAGTGATTTAGGAAAGGTAGAGATTTAGGAATGATGCGGTATAGCGAGAGACAATCAAGAAAATAATCCTTTCTAACACAGTCAAAATTGATATTTATATTAAGATCACCAATCCCTATGTAATTTAGAGATTGAGACACTAAGTGATTAATCAAACCTCTCAGAGAAGGACAAGCCTTCGCGATGTTGTAATTGAGCGGTTAGATCTATTTTCATACGGGAAATAGGAGTTGATCAGACATGGATGGCTAAGAAATATTCATCTTGATGATAAAAGAATTGGGTGTGAAAGTGTGCATTACGTTTAAAGCTGCATATCAGACCCCCTGGTGGACGGCTACAGGTTACCCTGACAGCGGTTGGAAATGATAAGTGATTAAGATTTTGGTGCCGAAAATTAAGACTAGCTGATGTCAAAAGATACTCTTACAAACAAACGAGATCATACTGGATGCATAGTTAATTAATGAAAAGGTCTACCCTTAGTTCTGTTAATATTCTACGATTTTACAGAAAACTGAAAAGTCACTGATGTCGATTCGGGTCTTTTTTTAGTCTCTCTTGCATAAGAGGACAAACTAAGCTGTAAAATGGGTGATTTTTATCGTAGTTAGCTCATCTTGGGTGGAGTGCATGATTTATCTTTATTAGAAATGTGCGTTCCAGCACAACGGGCGCATTTGGGGATATTAACTGGAAAAGCGTGCCGAAATTTTATCGGGGGTGTGACATTTAAAACTGCATCTGGGAAGTTCTTTGTATTGGTGGACCCGAAAAAATTCATAGTCAAGCT
Organism: Artemia sp. Qi Xiang Cuo; assembly: GCF_049724085.1. NCBI lineage: Eukaryota > Metazoa > Arthropoda > Branchiopoda > Anostraca > Artemiidae > Artemia > Artemia sp. Qi Xiang Cuo. The sequence continues at coordinate 69,825,848 of NC_142800.1, forward strand.
TCACTCTCCTTTAAAAAAGTTGAGTGAGAATAAAAGTCCATGAACTCCAGTCTAACAAACAGATATGATCTAAGTCTCTTTGCAATTTTAATAGCCTATAGAGTAGAGGGTATATCAGTGTCCGCTCTGGTTGGTACACCTCGTATAATTAAAAACCAGCTCCTCCATTACAGAGTCATTGTTGTTGATTTTTAATGTTTTGGGTGATTTTATGGCAACAATGGCTTTAAATAAATCCAAAAAAAATAGGTAGCGCAGTGAAAATTATAAAGCGTCGATAACAGTGGCTTTTTTTGCATGTACAAGGTGGTAATGTTTACAAACATTAAATACAGCTATGTTTCGTGTTGATAATCTTGTCTGTTCTTGATTAATAAAACAACCTGCTGCCACTAATTTCGAATTCTTTTTGTTTGTAGATTGGGGAGCACCAGAAGAAGTTTTTGGAACTAGAGAAAAGGGCATTGGAGCAAGAGAAAAAGTTTTTGATTCAAGAGAAAAAGATTTTGGAACAAGCAAAAAAGTCTGTTGAACAAGAAAAGCTATTATTTGAATTAAGTCGTCAAGTGGCAAGCCTTATGGATTTGGCTGAGCCAACTGGAACCAAAAGAAAAGTAGAAGAGAGTCACTCTGGCATGTCAAAAATGTCAAAAATCGGTAAAATTTCGTGCTTTACAGAGTTACAACGTGTTGAGATAAAAGGTGATGAATTGAATTTTGATGGTCCATCTACCAGCTACTCTGTTTCAATCGAAGTGCCAAGAAGTAATGACATTTTTTGTGGTGCAAAAACTATTAAGGACGTAGTTAAGGACAGCGTCCACTCAAAGAAAGGAGATTCACACAACTTAAAGGGGAAAAATAAGAGAGGTGTTGCTATACCTCTTCAAAATCCAAAGCGAGTTACAAGGTCACAATCGAAAGCCCATTAATGGCACCACTGTTGTTTTTTATTTTACCCAAGGTTCGCGCAGAAAAAGTTGCTGTGGTGGTTAATATTCGGCTATGGCATTTATGAGCAATTTTACTTGACATTGTAGTTCCCAAAGGGTTCTAAGTTTTTTTTATTCCTCAGTCATGATTACTCTTTCTATTATTTGGCTGAATTATTATTATTTAGATGCCAATTATTATCTAGATGCGTGGTAAAAATAGAATCTTTTCAAGTACATAAATTGCTTTCCGAAGCAAATAAAATTGTTACACTAAACTGCTGGGCAAGTGAATATTGCTTCTATGTGAACCTAGGGTTAGAATTGGCGCGAACTCAGGTTATTTCAGGGATCCCATTGTCATCATACTGTTTAGCAAAAATTTAATAGCCTAAACATGAGGGGTCGGGAATACCCTTCTCAATGTAAGATTTTCCCTTATGAATATTACCTATGCTTAGTGTTTGATTTTTTTTAGAACTCTGAATTAAGATCTGTAATTTGAAATAGTGGTCTTGGTAATCCAAAAGGAGGTATATGACTTTTGTTTAAGACTGAGACCCCCCCCCCCCTCTATCCAGTTTTTGATTAATTAAATTAATATAATAGATGTTCGTTTTCAGAACAGAATATCTTTGATATTTGGAGGATATGTAGTTTAGCAAGATAAATAAAATTTCCAGAGATTTTCATTTCAACTGACTGCTGAAAATTCTAATCACCAGACCTTATTATTTTCTTTAAAATGTCAAAGAAACCCTGCTGAGAAAGTGATTGTTTACCATATTTTTCAACCTATATTTGTTTACCCGTATTTCTTACCCTATTTTTTCATCCTATTTCCTAGCTGTCAGGCCTAAAGGTCGTAAGTGATATTTCAAAAGTTTTAAAGTAATGGCTGAGTTAATCATTTGCTAAGCTGTTCTCAAAAAGGAGGATCAGCAGGGTAATGCAGAACAAATGTTGAGGATTGAAGTTTGATTCAACACACAACACACTAGCAACCCTCTCTCTGAGAACAACTTAGCAAACGATTTTGGGGATTAACTCAGCAACGTGGAAATTCAGATACGACGTTTAGTCATGACATACTCATATTCCGTTAATAATTACATTTTGTCGTTTTTTTTTGGGTTGTTTTAAGGTGTCTCTCATTTTATCTCGGTAAATTATGGAGACGAGAATATGGAGATCTTGCACTGCTTTATTAACCCAATTTTGGGGCATAAAAACTGATCTTGAGTCAATCTGCTGATCCACAGTTTATCATCTTTTGAGTCAGTTGTTGAGTAACTAAAGTCAGTAAATTGATTATTTTTACATTATTAAAGTAGATAATTAATTAAGGTAAATAGTTTTATTAAATTGAATAATTTTATCAAATTGTATAATTGTTAATAATTATTATACATCATTAATTATCATACTGGTCGTCCTCGGTATATAAAGCTCGTCTCGACTTTTCTGATATTTCACTAATATTTAGTACTATTATATAATTAAACCAGACAACCCTTGAAGGAATAAGGAGAATGTGTTATTATTAATAGGTTGTCTATTAATAATCATTAGAACTCTCCCTTGGCGACTTAAGCTAGACTTGCCTTCTGTAAAGACTCGTTATTGTCGCATAGATAAATTATATTTTTTATTTTTTTGCGGTTTTATCTATCCTTTTTCAAATGACGTCTTACCTCTAACTGCAGTACGAACGTGCCACTGTACACGTGGTTCATTTTATACCTTTGACAGGAAAGAAGACTAAGAGGCTGATGCAATAATTTAGTCTGGTGTTTTAAGATTGGTTTAGTAAGAATTAAAAGCTGCTTGCGCAATCAAAAGTGCTGGCAGAACATTTCAGGAAAGATTTCCTGGCAGAACATGGCAGGAAAGAAGACTAAGAGGCTGATACAAGAATTTAGTCTGGTGCTTTAAGATTGGTTTAGTAAGAATTAAAAGCTGCTTGCGCAATCAAAAGCTCAACATTTCCTGGCAGAACATGGCAGGAAAGAAGACTAGGAGGCTGATACAAGAATTTAGTCTGGTGCTTTAAGATTGGTTTATTAAGAATTAAAAGCTGCTTGCGCAATCAAAAGTGCAACATTTCCTGGCAGAACGTGAAAACATTCAAACTTTGACTTACTTACTTGACTTATGTCTCCTACCGGGCGCTGCTCGGCGTAGAGTGACGTCTGCCTCCTCCATCCACTTCGGTCCATGGCAAGCGTTTGCACATCGCTCAACCTGATATTTGCCATCGTCAGGAACTCGGACAGGCTGTCAGACCATCGTTTCTTCGGTCGGCCGCGAGGTCGCTTCCAACCGGCTTTGACAGGGTCGAAGTCATGGATCGTTTTCGCAGGTATGGGTGGAGGCATTCGAAGTAGATGTCGGATAAATTAATAATAAATTAATATAAGTTAAACTAATCCTCGAAATGAATGATATACTTCTTTTGTTATTTTGTTTATTGTATTCAATTTAATTCACATTCAAGTACATGTCACATAAGGCGGGGATTCTAGAGACTTTGGAGAATATTAGTTTCTACCACAGAAATATACGGATTTTTATTACGTAATAAGTCTTAAAAATAGAGAAACCCATATCTCGTCTTTGTTCAACAAAGTTCTAACGAAGAAATTTCCCTTTGGGGGCAGCATGAGATCTACGGGCGTGGTTGGTCTGTCCGTAAAACAATTAAATAAACTTTTTATGCATTAATATTTGAAAGAATTTACTAATTTACCGGATTCTGTATCAAAGTTTATATGGATCCAATTTGAAAGTATTTGAATTTTTCTCCTGTTTTATTTTAAAATAAGTTAAAGCAGTTTCTTTTATTTTAAGCATTTTTTTTTTATTAAGTTTACAATGATTAAGTTAAGATTGCGTAAATATGCTGATAATTGGCTAATTAAAAAAAATGCAGACTCTTATATCTATTGTTGCCTTCTAAAAAAATTGGTTGTTTTATTTCCGATTCAATATAAGTGAAAAATAATTAAGAGATAACGATATTTGTTTTGTTTTATAATCAATATTAGGTTTTCACTGGGCAATGCTGGATTGCGGTAGTTGTTTCTTTTTAGGCAAATCTGAGTTTTCTATTGTCAGTTCCTTGTACTCTTTGGTTTAACTGTTGTAGGTATTTGATGATGATTATGGTTGAACCTGTGTTAAAAGAGGAACAATGGGGGATTGAATTGGTTCTAAACTCAAGTTCGATTCTTTCATTTATTATAATATGTATTCTTGAAAAATTTATGTTTCAATACGTCTTTTATTTTTCTTCTTTTCTTTCATTAAAGTAATTTGAGAGTTTATTCTGCTTATTTCTAAGGTTTTTGGTAATCAATTAGCTGCGATATTGCCTTTAAACATCATTTCTGCCGGTAAGGTTATATAAATTGAGCCAGACTTAGGCCTAATCTGTACTACGAGGAACTCACCGCAGCGCGAAGCTGCCTGAAGTCAGCAGTTCCTTGGCTATATTTAACTCGAGAGTCGCCACTTTGGAGGGAAAAAGGCCCTGCGACAGGTGATCTGGCTGGAACTGCAGTTCTCATAGGGTTTCCGGGTGCGTCTGTGTCTACTGCAGAGTCATTGTCAATTAAGTGGCAGTTCTACATACTTTTGAAGCATATTTTTGCCAATATTTATGGATTTTTATAGCGTTATTTGTCTTCATCCAATATCATTCTTAAGTAGAAATTCATCAATTAGTAAAACTTTTGGTGGGCCAGATTTAATCCATTAAGCATAAAAGATAGCCCATTGTAGGGCGTCGACTGGTTATTGTCAATGTTTGAGTTGTTGGGTCTTCTTGTCAGGGACAGGTAGCAAGCCTGTGGCCCAACCTTGTGGCAGGGGGATCCAACCCAAGCCCTGTATTGCCAGGCAAAGCATCAGCCCACTGTGCTATAACAGTTTATGCGATTTGTGGGACATTAGTTACTAATATACCAATAAACGTATACTTATTTATAAATTGGCCTTAAAAATGTGTGGAAACCAGCCTTAAAGTCCAGAAAAAGTTCTATCGGGAAGAATAAAATATGTTTCATAATTGGGAGTGCATGATTACAAAGTCCTAAGTCGGCAAAGTAAATTGACTCGACATGGATAGGCCAACAACCACCCACGGACAGCAAGCAAACCGCCAAATGTTTTCCTGGTGGAAAGTTTCTACTTTAGTATAGTACAAGGTAGTGTATCTGATACCTCAATAATTCGTTTTAACGTCTTTACCTTGTTAGTGTACCACCAACTACCAGAACACTGAGTTTTTAAGTAGTTTTAGGGGGGTCCCCGGTAGATGATTCGTTAGCGACATCTACCTAATTAAGCTAATTAAGAATATGACTTGGTAAATTTTCAAAATATTTAATGGGAGCTATTAACGATCGAATATAATGTTTGAATTTCAGTAGACTTTACGACATACTATCCTTATTTCAAGTAAAAAACTGTATTTGTTTGTGCTTGGTACTATGTTTGCCATATTTTGGTGTTTTTATTTTAGCCGGTACGTTACTTTATGTTTATTTTTTAGATCTAATTAGTATTGTTGGGGTAAGACGGTAAGGGCAGTTCATATTTTATGTTTATAGGAAGGGAACGTGGGGCTGTAAATACATATGAATGCGACATTATTCACATTAAAAATCTTTTTCCAAATTTATGGCTCTTAAAGAGATTTTCCTCAAGTTGTAACGTATCGGAACAGAATATCTTCCATAATTTCAAGTGAATAAACCTTTCAGATATTTTTCATTTGAGCTGACTGCTGAAAATTCCATTCGGCTGACCCTTTCTATAGAATATAAAAGAAACCTTCTGTGCAAAGTTTCTTGCCCTATTTTTTTTTTTTTTATCTTATTTCCTAGCTGTCATTCCTAAGTGACATTCCAAAACTTGTAAAGTAATGACCAAAAACTAGTTGCATATGCTGTTCTCAAAAAGAGGATCAGCAGGGCAATGCAGGACAGGGGGTATCAAAGTTTGATTCAAGACGCGCAACACTAGTAACCCTTTCTGAGAACAAATTAAAAAACCCTTTTTGACAATTACCTCTGCAATGTTAAAAAATCTGATACGACCTATTTCTTTGTTTTTTCCTATCTGCATTTATTTTTCTCGGTAAATTATGGAGACGGGAATATAGAGATCTTTTGCTTCTTTATAAACCTAATTTTAAGGCGTAACAACTGACTATGTGACAATCTACTGGTTCACAGTTTACTGTCTTCTGAGTCAGTTAAGTAATTAAAGTCTGCAAATCGACTATTTGTATATTATTGAAGAAGGTAATTAGTTAAACTAAAGAATTTTATTAATATAAATTATTTTATTGAATCATCTAGTTGTTAATAATCATTATACATCATTTGTAATTTATTTAAAACAACAGACCACTCAACAAACTTAAATCTCTGATTTGGTAAGACAGTACACCCAATATTTAACCTTATACGGACTTTTTTCTTTGACTGGGCAGGACAACGCAAAATCTTGCTTCCGAAGCATAATTAGTTATCATACTGGTCGTCCTCAGTATATATATATATATAACTTGTCTCTACTTTTCTAATATTTCACCTAAATTTAGTCTAATAATTTAAGCCAACCAGATGACCCTTGAAGTAGTCATAAGAATTTGTTGGAGGGCGTCATAGTTTTCTATTAATAATCATTCCACCTCTCTTTTGACGACCTTAGCTAGACTTGCCTTCTGTAAAGACTCATTATCATTGTATAGCGAATTATCTTTTAAATTTATGCTTCTCATTTTTTTTTGTGGGGGGGGGGGGTTTAGTATCTTTCAAATGGCACCTTGTCTATAACCGCAGGAAAAACGTGCGACTGTATACATAGATCAATCAGACTAAAACCTTTGACTGGAAATGAGACTAACAGGCTGACAGGAACTTAGGGTGACGCTTTAAGATTGGCTTAGTAAAAATTAAAAGCTTCTAGTGCAGTCCGAAGTGCAACATATCCCAGTAAGCTAAAAATATTATTGAAATGAATAATAAAGTTCATTTGTTATTTAGTATATTGTATTCAACTTACTCTACATTTAAGCACATGTCAATTAAGGCGGTGATTCTAGAGACTTAGGAGAATATTTGCTTCTATCACAGGAAATATACGGATTCTTAATGCTTAATTTGTCTTAAAAATAAATTCCATCAGCTAATATATAGATTAATGTGCCAAAATATTCTATATCTTTCTTTATTCAACAACATTCTAAAGTAGAAATTCTACATTAAGAAGGCCGCATGGGATCTGGGCTGTGGTTCGTCTGTCCATAAAACAATTCAACATGTTTTTTTATGTATTATATTTAACAAATTTACTGAATTTTTTATTTCCAAGACAAGTTTAATTGGATGCAACATGATTTTTTTTCCTATTCTGTTTTAGAATAATTTAAAGAGGTTTCTTTCTTTCTAAGCATTTTAAATTGATTTTACAATGGTAAAGATTGCGTAAAATAGGCATAATATAGTTGTTTCTTCAATCTTTTTAAAACCCGAACAATAGTTCTAGGTGTCTACTCGATCCTGCTGTTCCCTTCTGAAAAACATGGGCTGTTTCGAGTTGTTGAAGACTTTTGAGAATGTTTATTTCTATCACAACAATATGCGGATTTTTATTTCTTAATTTGCCCTGGAAAACAAATTCCATCAGCTAATATATAGATTAATTTGCCAAAATAACCTATATCTTTCTTTATTCAACACGTTCTAAAGTAGAAATTCCAAGTATGGAGGGCCGCATGAGATCTACGGGCCTTGGTTGGTCTATCAATGTAATTCCGTTAAAGACTTGAGTTTAACTAGTTGCAACTTAAATTTTTATTTCTATTTTGTTTTGAAATAATTTAAAGCAGTTTCTTTTATTCCAAGCATTTTGAATTGGTATTGCGTTAAAATTGCATATTATGGGTTCTTTCTTCAATGTTTCTAAAACCCAAAAAATAGGCTCGGGTGTCTACTCTAACTTATTATTTATCTATTCCCTTCTGAAAAAACATGGGTTGTTTTATCTCTGACTCAATATAAGTCAATAATAATTTTAAGAGATACAAATTTTATGTATTCGCTGGGAAAAACTAGGTGGCGTTAGTTGTTCCTGTTTAGGCAAATCTGAGTTTTTCTTTTCAGTCCCTACTCTTTGGTTTAACTGTTATGTATGTTGAATTATGATAATAAGGAAAAATTTGTTATAGGAGGAACAATTGAGGATTGAACTAATTTTAAAGTCAAGTTCGATTCTGTCACTTATTAACATTTTTGAAAAATTTATGTTTGAATACGTCTTTTGCTTTTCCTGTTTTTCTCATTACAGAAATTTGAAAATTTATTCTGTTTATTGCCAAGGTTTTGGTAATCAATAAGGAAGCCTTCTAAATTTATTTTATGCAATATTTCTGCCGGAAAGATTATCATATAAATTGAGTCTGATTTTAGCCTATTCCGCACCACTAGAAACTCAACTCAGCACTAGCCTGCCTGAGGCCAAGAGTTCCCTGGTTATAAACAACTTTATTATAAACCAAATAAAGTCACACAAAACAGTATTCTTGGGCACGCAGTATAATATCAAAACTTAAAAAAACAGTCATCTCTCTTCCTTCAAATTGTAATGGAACTTAATTCTGGTTTCGGTAAGTATCTCAACGGCAGGAGTAACTATGACTCTCTTGAGGTTCTGAGTATGAAATGCTGCACCGGGTTTAAATGAAAGTTGATGGGCAAGTAGAGGTTCACTAGTCACCTGGAAACCAAATAAAGAGAGCTGTGAGGACAAAATTGTGGACAAAACTTTTATAATGCTAGCTATCACGGAATGCTTTTTGAATATTAGAAAAGAAATTGCTTACTAATTTTCCCCAACCCTACTATCAAAAAATCTGGTTGAATGTAACAATGAATATGTGTCATAATAACAGTAAAGTTCAAAACTTTGGAGGGCCCTAATATTAACAATAAAAGGACAGCCTTAGAAATAATCTTACACACATTAAAACACAGACGTAAAAAGAAACAAAGAGAACGAAGATTACCGTATTCTTTTTCATGCCTTTACATTAGAAAAAAGGGTATCTTCTTATCTATCACACCTCAAAGCTTAGGGCAAATAGGTCTCACAAGAAGCAGTCCCTGTAAGGTCACATACAAGCTTTCATATAGATCCTTAGGGTTTCCAAAAGAGAATGCCAAAGCATAAAACAATAAAACAGTAAAGAAACACCTTTTTTAAATGCCGGTTTGGCCAAAATGAAGAAATCAGTTTTTGAGCTTTCTGATTTTTACAATCTACTTAATCAGAGTTTACAATATCTAAAAATTGATACAATAATATATAAAATTATGTAATATATATTATCATGTAATATACATACAATGACGTAAAATAAATGAATATATAATATCTATGTACTATATAAATATGTGTCATGCTCATTTTGTCTGACTGACTTTATTTCAAAAACTAACCTGTTCGAAAAATTTGGGTCATTACCGCTGTCTAAGGCTATAATGAGAGAAAGGCTGAGATGCCCCGAACGCGTTCTGCAGATGACAGATTACCAAAGATTGTCCTTGTCGGCCAACAATCTAGGGCCAAACGAAAAGCAGGTCATTCTCGAACGGGGCGGGAGGATGTCACAGGGAGGGATTCAAATTGGAACTTCTTGGGAAGGGGTGAAGAGGGAGACTTTGAATAGATTGGGATAGAGGAGGAGCGTGCATTGATGTGTTGGCCTCAGGCGGTCTAGTGCTGCAGTGAGTTGTTAGAAGTAGCAAAAGCAGTATACATATATAATATATAAACTTATAATACAAATATGTAGCATAAATCATATAATACATAAAGTATGTAATGTGATTAAATCAAATTGGCTTTTGAGACCAGAATCGCGGAAGTATCTCCAATAGTCTACGTGTTAAATGAAGTAGTGGGGGATATAAATGACTGAAATTTCCTGGAATCAGATGAAATGTCAATTTGGGAAACATCTCCGAAACTTTCATTCCATAGGCTCAACTATTTCTCTTTTAAACATCAAAGGAGTTCTGTCTAGAAAGGACTTGCGGACGATAGCTTGCATCCGAATTTCCCAACCATGACTGTAAAAACTAGTCAATCCATGTTTTCTTTTTAGTTACATCATAGTACAAAATAGTAACAAACTTAGTAACATCATAAAAAGGAAAACACCCAACTCAGGTTGTATGTCAAAGCATTTATGAATACTATAGTGAAAACCCATTTTTAAAACAGCAATGCTTTTACCTCATTAAACGTTTCCCTAGAATATCTAATGCCATTTCTGTACAGAGGGAAGGATTCCTCCTTCAAGTTCGATCCTAGAAACACTTGAAAAATTGGCCTTAGTTATATTGTTGTTTTAAACCCAAATTAAGCCATAGAGAAAATACTTTTGCATCTGTTTCCTCCCCAATCTCGGCTTTGAACCCTATTGTGTAAATTTCATTCATTATTCAAAAGATAACAACGTAGAAGCAATGAAATTCATCAAATATCGAAACAAAATTACACATAAAATTGAAATTGGTTACGCTTACATGACCCCTATAATTCTTGGAAAAGGGTTGTAAATTGTGTAATTTGCCCGTTTTCCACATATAGTAGCCTACTGTTTAGTAGAAAATATATGGATTGTATTTTTGAGAGAACGGGGGGGGGGGGGTCTGCAAGAATTTTTTTTTAGGATAGATTTTACACGGGGAGGGGGGATTTCATACAATGATTTGAAAAACTGGTAGAAATTGAATATAGAAAAAATTGTTCAATGAAAGTAAAGGGCAACATTAAAACTTAAAATGAACAGAAATTATTCTGTATAGTTAACGGAAAGACTTGCACGCAGAAAGTTAGCACCCTTTTTTAGCAGAAAGACTGCTCAAACACAAGGGCCGTTAAATTTGAAGGAGATGTGTCTTTAAAGAACTTACAAAACTTCATCGTAAATACAATAAAGCGTAAATAAATTTATTACCCAGAAAAAGCAAAAGCAGCAATGTGGGATCCAAAAATGGAAGAGAAAAAAAATGCAAAATAGGGTCACAAACAGAAACAAAATTCAAGGTTCTCACACATAAAACATCAGTAAGGCCATTTATTTGAGATATCACAGGCAGCGCAATCGCGCTGCCTAAGTAAAGAACGATGTTGGCACAATGTATTATTTATTTTTTGTTCTAGACCAGGGCACTTAGTATCGAAGGAGTTGCCGTAGAAACTTCGAAAAGGGCTCATTCTATTGGAAATTGGAGTGGCTAGTGCCCCTTTTAATTGCCGGCAGCGATTGAAAGGCAGCTAACACCCCTTCCACGCTCACCATTTCCCCAGAACCTTCCAATCAAAATTTTGAGATAGTCATTTTTCTCAGCGTAGTTCGTTTCCAGATAGAAATTATGTTTTTGAGGAGGATGCTCCCCCGTAGCCCTCAGGGCAAGGGTTGTAAGTCAAGCCCTAGGGACATATAAGGTTTATATAGAAATCATTGTCGTAAAAACTTCAAAAAAAGACTCATTCGATTGAAAATCCAAAGGGCTAGTGCCCTTTTTAATAGTCGAAAGTGATTGGAAGGCAACTAACCCCCCTCTCACGCGCACATTTTCCCAAGACACATCCAATCAAAATTTTAAGATAGCCAATTTGTTCAGCGTAGTTTAAATTTCTGGAAATTAGGTGCTTGAGGATGACACCCCCCCCCCCTACATCCCTCAGGGCAAGGGTCGTAAGTAATGCCCTGGGGGCATATAAGGTTTTCATAGAAAGCGTTGTCGTAGAAACTTCAAAAAGAGCTCATCTGATTTGAAATGGCTACTGCCCTTTTAATAGTCGAAAGTGATTGGAAGGCAATTAACACCCCTTCCACGCCCACCATTTATCCAAACACATTCAATAAAAATTTCGAGATAGCCATTTTGTTCAAAGTAGTTGAAAGGCCCGGAAATTATATGTTTGAGGATGACACTCCCCAAACACTTTCAATTATACCCTGCGGCCATATAAGGTTTTTATAGATAGCGTTGTCGTAGAAACTTCAAAAAGGGCTCACTCGATTGGAAATTGAAAGGACTAGTGCCCCTTTTAATAGTCGAAAGTAATCAGAGGGAGAATCCCCCCCCCCCAACGCCTATCATTTACCAAAACGTTTTCGATCAACATTTTTATATGGCCATTTTGTTCAACGTAGTTGATAGGTCTGGAAATTATGTCTTTGAGGATGACAACCCTCCCCCCTAGCCCTCATGACAAGAGTCACAATTTATGCCCTTGGGGCTATGAAGTTTTTATAGAAAGTTTTGTCGTAGAAGCTTCAAAAAGGGCTCATTCGATTGGAAATTGAGAGAGCTAGTGCCTTTTTTATTAGTCGACAGTGATCAGAGGGCAAATGTCTCCCTCCACGCCTATCATTTCCCCAACACTTCCAATCAAAATTTTAATATAGTCATTCTGTTAAGCCTATCAGAAAGGTCTGGAAATTATGTCTTTGAGGATCAAAAATCCCCCCAGCTTTCAGGGCAAGGGTTGTAAGTTGTGCCCTGGGGACATATAGGGTTTTTAATAGAAAGTGTGGTCATATAAACTTCAAAGGGGGCTCATTGGATTGTTAATCTGACACTCTAAAGCTCTTTTTAATAGTCAAAGTCATCATAAGGTATCTACCCTCTCACCCCTTCATACACATCAATTTGTTACACAGTGTGTCTACTAGAGATTTCGACACAGTCATTCTATTCAAAATAGTCTAAATATTATATAACAAGACTGTTTGGGTTTAAAGAAACCCCAGAGATTACGGGTAAGGGCTGTAAGCCATGCCCAGAGGGTATTAAAGTCTCTTACAGAAGGGATGGTTATTCAATTTCAGAAGTGGCTCCGTCTTTGTCCCTGAAAAAGACTATGTCAATATGAAACGAAAAGAAATTAATCAAAAAACCTTTTTGCACAATATAAGTTTTTAAAAAAAAAAGAACTCTATTAAACCAAAAATAAACAAAAATAGAATCAAATAATCTACCAAGCATACAACTGCCAAATACAGTACTAACAAATAAATGGAAACCAAAACAAACAGAAATTAAAATGTTTCTCGATCAAAACCAGCAGAAACTAATCTGAATAGGGTTGTAAACCCTATGATTTCTAAAATCCAGAATATAATTTGTACTTTACTGAAAAAAAAATTCTTTTAAATGTTTTCACTTATAACTTTAAGAAAACTAAAATTAATTAACAAAAAATAAGATTTTAAGGAATAAATATCAGCATATGTATATTAAACTGACAATGCACATTTTTTCAGTAAATTCATTTGAATTATTTTTAAGGAAAGTACAAATTATATTATAGTGTTTAAAAAGCTTAAAGTTTTGAAACATTCTCAGATTAATTTCTGCTCGTTTTGAGTGTGACTTATTTTGATTTCTGTTTATTTTGGTTTCATTTATTTATTGGTACTGATTTGTGGTAGTTGAATGCTGTCTCAATTACTTGGACTATCTGTCTTGGCTTTTCTCTGTCTACAATTACCCAGCCCAGTCTTGATGCAACCTATTGCCCAAAATACTTGATAAATTCAATTCAAAACGAGTTCAAAACAATTCAACGAGTCCGTTGATTTTGAATTGAATTTATCAAGTATTTTGGGCAATAGGTTGCATCAAGACTGGGCTGGGCTGGGTAGATTAGTTGATTCTATTTTTGTTTAATGTAGTTCTTTACTTTTTTTTTGGGAAAACTTATTTTGTGCAAAAAGTTTTTTTGATTAATTATATAAACAAGATCAAGTCTATCCACTAATTTACTATTGCGGTACCATCCCGGTAAATGAAGCAAAAATTTACAATATCTGAAATATGCCACGCGTAGGGTACAACGATGCTTTTTCCGGAACAAATGGGTAGTATAGTAAAGGAAGAGAATAACTGAAGAACTAACAGGTAGAAGAAAGAGAACAACCGAACAAAATTCCCAGCCAATAAACTGAGTTAGGGCAAAGAATAGAAGTAATATGAAGATCTAAGCCGGCCACGTGGTATTGATTATTAAGACAAATAAACTCACATTTAGCAGGGTGAATTGACAGACTGGCCGAACCAACACTACTTAAGTATGGAAAGTTTTTCAATCAGACTCCTTCAACAACGGCTTAATAGAAGAACGCCATCGACATACGAGATATATGATAAAAAGACTTTACCATAAAATATAGAGACTGGCAAAGACTGTAGGCACTGAACTAAAACGCATTTGAATATAGTAGGTGACAAAAAATCTCCTTGACGAACCCCTTGACAAACGGGAATGAGCTTTGAAAGTCCCTCCCCCATTCCATTTTATCTGAATATTAGCACCAGAATACCAATACCAAAAACTGTCAGGAGCAATTTATTTACACCAGATAAAGCAAGGCAGTGTAGGGCATTAGAATGAACACTTTTCAAACATTTCAGAAATATCATTTGTTAAAGAGCGAGGGTGGAAGAAGATTCCCTCATATATGGAATAATTTCTGTTCGTTTTAAATTTTAATGTTGCTCCTTACTTTCAGCGGAAAACCTTTCTTTTTTATTATTTTATCACTGAAAGGCGGTACAAGCTCTTCGGGCAAAAACTCTGTTTTGTTGCTGTGTTTGAATGGCCAAAAATAACCATTAATTTTTTTTTGTGTTGTGAGCCCACGTAATTTGAAATCTGGGCATTTGTGATATTCCTTTACGTAATCATTTTTTTTCTTTGATTTTATATTGTTCGAAGTTTGAAAAAGAAAATTATGCAAAAGTAATTCTTTAAGTACAATTTGCGCTATTGATTTTTCGCAAATCCAAGAGTTGGCCTGTGCGAATTATTGCTCCGGATTATTTATATCGATATACCAATCGATATACTCGGATTATCGAGTATCAAACATCAGAAGAATCAAAGATATTTCCGATATTTTCAAATATCAAAGAAAATATCGTTAGATATGTATAATGTGCCCGAAACAATTTTACAAGAATTCAAAATGCCTACACTACGATATGTTTGGGAAAAAAAACTTCTGCGAGTTGTCTGGCTCTTAATGAAGAAGAGTTCAGAGTCCAAAATCCTGATATCCCTAAAGTTTATTGTGCATGTAACTGCAGGGGGTGTGCCATTACACTCCGATCTTTGGGGTGACTGAGTATGGTTGTCGTTGCCGGTTGACATTACCATTAATAAATATATGAAACCCAAAACAAGCTGAAACTAAAATAAATAACTGAGCTGCTCCGGTCCAACTAAAAATATTTTACATTCTAAATTGATCGCAATAAGCCTTTTTATTCTTCTGGAAGTCTTCTATGAAGTGTTTTGGGTGTAATGCGTCTAATAGGTGTATTGTAAAACGTTCAAATTAGTTACATCTCGCGTAATTAGTTAACTTTTCCAAAATTAATTGAAGAAAACTTTCCACAAAAGAAGTTTTTCAAAGAAAAGTAAATAGCTAAGTTAAACCAAAATGAGCAGAAATAAAGCCAAATTATATTCCACGCGTAAAACTGCCACAAATTACCATCAATTAATGAATAAAACATAAAACGAGCCGAAATCACAATAAATAACCAACTCAAACTGAAAGCGAGACAAAACTAAGATGAGCAAGGTTTTCTTGTATTTTTATATTATGAAAAATAGAAAAATTCAGCTCAAAATAAATATGGTTTTCAGTAAAATGCAAGTTATAAGCCGTTCTTTAGAAGGCATGGGGCCGTCTGCCCTACTCATCTTGGTTTCTGCTGGCTTTGAGTTTGACTCAGTTATTTTGTTGTAATTTCTCTTCGTTTTCGTTCGCCTACGTTTTAACGGCAATTAGCCAGGCGCTGACTGGTACCCTACATCATATCTTGGTTAGGCCTGGGCATGGTTTGGAGAACTATCAGAAATTAAATAAAAAAAAAAACAGTTTTTTTCAACTGAAAGTAAGGAACAGCTCTGAAACTAATTTGAACAGAAGTTATTCTTTATATGAAGGTGGTTCTCTCCTCCTTAATACCTTGCTATTTGCTCTGAAATTTGACTTTTATCCAAATTCTTTAAGAACATTCGCTGAAACATAATTGAATTGAAAAAAGAAGGTTTTTCAAAGCACTAAAAAACTTTAGTTCAATGAGCGAGGTGTTGAGGAGGGTCCTTGAGGACAGTCCTCTTTATATACAGAATAGAAATAGCTCCTTGACGAATTCCTTTTCGAACTTGGATAATAGTAGAAGGAGTTTCTATCCCACTCGGTAGACTAATTTTAATCTTCGCTACAAGTTTTCGATACAAATAACAGAATTTAAGGACTAGCGACTTTTCAAGACCGCTGTTATATGTGCTTAACAGGAGCTGACTATGAACACCGGAATCGAATGCTTGACACGTCTAAACCTGCAATAACAATAGATTAATCTATTCGCTCACAGTTCATAAGGATGGATTACATACAAGATGGTGCACTTGTTCTCTACTGCTGCCCTTTTTGAATGCAAACTGGTTGCTGGGCATGTAACACGCTCGGTTTATCTCATCAATAACTAGTATTTCACAGTTTTTACAGAGAAATGAAGCAACATTAATTGGCCTATGCGAACTGTACTGAGATATGTCTTTCCCCTTTTTGATAACTGGAGTGATGACACCGACACCAAAAGAAATAGTAACTAAGCCACACGAGATTATTATTTGGTACATTAAAGTTAAGAGCTCGAACAGCATCATTCACCAGATGCAAGCCACAATTATTATCAACTCCCTCTGAGTTTTGTTTTTACTTTGCTAATGGCATCACAGACACTGGAAAAAGTTACTATAAAGCCCAGACTTTCAATAGGCTGAGAGTCTTTTGTCTAGTTCCTTTTCAGAAGTATGTTCAAGCTGGGGATCAGGTGCACAAAACTTAGAAGCGTATTAGTCAGTCCATTCTTTCCCCGAAGGGCTTACATGGATAGGGTCGGAATTCTTAATTCCTCTGTTATTTCTTACAAACTTCCAAACCAGGGAAGGATTGATTTTGATTCGAGAGCTATTTATAATACGAGCCCAGTGCTGAGCTAAAAATTTTACGAATTTGTGTTTCGTGTTCAATCTGATTTTATTCACTGTACCCACTTTAGACTGTACTCACTGTACCCATTTCCCAGTTCAGGTCTTTGCACTCAAGCCAAGTTCGATGGATTAGTCCTGGTTCCCAGCAAGAATTTCTGTTATGTTTGAGGAAAATGGAGTCAGAGTCTTGCAGAAACGAAACAGCACCTAGCGAAGGAGCCTTAAGGTTGGATAAATACAGGCTTGACTGTTCGTAGGCCTTTTCTGCCATAAAAGAGAAATTTTCGTCGAAAACTTCACTATCACCTTGAACAAGCTTTGAAGAACACATCGGACACTTGTGCCAAATGAACAGCTTCTTAACAGCAAAACCAAAGATATATAGACCAAAGTATAATTTTCAAGGCTTTCAGATGCTTCATTGAAGTCTTCATTCTCTTCTTCCAACAGAAGCTTATTGCTTCGGTGAGCCGTGGTAAGCCCAGTCAGCTTCACCTGTAGCATGTCACTTTTTTTCTATGAAAGGAAGTCAACCAAAAGATTTTCCTGGTCAGGAATTAGCTCGCAATTGCCTGTATTTTTGCAGCTACTAACCAACAACTTGCATGTTGCCTGTCGGTGGAGAACTGCAAACCTGTTGGATGTAGGCAGGGGCGTAGCTCTAGCATTTTTATTGAGGGGGCAAACAAGTTCCACATCCAGAGAGTCAAGGAGCATGGGCTATATAATAGCTTTTTTCAATTTATTGGGGGGGGGGGGCAACTGCCCCCCTTGCCACCCCCTAACGACTCCACTGGATGTAGGTTTGTTGCAATACCCACCACCTGGCCATGTTTGTCCATAGCAACGTTCCAAGGTGTCTTGGTTGAGTCGTCGTGACAATACAAATTTTATACCTCTACCAAGAAGATCATCAGTTAGAGTACTGAGTTGGTGGTGAGCATCCACCCTCTCACACAGTGAATTATATTATCTATAGGCTTTCTTGTGCTTCTATTTACGAATTTAAGCTTTGTTAAGAAGTCAAGAGTCTCTTAGAAAGTGGTACGATTGCGATTTCTTCATAAAACCTCGTCGGTGAGATCTTGGATCTAGAAAAGAGCTTCCATTGGCAGTGTCAAACAGTTTGTCAAAAAAGGTGTAACTCTGTGCAGTGTCTTTCGCTTTTGAAGGAATTACATGTTTCTTGGCATAAAATTTAAGCGCGAAGCTCACAGAATGACTGAAAACCTGGGTTGCTAGTTTTACTATCATTTTGTCACTATTAGAAGGAAACACGTGACACATGCTAAGGCACGGGACAGCCCTGCTTCTATATCAGGAATTGATTTTAAAAAGGTTAATATCATCAACCCAAGACCGTTGGCTATCTTAAAACAAAATCTAATTTTTCAGTATATTGCTCCTGACACTTCCGTAAGTGGGGCGAATCATAAACGTAATAAACTTTTTCTCCACCGGCATCAAAGAATCGTTTTTCTCGCTGACACCAAGATTCTTTACAAGTCCCCTGAAGTTTCTCCCCTGATCAGAGATCAAAGCCTTGACTTGCAATCCAATATTTTTACACCTCTGAATGCATTCTTTAACCATAGCTAGCAACTGGTTGCCTTTTGGCCCTTTCTCAGTAAAAAAAGTGACCAACAGACTGCTTCCATTTATCCGTAATACCTTGGAGCATGAAAAAAGTTGCAAATTTTACAAGTTTTCCACCACTATCAAGTCCGGTAACGAAATTCTTCAATCGATGATAAGTTATCCAGTTTTCAGTGATACTCGTATGTTATCTACAGCTAATGTGCAATATCTATCAGATTGTTTCTCTAGTTTAGCTTCTAGCAATTGTAATACGTCGTCATCCAAGCTGTCAGTAGAACCCCCTTATCCAATACAGGGGGGACCGTGTGCTGCCATCTATAATCGAGTCTAATGGTACCTAACCGCATAGACAATGTTATTGATCCACTAACGGGTCAATGACACCTTTTTCAAGGTCAATCAGGGGATGTTTCTAAGTGTATTGATCCGGGACGAAGTTTGCATAGCTGCACTAAGTACTAGCGGGGCAATGTATTGATCCGCTAACGGGATCAGGATCACGTGTCTCTTTCTACGCCAATCAGGGGATGCTTCTAAGTGTATTGATCCATAAAGGGGAACTAGATTTCTGAGAAATTGATTTGCATAATCGGCGGTGAATTCTATCATGAGGGGATTTCATTTTTAAATATGGCTTCTCAGGTCTTTAGGTCTGAGAGATAAATTAATATTCTATTTTTAAATATGGCTTCTCAGGTCTTTAGGTCTGAGAGATAAATTAATATTCTATTTTTAAATATGGCTTCTCAGGTCTTTAGATCTGAGAGATAAATTAATATTCATACGAGATCAAGCCAGATTGAATATATTTTACGCGGGAAATGGTTTCTTGGGAATTTCAAATGTAACAGCGTAGGGATGCCAAAACAAAGGAACACACAGAAATTACTTTTAGGGGATTATCTGGGCGAAATAGTTTGAGACATTTTAGCGATTTTTTGGGCGAAACAGTTTGAGACATTTTAGAAGATGATTTGGGGTGAAACTCTGTGGTCGTTATAATACACAAGTTCCATTTGAACAGTGTTGTAAAGTCCCCAACCCCAACCCCAAGGGCCCCCTACCCCCGGGCCCCCAAAGGGCCCCATCCCCCGGGCCCCCAAAGGGCCCCCTACCCGGTCCCCAAAGAGCCCCCTCCCCCGGGCCCCCAAAGAACCTTCCTCCCCCCGGGTCCCCAATGAGCCTCCCTCCCCCCGGGCCCCTCCCACCCCATTTTTAATACTTTTTTTGTGCACTTGAGACAGAAGGGCCCCCCTCCCCCCAACTTTTTGGATCCCCCCGAATATATATTTTCAGAATAAGTTATTTACGTAATGTGGCTAGTACTCACCCTCTTCACCCACAATTTTACTTTATGGCTTTTCGAATACCCCAACACCAAGATATACTTTTCAAAAGGCTTAATTATAACTTTTCAGAACAAGTTCCTTTCTTAATATCCCTCTTAAACCTATTTTACAAGTTGAAGTACTTATCCTTTTCACCCACAACTTTACCTTACGGCTTTTTGAATACCACAACACCAAGCAATACTTTTCAAAAGGCTTTATTATATTATTTCAGAACAAGTTCCTTTCTTAATGTCCCTCCTAAACCAATTTTACAAGTTGAAGTACTCATCCTTTTCACCCACAACTTTACTTTACGGCCTTTGCATACCCCAACACCAAGCAATACTTTTCTGAAGACTTTATTATATCTTTTCAGAACAAGTATATACAAGCCAACAAAGACAAACACTTCAGACATACAAAAAGAGAAAGACAGGCGCTTTGGACATACAAACCAACAAAGACAGACACTTCAGAATACAAACCAACAAAGACAAACACGTCAGACACACAAACAGAGAAAGACAGGCACTTTAGACATACAAACCAACAAAGATAGACACTTCACACATACAAACCAACAAAGACAAACACTACAGACATAAAAACAGAGAAAGACATGCACTTTAGACATACAAACCAACAAAGACAGACACTTCAGGCATACAAACCAACAAAGACAAACACCATGAACATACAAACAGAGAAAGACAGTCACTATAGGCATACAAACCAATAGAGACACACACTTAAAACATAAGAACCTACAAAGACATACATTTCAGCAACAAAAACAGAGAAAGAGAAACACTTCAGACATGCAAACAGACAAAACCAGACACTTCAAACATGCAAAACAACAGAGATAAACACTTCAGACATACAAATAGAGAAAGACAAATACTTCAAACATACAAATAGAGAAAAACAGTCACTTTAGACATACAAACCAACAAAGACAGACACTTCAAACATACAAACCAACAAAGACAAACACTTCAGACATACAAACAGAGAAAGACAAACACTCCAGACATACAAACAGAGAAAAACAAGCACTTTAGACATAAAAACCAACAAAGACAGACACTTCACACATAAAGACCAACAAAGACAAACATTTCAGACATACAAAGAGAGAAAGACAAACACTTTAGACATACAAACTAATAAATACAGACACTTCAGACATACGAACCAATAAAGACAAACACTTCACACATACAAACAGAGAAAGACAAACACTTTAGACATACAAACAGAGAAAGACCGACACTTCAGACATACAAACCAATAAAGACAGACACTTCAGACACACAAACAGAGAAAGACAAACACTTCAAACATACAAACAGAGAAAATCAGGCACTTTAGACATACAAACCAACAAAGACAGACACTTCAGACATACAAACCAACAAAGACAAACACTTCAGACATACGAACAGAGAAAGACAATAACTTAATACATACAAACACAGAAAGAAAAACACTTCAGAAATGCAAACCAACAAAGAAAGGCTCTTTATACATACAAACAAACAAAGACAAACACTTCATACATAAAAACCAACAAAGACAAGCACTTCAGACATACAAACAAAGAAAGAGAGGTACTTAAAACATACAAACAGAGAAAGACAGACACTTCAAACATACAAACCAACAAAGACAAACACTTCAGACATACAAATAGAGAAAGACAGGTACTTTGGACATACAAACCAACAAAAACTGACACTTCAAACATACAAACCAACAATGACAAACACTTCAGACATACAAACAGAGAAAGACAAACACTTCAAACATACAAACACAGAAACACAGGCGCTTCAGACATAAAAACCAAAGAAGCCTAATACTTTAGACATACAAACCAACAAAGACAAACACTTTAGGCATAATAACGGAGAAAGACAAGCACTTTAGACATAAAAACCAATAAAGACAGACACTTCAGACATACAAACCAACAAGACAGGCACTTTAGACATACAAACCAACAAAGACAGACACTTCAGACATACAAACCAACAAAAACAAGCACTTCAGACATACAAACAAACAAAGGGAGTACTTAAGACATACAAACAGAGAAAGACAGACACTTCAAACATACAAACCAACAAAGACAAACACTTTATACATACAAACAGAGAAAGACAGACACTTTAAACATACAAACAGAGAAAGACATGTACTATAGACATACAAACCAACAAAGACAGACAATATATACATAAAAACAAACAAATACAAACACTTCAGTCACACAATCAAACAAAGACAAAGACAGGCACTTAAGAAACACAAGGCAATAAATACATACACTTCAGACAAACCAACAGAGAAAAACAGGCACTTTAGACATACAAACCAACAAAGACAGACACTTAAAACATACAAATAGAGACAGACAAACACTTTAGACATACAGAGAGAGAAAAACATACACTTTAGACATACAAACCAACATAGACAGTCACTTAAGACATGCAAACCAACAAAGACAAACACTTCAGACATACAAACACAGAAAGACAGAAACTTAAGACATACAAACTAACAAATACAGGCACTTCAGACATACAAACAGAGAAAGACAAAAAATTTAGACATACAAACCAAGATAGACAGTCACTTCAGACATACAAACCAACAAAGACAAGCAGTTCAGACATACAAACAAAGAAAGAAAGGTACTTCAGACATACAAACAGAGAAAGACAGACACTTTAGACATACAAACCAACAAAGACAAACACTTTAGACATACAAACAGAGAAAGACATGTACTATAGACATACACACCAACAAAGACAAACACTATAGACATACAAACCAACAAAGACAAACACTTAAGACATCCAAACCGAGAAAGACATGCACTTTAGACACACAAAACAACAATGACAAACACTTTAGACAAGCAAACCAACAAAGACAGACACTTCAGACATACAAACCAACATAGATAGACAATTCAGACATACAAACCAACAAAGACAAGCACTTCAGACATACAAACAAAGAAAGACAGGTACTTCAGACATACAAACAGAGAAAGACAGACACTTCAGACATACAAACCAACAAAGACAAACACTTTAGACATACAAACAGAGAAAGATATGTACTATAGACATACAAACCAACAAAGACAAACACTATAGACACGCAAACCAACAAAGACAGACACTTCAGACATACAAGCCAACAAAGACAGGCACTTCAGACATACAAACCAACAAAGACAGGCACTTCAGACATACAAACCAACAAAGACAAACACTTAAGATATACAAACAGAGAAAGACATGCACTTTAGACACACAAAACAACAATGACAAACACTTTAGACAAACAAACCAACAAAACCAGACACTTCAGACAAACAAACCATCAAAGATAGGCAATTAAGACATACAAACCAACAAAGACAAGCCCTTCAGACATACAAACAGAGAAAGAAAGGCACTTCATACATACAAACAAACAAAGACAGGCACTTTAGACATAAAAACCAACAAAGACAGACACTTCAGACATACAAACAGATATAGATATGTACTATAGACATACACACCAACAAAGACAAACACTTCAGACATACAAACAAGCAAAGACAGGCACTTCAGACATACAAACCGACAAAGACAGGCACTTGAGACATACAAACAGAGAAAGACAGACACTTCAGACATACCAAACAACAAAGACAAACACTTCAGACATACAAACGGAGAATGACATGCACTTTAGACATACAAACAGAGAAAGACAAACACTTTAGACATACAAACCAACAAAGACTGACACTTCAGACATACAATCCAACAAAGACATTCACTTCAGACATACAAACCGACAAAGATAGACACTTCAGACATAGAAACAGAGAAAGACAAGCTCTTTAGACATACAAACCAACAAAGTCAGACACTTCAGACATACAAATAGAGAAAGACAAGCACTTTAGACATACAGACCAACAAAGACAAACACTTCAGATATACAAACAGAGAAAGACAGGCACTTTAGACATACAAACCAACAAAGACAAACACTTCAGACATACAAACAGAGAAAGACATGCACTTTAGACATACAAACCAACAAAGACAAACACTTTAAACAAACAAACCAACAGAGACAGACACTTCAGAAATACAAACCAACAAAGATAGACACTTCAGAAACACACACCAACAAAGACAAGCACTTCAGACGTAAAAACAAATAAAAACAGATACTTCAGACAAAAAACAGAGTAAGACAGACACTTCAGACATACAAAACAAAATAGACAAACACTTTAGACATACAAACAGAGAAAGACATACACTTTAGACATACAAACAGAGATAGATATGTACTATAGGCATACAAACCAACAAAGACAAACACTATAGACATACAAACCAACAAAGACAAATACTTCAGACATACAAACCAACAAAGACAGACACTTCAGACATATAAACCAACAAAGACAGGCACTTTAGACATACAAACAGAGAAAGACACACAATTCAGACATACAAACAAACACATAAAATCACTTAAGACATACAAACCGACAAAGACATAAACTTAAGACATACAAATCAACAAAGACAAACACTTTAGAAATACAAACCAACAAAGACAAATACTTCAGACATACAAACCAACAATGACAGACACTTCAGACATATAAACCAACAAAGACAAGCCCTTCAGACATACAAACTGAGAAAGACAGACACTTCAGACATACAAACCAACAAAGACAGGCACTTCAGACATATAAACCAACAAAGACAGGCACTTTAGACATACAAACAGAGAAAGACAGACACATCAGACATACGAACCAATAAAGACAGACACTTCAGACATACAAACCAACAAAGACAGGAACTTTAGACATACAAACCAACAAAGACAGACACTTCAGACACACAAACTAACAAATACAAGCACTTCAGACATACAAAAAAAGAAAGACAGGTACTTCAGACATACAAACAGAGAAAGACAGACACTTCAGACATACAAACAGTGAAAGACATGTACTATAGACATACAAACCAACAAAGACATACACTATAAACATACAAACCAACAAAGACAAACACTTCAGACATACAAACCAACAAAGACCAGCACTTTATACATACAAACATAGAAAGACAAACACTTTAGAAGTAAAAACCAACAAAAACAAACCCTTTAGACATACAAACCAACAAAGTAAAGCACTATAGAAATACAAACAAACAAACACAGACACATCAGACATATATACAGAGAAAGAAAGGCACTTCAGACATACAAACCAACAAAGACAGACACTTAAGACATACAAACAGAGAAAGACAAACACTTTAGACATACAAACAGAGAAAGAAAAAACTTCAGACATACAAACCAACATAGACTTGCACTTCAGTCATACAAACCAACAAAGGACAAACACTTCAGTCATGCAAATAGAGAAAGACATACACTTTAGACATACAAACCAACAAAGACAGGCACTTCAGACATACAAACCAACAAAGACAGACACTTCAGACATACAAACAGAGAAAGACATGCACTTTAGACATACAAACCAAATAAGACAAACACTTTCAGACAAACAAACCAACAAAGACAGACACTTCAGACATACAAACCAACATAGATAGACATTTCAGACAAACAAACCAACAAAGACAAGAACTTCAGACATAAAAAAAAACAACGACAGGAACTTCAGACTTACAAACAGAAAAAGACAGACACTTCAGACATACAAACCAACAAAGACAAACACTTTAGACATATAAACAGAGATAGACAAGTACTATAGACTTACAAACCAACAAAGACAAACACTATAGACATACAAACCAACAAAGACAAACTTTTCAGACATACAAACCAACAAAGACAGGTAATTTAGACATACAAACCAACAAAGACAGGCACTTCAGACATACAAAGAGAAAAAGACATTCACTTAAGACATACAAACAGAGAAAGACAAACTCTTTAGACAAACAAACCAAAAAAGACATACACTTTAGACATACAAACCAACAAAGACAAATACTTCAGACATACAAACCAACAAAGACAGGCAATTCAGACATAAAAACCAACAAAGACATGCACTTTAGACATACAAACAGAGAAAGACAGACACTTCAGACATACAAACCAACAAAGACAGTCAATTCAGACATACAAACAGACAAAGACAAAAACTTCAGACATACAAACCAACAAAGACAAACACTATAGACATACAAACCAACAAAGACAAAAACTTCAGACATACAAACCAACAAAGACAGGCACTTCAGACATAAAAACCAACAAAGACAATCCCTTCAGACATACAAACCGAGAAAGACAGACACTTCAGACTTACAAACCAACAAAGACAGACACTTCAGACATAAAAACCAACAAAGACAGGCACTTTAGACATACAAACAGAGAAAGACAGACACATCAGACATACGAACCAATAAAGACAGACACATCAGACATACAAACCAACAAAGACAAGCACTTTAGACATAAAAACCAACAAAGACAGACACTTCAGACATACAAACTAACATATACACACACTTCACACACACAAACAAAGAAAGACAGGCACTTTAGATATACAAACAGAGAAAGCCAGACACTTCAGACATACAAACAGTGAAAGACATGTACTATAGACATACAAACCAACAAAGACAGACACTATAGACATACAAAAAAACAAAGACAAACACTTCCGAAAAATCAACAACAATTAGAAACACTCCAGACGTACAAACAAAGAAAAACAGACACTTTATACACACAAATAAACAAAGACAATCACTCAGACATACAAATTGAGAAATACAAGAACTTTAGACATACAAACAGACAAAGACAGACACTTCAGATATACAAACATTGAAAGACATTTACTATAGACATACAAACCAACAAAGACAGACACTATAAACATACAAACCAACAAAGACAAACACTTCAGACATACAAACCAACAAAGACAAACACTTCAGACATACAAACAGAGAACGACAGGCATTTCAGACTTACAAACCAACAAAGACAAACACTTCAGACATACAAATAGAGACAGACTAACACTTTAGACATACAAACAGAGAAAGACAAAAACTTTAGACATACAAACCAACATAGACTGGCACTTCAGTCATACAAACCAACAAACGACAAACACTTTAGACATACAAAAAGAGAAAGACATTCACTTGAGACATACAAACCAACAAAGACAGGCACTTCAGACATACGAACCAACAAAGACAGACACTTCAGACATACAAACAGATAAAGACATGCACTTTAGACATACAAACCAAATAAGACAAACACTTTCAGACAAACAAACCAACAAAGACAGACACTTCAGACATACAAACCAACATAGATAGAAATTTCAGACAAACAAACCAACAAAGACAAGTACTTCAGACATACAAAAAAAACACGACAGGTACTTCAGACTTACAAACATAAAAAGACAGACACTTCAGACATACAAACCAACAAAGACAAACACTTTAGACATATAAACAGAGATAGACAAGTACTATAGACATACAAACCAACAAAGACAAACACTATAGACATACAAACCAACAAAGACAAACTTTTCAGACATACAAACCAACAAACACAGTCACTTCAGACATACAAACCAACAAACACAGGCACTTTAGACATACAAACATAAAAAGTCATGCACTTTAGACATAAAAAAATAGAAATACAAACACTTTAGACATACAAACCAACAAATACATACACTTTAGACATAAAAACCAACAAATACAAACACTTCAGACATACAAACCAGCAAAGACACACACTTCAAACATACAAACAGAGAAAGACAGGCACTTTAGACATACAAACCAACAAAGACATACAGTTCAGACATACAAACCAACAAAGACAAACACTTCAGACATACAAACAGAGAAAGACAGGCACTTTAGACATACAAACCAACAAAGAAAGACACTACAGACATACAAATCAACAAAAACAGGTAATTTACACATACAAACAGACAAAGACACGCAGTTTAGACATGCGAACCAAGAAATACAGACAATTTAGACATACAAACCAACAAAGGCAAACAGTTTAGAAATACAAACCAAAAAAGACAGACACTTCATACAAACAAATCAACAAAGACAAACACTTTAGACATACAAACAGACTAAGACAGACACTTTAGAGATACAAACCAACAAAGACAGACACTTCCTACATACAAACAACAAAGACAGGCACTATAGACATACAGTCCAACAAAGACATACACTTCAGACATACAAACCAACAAAGACAGACACTTCAGACATACAAACAGAGAAAGACAGACAATTTATACATACAAACCAACAAAGACAGACACTTCAGACATACAAACCAACAAATACAAATACTTCAGACATACAAACTGAGAAAGACATGCAATTTATACATACATACAAAGAAAGACAGGCTCTTTAGACATAAAAACCAACAAAGACAAACACTTCAGACGTACAAACAGAGAAAGACAAACACTATAGAAATACAAACCAACAAAGACAGACACTTCAGACATACAAACCAACAAAGAAAAAACACTTCAGGCATACAAACCAACAAAGACAAACACTTCATACATACAAACCAACAAAGACAAACACTTTAGACATACAAACAGACAAAGACAAGCACTTTAGACATACAAACCAACAAAGACACACACTTCAGACATACAAACCAGCAAAGACAAACACTTCAGACATACAAACAGAGAAAGACAGGCACTGCGGACATACAAACCAACAAAGACAGACACTTCAGACATTCAACCAACAAAGAAAAACATTTCAGAGATAAAAACAGAGAAAGACAAGCACTTTAGACATACAAACCAACAAAGTCAGACACTTCAGACATACAAAGAGAGAAAGACAAGCACTTTAGACATACAGACCAACAAAGACCAACACTTTAGACATAAAAACCAACAAAGACAGACACTTCAGATTTACAAACCAACAAAGACAAACACTTCAGACATACAAACAGAGAAAGAAAATGCACTTTAGATATACAAACCAACAAAGACAAACACTTCAGACATACAAACAGAGAAAGACAGTCACTTTAGACATACAAACCAACAAAGACAGACACTTTAAACAAACAAACCAACAAAGACAGACACTTCAGAAATACAAACCAACAAAGATAGACACTTCAGACACACAAACCAACAAAGACAAGCACTTCAGACGTAAAAACAAAGAAAAACAGATACTTCAGACAAAAAACAGAGAAAGACAGACACTTCAGACATACAAAACAAAATAGACAAACACTTTAGACATACAAACAGAGAAAGACATACACTTTAGACATACAAACAGACATAGATATGTACTATAGGCATACAAAACAACAAAGACAAACACTATAGACATACAAACCAACAAAGACAAACACTTCAGACATACAAACCAACAATGACAGGTACTTCAGACATATAAAACAACAAAGACAGGCACTTTAGACAGACAAACAGAGACAGACAGACACTTCAGACATACAAACCAACAAAGACAGACACTTCAGAAATAAAAACAAACAAAGACAGGCACATTATACAAACCAACCAACAAATACAGACACAAATATAACATACAAACAAACAAAGACAGACACATCACACATGCAAACCAACATAGACAGACACTTCAGACATACAAACCAACAAAGACAAGCCCTTCAGACATACAAACAGAGAAAGAAAGGCACTTCAGACATACAAACCAACAAAGACAGACACTTCAGACATATAAACCAACAAAGACAGGCACTTTAGACATACAAACAGAGATAGACATAAACTTTAGTCATACAAACCAACAAAAACAGACGCTTCAGACATACAAACTGAGAAAGACAGAAACTTCAGACATACAAACCAACAAAGACAAACACTTTATACATACAAACCAACAAATACAAATACTTCAGACAGACAAACAAACAATTACAGGCACTTCATACATATAAACCAACAAAGACATTCACTTTAGACATACAAACATAGAAATACAGACACATCAGACATACCAAAATAAAAAAACATGCACTTAACACTTATAAACAAACAAAGACAGGCAATTTAGACATACAAACCAAGAAAGACAAATACATCAGACAAACGAACCAATAACGACTGACACTTTACAGACACAAACACACAAATACAAAAACCTTAGAAATGCAAAGAAATGAAGTCAAACACTTCAGATATAAAAACCCACAAAAACACACACCTCACAAATAAAAACAGAGAAAGAGATGTACTTCAGACATAAAAACATAGAAAGACAGACACTTCAGACATACAAACAAACAAAGACATACACTTTAGACATACAAACATAGAAAGACATACACTTCAGACATACAAACAGAGAAAGACATGTACTATAGACATACAAACCAATAAAGACAGACAATATAAACATACAAACAAACAAATACAGACACTTTAGACACAAAAAGCAACAAAGACAAACACTTTAGAGATACAAACAGAGAAAGACAGGCATTTCAGACATACAAACCAACAAAGACAAACAATTAAGACATACAAATAGTGAAAGACAAAAACTTTAGACATACAAACAGAGAAAGACAAACACTTTAGACATACAAAACAACATAGACAGGCACTTCAGACATTCAAACCAACAAAGACAAACACTTCAGTCACACATACAGAGAAAGACAGACACTTTAGACATACAAACCAACAAAGACAGGCACTTAAGACATACAAACAGAGATAGACAAAAAATTTAGACATACAAACCAAGATAGACAGGCACTTCAGACATACAAACCAACAAAGACAAGCAGTTCAGACATACAAACAAAGAAAGAAATGTACTTCAGACATACAAACAGAGAAAGACATACACTTTAGACATACAAACCAACAAAGACAAACACTTTAGACATACAAACAGAGAAAGACATGTACTATAGACATACACACCAACAAAGACAAACACTATAGACATACAAACCAACAAAGACAAACACTTAAGACATGCAAACCGAGAAAGACATGCACTTTAGACACACAAAACAACAATGACAAACACTTTAGACAAGCAAACCAACAAAGACAGACACTTCACACATACAAACCAACATAGATAGACACTTCAGACATACACACCAACAAAGACAAGCACTTCAGACGTACAAACAAAGAAAGACAGGTACTTCAGACATACAAACAGAGAAAGACAGACACTTCAGACATACAAACCAACAAAGACAAACACTTTAGACATACAAACAGAGAAAGACATTTACTATAGACATACACACCAACAAAGACAAACACTATAGACATACAAACCAACAAAGACAAACACTTCAGACATACAAGCCAACAAAGACAGACACTTCAGACATACAAACCAACAAAGACAGGCACTTCAGACATACAAACCAACAAAGACAAACACTTAAGATATACAAACAGAGAAATACAAGCACTTTAGACAAACAAAACAACAATGACAAACACTTTATACAAACAAACCAACAAAGACAGACACTTCAGACATACAAACCAACATAGATAGACACTTCAGACATGCAAACCAACAAAGACAAGCCCGTCAGACATACAAACAGAGAAAGAAAGGTACTTCAAACATACAAACCGAGAAACACAGGCACTTCAGACTTAAAAACCAACAAAGACAGACACTTCAGACATACAAACAGAGAAAGATATGTACTATAGACATACAAACCAACAAAGACAAACACTTCAGACATACAAACAAGCAAAGACAGGCACTTCAGACATACAAACCAACAAAGACAGCCACTTAAGACATACAAACAGACAAAGACAGACACTTCAGACATACAAAACAACAAAGACAAACACTTCAGACATACAAACGGAGAATGACATGCACTTTAGACATACAAACAGAGAAAGACAAACACTTTAGACATACAAACCAACAAAGACTGACACTTCAGACATACAATCCAACAAAGACATTCACTTCAGACATACAAACCGACAAAGATAGACACTTCAGACATAGAAACAGAGAAAGACAAGCTCTTTAGACATACAAACCAACAAAGTCAGACACTTCAGACATACAAATAGAGAAAAACAAGCCCTTTAGAAATACAAACCAACAAAGACAGATACTATATACACACAAACAGAAAAAAACATGCACTTTATATATACAAACCAACAAAGAAAGACACTTCAGATATAAAAACAGAGAAAGACAGGCACTTTAGACATACAAACCAACAAAGACAGACACTTTAAACAAACAAACCAACAGAGACAGACACTTCAGAAATACAAACCAACAAAGATAGACACTTCAGACACACAAACCAACAAAGACAAGCACTTCAGACGTACAAACAAAGAAAAACAGATACTTCATACAAAAAACAGAGAAAGACAGACACTTCAGACATACAAAACAAAATAGACAAACACTTTAGACATACAAACAGAGAAAGACATACACTTTAGACATACAAACAGAGATAGAAATGTACTATAGTCATACAAACCAACAAAGACAAACACTATAGACATACAAACCAACAAAGACAAACACTTCAGACATACAAACCAACAAAGACAGGCACTTCAGACATATAAACCAACAAAGACAGGCACTTTAGACATACAAACAGAGAAAGACAGACACTTCAGACAGACAAACAAACAAAGACATACACTTCAGACATACAAACAGAGAAAGACAGACACTTCAGACATACAAACCAACAAAGACACACACTATAGACACACAAACCAACAAAGACAAATACTTCAGACATACAAACCAACATAGATAGACACTTCAGACATATAAACCAACAAAGACAAGCCCTTCAGACATACAAACAGAGAAAGACAGACACTTCAGACATACAAACCAACAAAGACAGAAACTTTAGACATAAAAACCAACAAAGACAGGCACTTTAGACATACAAACAGAGAAAGACAGACACTTCAGACATACGAACCAATAAAGACAGACACTTCAGACATACAAACCAACAAAGACAGGAACTTAAGACATACAAACCAACAAAGACAGACACTTCAGACACACAAACTAACAAATACAAGCACTTCAGACATACAAAAAAAGAAAGACAGGTACTTCAGACATACAAACAGAGAAAGACAGACACTTCAGACATACAAACAGATAAAGACATGAACTATAGACATACATACCAACAAAGACAGACACTATAGACATACAAACCAACAATGACAGACACTTCAGACATACAAACAAACAAAGACAAACACTTCAGACAGACAAAAAGAGAAAGAAAGATACTTCAGACATACAAACTAACAAAGAAATACACTTCAGACATACAGACAAAAAAAGACAGTCACTTAAGACATACAAACCAAAAAAGACAGACACTTAAGACATACAAACAGAGAAAGACAGGCATTTCAGACATACAAACCAACAAAGACAAACACTTAAGACATACAAATAGAGACAGACAAACACTTTAGACATACAAACAGAGAAAGAAAAAACTTCAGACATACAAACCAACATAGACTTGCACTTCAGTCATACAAACCAACAAAGGACAAACACTTCAGTCATGCAAATATAGAAAGACAGACACTTTAGACATACACACCCACAAAGACATGCACTTCAGACATACGAACCAACAAAAACAGACACTTCAGACATACAAACAGAGAAAGACATGCACATTAGACATACAAACCAAATAAGACAAACACTTTCAGACAAACAAACCAACAAAGACAGACACTTCAGACATACAAACCAACATAGATAGACACTTCAGACACACAAACCAACAAAGACAAGTACTTCAGACATAAAAACAAAACACGACAGGTACTTCAGACATACAAACAGAAAAAGACAGACACTTCAGACATACAAACCAACAAAGACAAACACTTTAGACATATAAACAGAGATAGACAAGTACTATAGACTTACAAACCAACAAAGACAAACACTATAGACATACAAACCAACAAAGACAAACTTTTCAGACATACGAACCAACAAAGACAGGCACTTTAGACATACAAACCAACAAACACAGGCACCTCAGACATACAAACAGAGAAAGACATGCACTTTAGACATACAAACAGAGAAAGACAAACACTTTAGACATACAAACCAACAAAGACAGACACTTTTGACATACAAACCAACATAGATAGACACTTCATACATAAAAACCAACAATGACAGTTAATTCAGACATATAAACCAACAAAGACAGTCAATTTAGACATACAAACAGAGAAAGACAGACACTTAAGACATACAAACCAACAAAGACATGCACTGCAGACATAAAAACCGACAAAGACAAAAACTTCAGACATACAAACCAACAAAGACAAACACTTTAGACATACAAACCAACAAAGACAGACACATCAGACATACAAACCAACAAAGACAGACACTTCAGACATGTAAACCAACAAAGACAAGCCCTTCAGACATACAAACCTAGAAAGACAGACACTTCAGACTTACAAACCAACAAAGACAGACACTTCAGACATATAAACCAACAAAGACAGGCACTTTAGACATACAAACAGAGAAAGACAGACACATCAGACATACTAACCAATAAAGACAGACACTTCAGACATACAAACCAACAAAGACAAGCACTTTAGACATACAAACCAATAAAGACAGACACTTCAGACACACAAACCAACAAAGACAAGCACTTGAGACATACAAAAAAAGAAAGACAGGTACTTCAGACATACAAACAGAGAAAGACAGACACTTCAGACATACAAACAGTGAAAGACATGTACTTTAGACATACAAACCAACTAAGACAGATACTATAGACATACAAACCAACAAAGACAAAAACTTCAGACATACAAACCAACAAAGACAAACACTTCAGAGATACAAACAGAGAAAGACTGGCACTTTAGACATACAAACCAACAAAGACAAACACTTCAGACATACAAATAGAGACAGACAAACACTTTAGACATACAATCAGATAAAGACAGACACTTTAGACATACAAACATAGAAAGACATGAACTATAGACATACAAACCAACAAAGACAGACACTATACACATACAAACCAACAAAGACAAAAACTTCAGACATACAAACCAACAAAGACAAACACTTCAGACATACAAACAGAGAAAGACAGTCATTTCAGACATACAAACCAACAAAGACAAACACTTCAGACATACAAATAGAGACAGACGAACACTTTAGACATACAAACAGAGAAAGACAAAAACTTTAGACATACAAACCAACATAGACTGGCACTTCAGTCATACAAACCAACAAAGGACAAACACTTCTGTCATACTAATAGAGAAAGACATGCACTTCAGACATACAAACCAACAAAGACAGGCACTTCAGACATACAAACAGCAAAGACAAACGCCTCAGATATACAAACAGAGAAAGACATGCACTTTAGACATACAAACAAAATAAGACAAACACTTTCAGACAAACAAACCAACAAATACAGACACTTCAGACATACAAACCAACATATATATAAATTTCAGAAACAAAAACCAACAAAGACAATTACTTAATACAAAAAAACAAAAAACGACAGGTACTTCAGACTTACAAACAGAAAAAGACAGACACTTCAGACATACAAACCAACAAAGACAAACACTTTAGACATATAAACAGAGATAGACAAGTACTATAGACATACAAACCAACAAAGACAAACACTATAGACATACAAACCAACAAAGACATACTTTAGACATACGAACCAACAAACACAGGCAATTTAGACATACAAACCAACAAACACAGGCACTTCAGACATACAAACAGAAAAAGACATGCACTTTAGACATACAAACAGAGTAAGACAGACACTTTCGACATACACACAAAAAAATACAAATATTTTAGACATACAAACAACAAATACAGACACTTCAGACAAAAAAACCAGCAAAGACACCCAATTAAGACATACAAACAGAAAAAGAAAAACACTTTAGACATACAAACCAACAAAGACATACAGTTCAGACATACAAACAAACAATTACAGACACTTCAGACAGACAAACAGAGAAAGACAGGCACCTTAGACATACAAACCAACAAAGAAAGACACTTTAGAAATAC
This sequence comes from Artemia sp. Qi Xiang Cuo, assembly GCF_049724085.1. Classification (NCBI taxonomy): domain Eukaryota; kingdom Metazoa; phylum Arthropoda; class Branchiopoda; order Anostraca; family Artemiidae; genus Artemia; species Artemia sp. Qi Xiang Cuo. The sequence continues at coordinate 69,862,139 of NC_142800.1, forward strand.
AAACCAACAAAGACACATATTTCAGACATACAAAAAGACAAATACAGACACTTTAGACATAAAGACAACAATAAAATACACTTTAGACATACAAACCAACAAAGGCCGACACTTTAGACATACAAACCATCAAAGACAGACACTTAAGACATACAAACCAAGAACGACAAACACTTAAGACATACAAACAGACGAAGACAGACACTTTAGAGATACAAACCAACAAAGACAGACACTTCCGACATACAAACAACAAAGACAGGCACTATAGACATACAGTCCAACAAATACTGACACTTTAGACATACAAATCAACAAAGACAAACACTTCAGACAAACAGAAATAGAAAAACGGGCACTACAGAAAAACAAACAAAAAAAGAAGGACACTTCAGACATGAAAACAATAAATACAAACACTATAGAAATGCAAAAAAAGACAAGCACTTAAGATATAAATAACAACACTGACAGACAATTAAGACATACAAACCAACAAAGACATACACTTCAGACATACAAAAACGGAGAGACAGGTATTTTAGACATACAAAACAACAAAGATAGACACTTCAGATATACAAAACAAAAAAGAAAAAACACTACAGGCATACACACAAACAAAGACAAACACTTCATACATACAAACCAGCAAATACAAACACTTCAGACATAAAAACAGAGAAAGACAAGCACTTCAGACATACTAACCAACAAAGACACACACTTCAGACATACAAACCAGCAAAGACAAACACTTCAGACATACAAACAGAGAAAGACAGGCACTGCGGACATACAAACCAACAAAGACAGACACTTCAGACATTCAACCAACAAAGAAAAACATTTCAGAGATAAAAACAGAGAAAGACAAGCACTTTAGACATACAAACCAACAAAGTCAGACACTTCAGACATACAAATAGAGAAAGACAAGCACTTTAGACATACAGACCAACAAAGACCAACACTTTAGACATAAAAACCAACAAAGACAGACACTTCAGATTTATCAAACCAACAAAGACAAACACTTCAGATATACAAACAGAGAAAGACATGCACTTTAGACATACAAACCAACAAAGACAAACACTTCAGACATACAAACAGAGAAAGACATGCACTTTAGACATACAAAACAACAAAGACAAACACTTTAAACAAACAAACCACCAAAGACAGACACTTCAGAAATACAAACCAACAAAGATAGACACTTCAGACACACAAACCAACAAAGACAAGCACTTCAGACGTAAAAACAAAGAAAAACAGATACTTCAGACAAAAAACAGAGAAAGACAGACACTTCAGACATACAAAACAAAATAGACAAACACTTTAGACATACAAACAGAGAAAGACATACACTTTAGACATACAAACAGAGATAGATATGTACTATAGACATACAAAACAACAAAGACAAACACTATAGACATACAAACCAACAAAGACAAATACTTCAGACATACAAACCAACAAAGACAGGCACTTCAGACATATAAACCAACAAAGACAGGAACTTTAGACAGACACACATAGAAAGACAGGCACTTCAGACATACAAATAAACAAAGACCATAACTTAAGAAATAAGAAAATACAAACACAGAAACTTCAGACTTACAAACCAAGAAATAAAAACACTAAAGACATGCAATCTAACAAAGACAGATACTTCAGACATACAAACCAACAAAGACAGGCACTACAGACATATAAACCAACAAAGACAGGCACTTTAGACATACAAACCGAGAAAGACAGACACTTCAGACTTACAAACCAACAAAGACAGACACTTCAGACATAGAAACCAACAAAGACAGGCAATATAGACATACACACAGAGATAGACATAAACTTTAGAAATACAAACCAACAAAAACAGACGCTTCAGACATACAAACTGAGAAAGACAGACACTTCAGACATACAAACGAACAAAGACAAACACTATAGACATACAAACCAACAAAGACAAAGACTTCAGACATACAAACCAACAAAGACAGTCACTTCAGACATAGAAACCAACAAAGACAATCCCTTTAGACATACAAACATAGAAAGACAGACACTTCAGACATACAAACCAACAAAGACAGGCACTTCAGACATAGAAACCAACAAATACAGTCAATTTAGACATACAAACAGAGAAAGAAAGTCACATTAGACATACGAACCCATAAAGACAGACATTTCAGACATACAAACAAACAAAGACAGGCACTTTATACATACAAACCAACAAAGACAGACACTACAGACATACAAACCAACAAAGACAAACACTTCAGACATACAAACAAACAAAGACAGGTACTTCAGACATACAAACAGAGAAAGACAGACACTTCAGACATACAAACCAACAAAGACAAACACTTTAGACATACAATCAGAGAAAGACAGACACTTTAGACATACAAACAGTGAAAGACATGTACTATAGACATACAAACCAACAAAGACAGACCCTATACACATACAAACCAACAAAGACACAAACTACAGACATACAAACCAACAAAGACAAACACTTCAGACATACAAACAGAGAAAGACAGGCATTTCAGACATACAAACCAACAAAGACAAACACTTAAGACATACAAATAGAGACAGACAAACACTTTAGACATACAAACAGAGAAAGAAAAAAACTTTAGACATACAAACCAACATAGACTTGCACTTCAGTCATACAAAACAACAAAGGACAAAAACTTCATTCATGCAAATATAGAAAGACATACACTTTAGACATACAAACCAACAAAGACAGTCACTTCAGACATACAAACCAACAAAGACATACACTTCAGACATACAAACAGAGAAAGACATGCACTTTAGACATACAAACCAAATAAGACAAACACTTTCAGACAAACAAACCAACAAAGACATACACTTCAGACATACAAACCAACATAGATAGACACTTCAGACACACAAACCAACAAAGACAAGTACTTCAGACATACAAACAGAAAAAGACAGACACTTCAGACATACAAACCAACAAAGACAAACACTTTAGACATATAAACAGAGATAGACAAGTACTATAGACATACAAACCAACAAAGACAAACACTATAGACATACAAACCAACAAAGACAAACTTTTCAGACATACAAACCAACAAAGACAGGCACTTCAGATATACAAACAAACAAAGACAGGCACTTCAGACGTACAAACAGGGAAAGTTATGCACTTTAGACATACAAAAAGAGAAAGACAAACACTTTAAACAAACAAACCAACAAAGACAGACATTTCATAAATACAAACAACAAATACATACACTTCAGACAAACAAACCAACAAAGACAAACACTTCAAACATACAAACAGAAAAAGACAGACACTTTAGACATACAAACCAACAAAGACAAATACTTCAGACATACAAACCAACAATGACAGTCACTTCAGACATACAAACCAAGAAAGACAAACACTTTAGACATACAAACAGAGGAAGACAGACACTTTAGAGATACAAACCAACAAAGACAGACACTTCAGACATACAAACAACAAAGACAGTCACTATAGACATACATTCCAACAAAGACAGACACTTCAGACACACAAACCAACAAAGACAGACCCTTCAGACATACAAACATAGAAAGACACACACTTCAGACATACAAACCAACAAATACAAACTCTTCATACATACAAACCAACAAAGAAAGACATTTAGACATAAAAACAGAGAAAGACAATCACTTTGACATAAAAACCAGCAAAGACAGACACTTCAGACATAAAAACCAACAAAGACAAAACACTTCAGGCATACAAACCAACAAAGACAAACACTTCATACATACAAACCAACAAAGACAAACACTTCAGAAATACAAACAGAGAAAGACAAGCACTTCAGATATACTAACCAACAAAAAGACAAACAAACCAGCAAAGACAGACACTTCAGAAATACAAACAGAGAAAGACAGGCACTTTAGACATACAAACCAACAAAGACAGACACTTCAGACATTCAACCAACAAAGAAAAACATTTCAGAGATAAAAACAGAGAAAGACAAGCACTTTAGACATACAAACCAACAAAGTCAGACACTTCAGACATACAAATAGAGAAAGACAAGCACTTTAGACATACACACCAACAAAGACAAACACAACAGACACACAAAAAAACATAGACAAAAACTTCATGCTTACGAATAAACCAATAAAGGTACTATGTATGAAATCAATTAGAAAGACAAGAAGCTTAGAAATACAAACCAACAAAGACAAACATTACATACACTCGAACAGACAAGGTCGGGAACAACATACAAACACATAAACAAAGACAGACGCTTTAGACATACAACCCAACAAAGACAGACACTTCAGACATACAAACCAACAAAGACAGACACTTCAGAAACACACACCAACAAAGACAAGCACTTCAGACGTAAAAACAAAGAAAAAAAGATACTTCAGACAAAAAACAGAGTAAGACAGACACTTCAGACATACAAAACAAAATAGACAAACACTTTAGACATACAAACAGAGAAAGACATACACTTTAGACAAACAAACAGAGATAGATATGTACTATAGGCATACAAAACAACAAAGACAAACACTATAGACATACAAACCAACAAAGACAAATACTTCAGACATACAAACCAACAAAGACAGGCACTTCAGACATATAAACCAACAAAGACAGTCACTTAAGACACACAAACATAGATAGACATAAACTTTAGTCATACAAACCCACAAAAACAGACACTTCAAACAAACAAATAAACAAATACCGAAACTTCAGATATACAAACAGAGAAAGACAAACACTTCAGACATACAAACCCACGAAGACAAATACTTCAAACATACACACCAACAAAGACAAACATTTCAGACATACAAACCAACAATGACAGTCACTTCAGACATACAAACCATGAAAGACAAACACTTTAGACATACAAACAGACGAAGACAGACACTTTAGAGATACAAACCAACAAAGACAGACACTTCAGACATACAAACAACAAAGACAGTCACTATAGACATACATTCCAACAAAGAAAGGCGCTTTATACATACAAATCAATACATACAGACACTTCACATATACAAAAATAGAACGACAGGTACCCCATAAAAACAAACTAACCGAAAAAGACACTTTATACATACAAACCAAAAAAGACAAAAACTACAGACATACAAACATAGAAAGACAAGCACTTTAGACATACAAAACAACAAAGACAGACACTTCAGAAATAAAAAACAACAAATACAAACACTTCAGACATACAAACAGGGAAAGACAGGCACTATAGAAATACAATCCAAAAAAGACAGACACTTCATATATACAAACCAACAAATAAAAAACACTTCAGGCATACAAACCAACAAAGACAAACACTTCATACATACAAACCATCAAAGACAAACACTTCAGACATACAAACAGAGAAAGACAGGCACTGCAGACATACAAACCAACAAAGACAGACACTTCAGACATACAACCAACAAAGAAAAACATTTCAGAGATAAAAACAGAGAAAGACAAGCACTTTAGACATACAAACCAACAAAGTCAGACACTTCAGACATACAAATAGAGAAAGACAAGCACTTTAGACATACAGACCAACAAAGACTAACACTTTAGACATACAAACCAACAAAGACAGACACTTCAGAAATACAAACCAACAAAGATAGACACTTCAGAAACACACACCAACAAAGACAAGCACTTCAGACGTAAAAACAAAGAAAAACAGATACTTCAGACAAAAAACAGAGTAAGACAGACTCTTCAGACATACAAAACAAAATAGACAAACACTTTAGACATACAAACAGAGAAAGACATACACTTTAGACATACAAACAGAGATAGATATTTACTATAGGCATACAAACCAACAAAGACAAACACTATAGACATACAAACCAACAAAGACAAATACTTCAGACTTACAAACCAACAAAGACAGACACTTCAGACATATAAACCAACAAAGACATTCACTTAATACATTCAAACAGACAAAGACAGGAACTTTAGTCAAAAAAACAAACAAAAACAGACACCTCAAACATAAAAACAAACAAAGACAGACACTTCAGACATACAAACCCACAAAGAAAGACACTAAAGACATACAAAGCTACAAAGACAAATACTTCAGACATACAAACCAACAATGACAGGTACTTCAGACATATAAACCAACAAAGACAGGCACTTTAGACATACAAACAGAGAAAGACAGACACTTCAGACATACAAACCAACAAAGACAGGCACTTCAGACATATAAACCAACAAAGACAGGCACTTTAGACATACAAACAGAGAAAGACAGACACTTTAGACATACAAACCAACAAAGACAAATACTTCAGACATACAAACCAACAAAGTCAGGCACTTCATACATACAAACCAACAAAGACAGGCACTTCAGACATACAAACCAACAAAGAAAAGCACTTCAGACATACAAAAAAGAAAGACAGGTACTTCAGACATAAAAACAGAGAAAGACAGGCACTTTAGACATACAAACCAACAAAGACGAACACTTTAGACATACAAACAGAGAAAGAAATACACTTTAGACATACAAACAGAGAAAGACATTTACTATAGACATACAAACCAACAAAGACAGACACTATAGACATACGAACCAACAAAGACAAACACTTCAGACATAAAAACAAACAAAGACAAACACTTCAGACATACAAACAGAGAAAGACAGGCATTTCAGACATACAAACCAACAAAGACAAACACTTAAGACATACAAATAGAGACAGACAAACACTTTAGACATACAAACAGAGAAAGACAAAAACTTTAGACATACAAACCAACATAGACTTGCACTTCAGTCATACAAACCAACAAAGGACAAACACTTCATTCATGCAAATAGAGAAAGACATACACTTTAGACATACAAACCAACAAAGACAGTCACTTCAGACATACAAACCAACAAAGACAGACACTTCAGACATACAAACAGAGAAAGACATGCACTTTAGACATACAAACCAAATAAGACAAACACTTTCAGACAAACAAACCAACAAAGACAGACACTTCAGACATACAAACCAACATAGATAGAAACTTCAGACACACAAACCAAAAAACACAAGAACTTCAGAAATAAAAACAAAAAACGACAGGTACTTAGATAAACAGAGATAGACAAGTACTATAGACATACAAACCAACAAAGACAAACACTATAGACATACAAACCAACAAAGACAAACTTTTCAGACACACAAATCAACAAAGACAGGCACTTCAGACATACAAACCAACAAAGACAGGCACTTTAGACATACAAACAGAGAAAGACATGAACTTTAGACATACAAACAGAGAAAGACAAACACTTTAGACATACAAACCAACAAAGACAGACACTTTAGACATACAAACAAACAAATACAGACACTTCATACATACAAACCAGCAAAGACAAACACTTCAAACATACAAACAAAAAAGACAGACACTATAGACATACAAACCAACAAAGACAAACTTTTCAGACATACAAACCAACAAAGACAGGCACTTCAGACATACAAACCAACAAAGACAGGCACTTTAGACATACAAACAGAGAAAGACATGCACTTCAGACATAAAAACACAGAAATACAAACACTTTAGACATACAAACCACCAAAGACAGACACTTCAGACATACAAACAACAAAGACAGACACTTCAGACATACAAACCAACAAAGACAAACACTTCAGACATATAAACATAAAAAGTAAGACTCTTTAGACATACAAACCAACAAAGACAGACACTTCAGACATACAAACCGACAAAGACAGACACTTCAGACATACAAACAGAGAATGAAAAACACTTAATACATACAAACAAACAATGACAGACACTTCAGACATACAAAACAACAAAGACAAAAACTTCAGACATAAAAACCAACAATGACAGTCACTTCAACAAAGAGAAAGACATGCACTTTAGACATACAAACCAACAAAGACAAACACTTCAGACATACAAACAGAGAAAGACATGCACTTTAGACATACAAACCAACAAAGACAAACACTTCAAACAAACAAACCAACAAAGACATACACTTCAGAAATACAAACCAACAAAGACAGACATTTCAGACATACAAACCAACAATGACAGTCACTTCAGACATACAAACCAAGAAAGACAAACACTTTAGACATACAAACAGACGAAGACAGACACTTTAGAGATACAAACCAACAAAGACAGACACTTCAGACATACAAACAAAGACAGACACTTCAGACATACAAACAGAGAAAGACAGGCACTTTAGACATACAGACCTAACAAAGACAAACACTTCAGACATACAAAGCAACAAAGACAAATACTTCACACATACAAACAGACAAAGAAATGCACTTCAGACATACAAAACAACAAAGACATACACTTCAGACATTCAAACCAACAAAGACAAACACTTTAGCCATACAAACCAAGAAAGACAGACACTTCAGACATACAAACCAAGAAAAACAAACACTTGAGACATACAAACAGACAAAGACAGACACTTTAGAGATAGAAACCAACAAAGACAGACACTTCAGACATACAAACAACAAAGACAGTCACTATAGAAATACAGTCCAACAAAGACAGACACTTCAGACATACAAACCAACAAAGACAGACCCTTCAGACATACAAACAGAGAAAGACAGACACTTTAAACATACAAACCAACAAAGACAGACACTTCAGACATACAAACCAACAAAGACATACATTTAGACATACAAACAGAGAAAGACACTCACTTTAGACATACAAACCAACAAAGACATACACTTCAGACATAAAAAACAACAAAGACAAACACTTCAGACATACAAACAGAGAAAGACAGGAACTATAGAAATACAATCCAACAAAGACAGACACTTAATAAATACAAACCAACAAAGAAAAAACACTTCAGTCATACAAACCAAAAAAGATAAACACTTCATACATACAAACCAACAAAGACAAACACTTCAGACATACAAACAGAGAAAGACAGGCACTTCAGACATACGAACCAACAAAGACAAACACTACAGACATACAAACCCGCAAAGACAAAAACTTCAGACATACAAACAGAGAATGACAGGCCCTGTAGACATACAAACCAACAAAGACAGACACTTCAGACATACAACCAACAAAGAAAAACATATCAGAGATAAAAACAGAGAAAGACAAGCACTTTAGACATACAAACCAACAAAGACATACACTTCAGACATAAAAATAGAGAAAGACAAGCACTTTAGACAAACAGACCAACAAACACCGACACATTAGGCATACAAAACAAAAAATAAAGACACTTCAGACACAAAAACCAAAAAATACATCCAATTTAGACATAAAAAAATATACAGAAAGGCGCTTTAGATATACAAACCAACAAAGACAGAAACTTCACACATACAAACAGAGAAAGAAATGCACTTTTGTAATAAAACAAACAAAGACAGACACTTTAAACAAACAAACCAACAAAGACAGACACTTCAGAAATACAAACCAACAAAGACAGACACTTCAGACATACAAACCAACAAAGACAAGCACTTCAGACGTACAAACAAAGAAAAAAAGATACTTCAGACAAAAAACATATACAAACAGAGAAAGACATGCACTTTAGACATACAAACCAACAAAGACAAACACTTCAGACATACAAACAGAGAAAGACATGCACTTTAGACATACAAACCAACAAAGACAGACACTTTAGACATACAAACCAACAAAGACAGACAATTCAGACATACAAACAAACAAAGACATACACTTCAGACATGCAAACCAACAAAGACAAACACTTCAGACATACAAACCAACAAAGACAGTCACTTCAGACATACAAACCAACAAAGACAAACACTTTAGACATACAAACAGACTAAGACAGACACTTTAGAGATAGAAACCAACAAAGACAGACACTTCAGACATACAAACAACAAAGACAGTCACTATAGACATACACTCCAACAAAAACAGACACTTCAAAAACGAAAACAAACAATTACAGGCACATCAGACATGAAAAAGGACACAGAAAGGAAACTCATTAATACAAACAAACAAAGAAGGATTCTTCAGAAACGCAAACAACAAAGAATGATATTTCACAAACGCCAAAGGACACAGAAAAACACTTTATATATGCAAACAAACAAAGACAAACACTTCAGACATACAAACCAAGAAAGACAAACACTTCAGACATACAAACAACAAAGACAGGCACTATAGACATACAGTCCAACAAAGACAGACACTTCAGACATACAAACCAACAAATACAGACCCTTCAGACATACAAACAGAGAAAGACAGACACTTTAGACACACAAACCAACAAAGACAGACACTTCAGATATAAAAACCAACAAAGACAAACATTTCAGAAATACAAACAGAGAAAGACAAGAAATTTAGACATACAAACCAACAATGACAGACACTTCAGACATACAAACCAACAAAGACAAAACACTTCAGGCATACAAACCAACAAAGATAAACACTTCAGACATACAAACCAACAAAGACAAACACTTCAGACATACAAACAGAGAAAGACAATCACTTAAGACATACTAACCAACAAAGACACACACTTCAGACATACAAACCCGCAAAGACAAACACTTCAGACATACAAACAGAGAATGACAGGCACTGTAGACATACAAACCAACAAAGACAGACACTTCAGACATACAACCAACAAAGAAAAACATTTCAGAGATAAAAACAGAGAAAGACAAGCACTTTAGACATACAAACCAACAAAGTCAGACACTTCAGACATACAAATAGAGAAAGACAAGCACTTTAGACATACAGACCAACAAAGACCAACACATTAGACATAAAAACCAACAAAGACAGAGACTTTAGACATACAAACAAACAAAGACAAACACTTCATACATACAAACAGAGAAAGACATCCACGTTAGACATACAAACCAACTAACACAGAAATTTCAGAAATACAAACCAACAAAGACAGACACTTCATAAACACACACCAACAAAGACAAACACTTCAAACATACAAACAGAGAAAAACAGATACTTCAGACAAAAAACAGAGTAAGACAGACACTTCAGACATACAAAACAAAATAGACAAACACTTTAGACATACAAACAGAGAAAGACATACACTTTAGACATACAAACAGAGATAGATATGTACTATAGGCATACAAACCAACAAAGACAAACGCTATAGACATACAAACCAACAAAGACAGTTACTTCAGACATACAAACCAACAAAGACAGGCACTTCAGACAGGCATACAAACCAACAAAGACAAACACTTTAGACATAAAAACAGAGAAAGACATGTACTATAGACATACACACCAACAAAGACAAACACTATAGACATACAAACCAACAAAGACAAACACTATAGACATACAAACCAACAAAGACAAACACTTAAGACATACAAACAGAGAAAGACATGCACTTTACACACACAAAACAACAATGACAAACACTTTAGACAAACAAACCAACAAAGACAGACACTTCAGACATACAAACCAACATAGATATACACTTCAGACATACAAACCAACAAAGACAAGCACTTCAGACATACAAACAGAGAAAGACAGGTACTTCAGACATAAAAACAGATAAAGACAGACACTTTATACATACAAACCAACACAGACAAATACTTCAGACATACAAAGCAACAAAGTCAGACACTTCACAGATACAAACCAACAAATAAAGGAACCTTAGACATACAAACCAACAATGACCAACATTCAGACATACAAAAAAAGAAAGACAGGTACTTCAGAAATAAAAACAGAGAAAGACAGGCACTTTAGACATACAAACCAACAAATACGGACACTTCAGACATACAAACAGAGAAAGACAGACACTTTAGACATACAAAAAGAGAAAGACATTCATTATAGACATACAAACCAACAAAGACAGACACTATACACATACAAACCAACAAAGACAAACACTTCAGACACAAAAACAAACAAAGACAAACACTTCAGAGATACAAACAGAGAAAGACAAACATTTCAGACATACAAACCAACAAAGACAAACACTTCAGACATACAAACAGAGAAAGACACACCCTTTAGATATAAAATCATACACATACAGACAATTTAGACATACAAACCAACAAATACAGATATCTCAGACACACAAACAGAGAAAGACAGACACTTTAGACACACAAACCGACAATGACAATCACTTCTAACATACAAATGAAGAAATAAAGACATTTCAGACATACAAACAAAAAAGACAGTCACTATAGACATACATTCCAACAAAGACAGACACTTCAGACATACAAACCAACAAAGACAGACCCTTCAGACATACAAACAGAGAAAGACAGACACTTTAGACTCACAAACCAACAAAGACAGACACTTCAGACATACAAACCAACAAAGACAAACATTTCAGACATAAGAACAGAGAAAGACAAGCACTTTAGACATAAAAACCAACAAAGACAGAAATTTCAGACATACAAACCAACAAAGACAAAACACTTCAGGCATACAAACCAACAAAGAAAAACACTTCATACATACAAACCAACAAAGACAGACACTTCAGACATACAAACAGAGAAAGACAGGCACTTCAGACATACAAACCAAGAAAGACAGGCATTTCAGACATACAAACCAACAAAGACAAACACTTAAGACATACAAATAGACACAGACAAACACTTTAGACATACAAACAGAGAAAGACAAAAACTTTAGACATACAAACCAACATAGACATGCACTTCAGACATGCAAACCAACAAAGGACAAACACTTCAGTCATGCAAATAGAGAAAGACATACACTTTAGACATACAAACCAACAAAGACAGGCACTTCAGACATACAAACCAACAAAGACAGACACTTCAGACATACAAACAGAGAAAGACATGCACTTTAGACATACAAACCAAATAAGACAAACACTTTCAGACAAACAAACTAGCAAAGACAGACACTTCAGACATACAAACCAACATAGATAGACATTTCAGACACACAAACCAAAAAAGACAAGTAATTCAGAAATACAAAAAAAAAACGACAGGTACTTCAGACTTACAAACAGAAAAAGACAGACACTTCAGACATACAAACCAACAAAGACAAACACTTAAGACATAAAAACAGATATAGACAAGTACTATAGACTTACAACCAAAAAAAGACAGACAATATAGACATACAAACAAACAAAGACATACTTTTCAGACACAAAAATCAACAAAGACATGCACTTAAAACATACAAACAAACAATTACATTCTCTTCAGACAAACGAACAGACAAAGTCCGGAACTTCAGATGTAAGAACCCAGTAAGACAAGAACTCAATAAACAACCACAAAAAAAGAAAGACACTTTATAAATGAACACAGCAAATAAAGATGCTTAAGGCATAAAAACAAGCATAAACAAACGCATCAAACATACAAAGAAACACAGACAAGCACTTTCGACATACAAACCAACAAAGATAAATACTTCAGACATACAAACCAACAAAGACAAACACTTCAGACATACAAACAGAGAAAGACAGGCACTTTAGACATACAGACCAAACAAAGAAAAACACTTCAGACATACAAACCAACAAAGACAAACACTTCAGACATACAAACAGAGAAAGACACACACTTCAGACATACAAACCAACAAAGACAGACACTTCAGACATGCAAACAAACAAAGAAACACAGTTCAGACATACAAACCAACAATGACATTCAATTCAGACATACAAACAAAGAAAGACAAACACTTTAGACATACAAACAGAGGAAGACAGACACTTTAGAGATACACACCAACAAAGACAGACACTTACGACATACAAACAACAAAGACAGGCACTATAGACATACAGTCCAACAAAGACAGGCACTTTAGACATACAAACAAACAAAGACAAACACTTCAGACATACAAACAGACAAAGACAGGCACTTTAGATATACAAACCAACCAAGATAAACACTTCAGCCATACAAACCAACAAAGACAAACACTTTAGACATACAAACAGAGAAAGACAAGCACTTTAGACATACAAACCCACAACGACAGACACTTCAGGCATAAAAACAAACAAAGGCAAAAACTTGAGACATACAAACAGAGAAAGACAGGCACTTTAGAAATACAAACCAACAAAGACAGACACTTCAGACATACAAACCAACAAAGAAAAAACACTTCAGACATACAAACCAACAAAGACAAATACTTCAAACATACAAACCAACAGATACATACACTTCAGACATACAAACAAACAAAGACAGGAACTTTAGACATACAAAACAACAAACACAAATACTTCAGACATACAAACCCTCAAAGACAAACACTTCAGACATAAAAACAGAGAATGACAGGCACTGCAGACATACAAACCAACAAAGACAGACACTTCAGACATACAACCAACAAAGAAAAACATTTCAGAGATAAAAACAGAGAAAGACAAGCACTTTAGACATACAAACCAACAAAGACAGACACTTCAGACTTGCAAACCAACAAATACAAACACTTCAGACATACAAACAGAGAAAGACAGTCACTATAGACATAAAAACCAACAAAGACATACAATTAAGACATACAAACCAACAAACAAAAAACACTTCAGACATACAAACCAACAAAGACAAACACTTCAGACATACAAAAAAAAACTTCAGACATACAAACCAGTAAAGACACACATTTCGGACATACAAACCAACAAAGACAGGCACTATAGACATACAAACCAACACAGACAGACACTATAGACATACAAACCAGGAAAGACAGACACTTTAGACATGCAAACAGAGAAAGACAAAAACCTTAGACATACGAACCATCAAAGACAAACACTTCAGTTATACAAACAGAGAAAGACATGCACTTTAGACACACAAAACAACAATGACAAACACTTTAGACAAACAAACCAAAAAAAAGAGACATTTCAGACATACAAACCAACATAGAGAGACACTTCAGACATGCAAACCAACAAAGACAAGCACTTCAGACATACAAACATAGAAAAAAATGTGATTCAGACATATAAACGAACAAAAACGGACTCTTTAGATAGACGAAACGACATAGATAGACACTTCAGACATACAAACCAAAAAAAACAGACACTTCAGACATAGAAACAAAGAAAGACAGGCACTTTAGACATACAAAACAACCAAGAAAGACACTAAAGACATACAAACCAACAAAGACAAAAACTTCAGACATACAAACCAACAATGACAGGCACTTCAGACATATAAACCAACAAAGACAGGCACTTTAGACATACAAACAGAGAAAGACAGACACTTCAGACATACAAACCAACAAAGACAGGCACTTCAGACATATAAACCAACAAAGACAGGCACTTTAGACGTACAAACAGAGAAAGAAAAACACTTTAGACATACAAATAAACAAAGACATACACTTCAGACACACAAACAAACACAGACAGGCACTTCAGACATACACACCAACAAAGACAGACACTTCAGACATACAAACCAACAAAAAAAGGCACTTCATACATACAAAAAAGAAAGACAGGTACTTCAGACATAAAAACAGATAAAGACAGGCACTTTAAACATACAAACCAACAAAGACGAACACTTTATACATACAAACAGAGAAAGGCAGACACTTTAAACATACAAAAAGAGAAAGACATTCACTATAGACATACAAACCAACAAAGACAGACACTTTAAACATACAAACCAACAAAGACAAACACTTCAGACATAAAAACCAACAAAGACATATACTTCAGACATACAAACAGAGAAAGACAGGCACTTCAGACATACAAACCAAAAAAGACACACACTTAAGACATACAAATAGAGACAGACAAACACTTTAGACATACAAACAGAGAAAGACAAAAACTTTAGACATACAAACCAACATAGACTTGCACTTCAGTCATACAAACCAACAAAGGACAAACACTTCAGTCATGCAAATAGAGAAAGACATACACTTTAGACATACAAACCAACAAAGACAGGCACTTCAGAAATACAAACCAACAAAGACAGACACTTCAGACATACAAACAGAGAAAGACATGCACTTTAGACATACAAACCAAATAAGACAAACACTTTCAGACAAACAAACCAGCAAAGACAGACACTTCAGACATACAAACCAACATAGATAGACACTTCAGACACACAAACCAACAAAGACAAGTAATTCATAAATAAAAAAAAAAAACGACAGGTACTTCAGACATACAAACAGAAAAAGACAGACACTTCAGACATACAAACCAACAAAGACAAACACTTTAGACATAGAAACAGAGATAGACAAGTACTATAGACTTACAAACCAACAAAGACAAACACTATAGACATACAAACCAACAAAGACAAACTTTTCAGACATACAAACCAACAAAGACAGGCACTTCAGACATACAAACAAACAAAGACAGGCACTTTAGACATACAAACAGAGAAAGACATACACTTCAGAAATAAAAACATAGAAAGACAAGCAATTTATACAGAAACAGCAACAACGAAAGAAACTTTATAAAGAAAAATAACACAGACAGACGCTTCAGGCATACAAAACAGCAAAGACAAACGCTTCAAACATATAAAGAAACAAAGACAAGAGCATTCGACATACAAAAAAAGAAAGACAGACACTTTAGACATACAAACCAACAATGACAGTCACTTCAGACAGACAAACACACAAAGACATTCACTTCAGACATACAGACCTAACAAAGAAAAACACTTCAGACATACAAACCAACAAAGACAAACACTTCAGAAATACAAACACAGAAAGACAGACACTTTAGACATACAAACAAAGAAAGACATAAACTTCAGACACGCACACCAACGAAGAAACACACTTCAGACATACAAACCAAGAAAGACAGACACTTCAGACATACAAACCAAGAAAGACAAACACTTTAGACATACAAACAGACGAAGACCGACACTTTAGAGATACAAACCAACAAAGACAGACACTTCAGACATACAAACAACAAAGACAGGCACTATAGACATACAGTCCAACAAAAACAGACACTTCAGACATACAAACCAACAAAGACAAACACTTCAGAAACACAAACCTAGAAAGATAGGCACTGCAGAATTAAGCGACAACACTGACTAGAACATTTGTCATGAAAACCCGCTGCGACAAACACTTCAGACATGAGAAAAGAGAAAAGCAAGCACTATCGTCATACACACCGACAATTTCCGTCACTTAAGGCTCACCAACAAACAAAGACAAACTCATCAGAAATACGAAAAGGCTACAGCAAGTGCATTATACATTAGATTCAGCATTGTCAAATTCTAACGAAACACACACCAACAAAGACAAACACTTAAGTCATACAAACCAATAAAGACAGACACTTCAGACATACAAACCAACAAAGACAGACACTTCACACATACAAACAGAGAAAGACAAGCACTTCAGACATACGAACCAACAAAGACACACACTTCAGACATACAAACCCTCAAAGACAAACACTTCAGACATACAAACAGAGAATGACAGGCACTGCAGACATACAAACCAACAAAGACAGACACTTCAGACATACAACCAACAAAGAAAAACATTTCAGAGATAAAAACAGAGAAAGACAAGCACTTTAGACATACAAACCAACAAAGACAGATACTTCTGACATACAAACCAACAAAGACAAACACTTCAGAGATACAAACAGAGAAAGACAGGCACCATAGACATACAATCCAACAAAGACACACACTTCAGACATACAAACCAACAAACAAAAAACACTTCAGACATACAAACCAACAAAGACAAGCACTTAAGACATACAAACAAACACTTCAGACATACAAACCAATAAAGACACACATTTCAGACATACAAACCAACAAAGACAGGCACTATAGACATACAAACCAACACAGACAGACACTATAGACATACAAACCAGGAAAGACAGACACTTTAGACATGCAAACAGAGAAATACAAAAACCTTAGACATACGAACCATCAAAGACAAACACTTCAGTTATACAAACAGAGAAAGACATGCACTTTAGACACACAAAACAACAAAGACAAACTCTTTAGACAAACAAACCAACAAAGACAGACATTTCAGACATACAAACCAACATAGATAGACACTTCAGATATACAAAACAACAAAGACAAGCACTTCAGACATACAAACAGAGAAAGAAATACACTTTAGATATACAAACCATTAAAGACAAACACTTTAGACATAAAAACAGAGAAAGACATGTACTATAGACATACACACCAACAAAGACAAACACTAAAGACATACAAACCAACAAAGACAAACACTATAGACATACAAACCAACAAAGACAAACACTTAAGACATACAAACAGAGAAAGACATGCACTTTACACACACAAAACAACAAAGACAAACACTTTAGACAAACAAACCAACAAATACAGACATTTCAGACATAAAAACAAACAGAAATAGACGCTTCAGACATGCAAAACAGCAAAGACAAGCACTTCAGACAGACAAACAGAGAAAGACATGCACTTAAGACATACAAACCGACAGAGAAAGACACGTCACACTTACAAACCAACAAAGACACTCACTTCAGACATACAAAACAACAAAGACGGCAATTTAGGCATACACACCAACAAAGACAAGCACTTCAGACATACAAACAAAGAAAGACAGGTACTTCAGACATAAAAACACAGAAAGACAGACACTTCAGACATACAAACCAACAAAGACAAACACTTTAGACATACAATCAGAGAAAGACATACACTTTAGACATACAAACAGTGAAAGACATGTACTATAGACATACAAACCAATAAAGACAGACACTATAAACATACAAACCAACAAAGACAAAAACTTCAGACATACAAACCATACAACACATACAACTTCAGACATACAAGACTTCAGACATACAAAAACTTCAGACATACAAGACAGACACTTCAGACATACAAAAAGAGAAAGACATGCACTTTAGACATACAAACCAAAAAAGACAAACACTTTCATACATACAAACAAAAAAAGACAGACACTTCATACATACAAACACACACAGACAGACACATTAGACATACAAACCAACAAATAAAGGCACTTTAGACTTACAAACCAACAAAGAACAGCATTCAGACATTCAAACAAAGAAAGACAGGTACTTCAGAAATAAAAACAGAGAAAGACAGGCACTTTATACATACCAACCAACAAATACAGACACTTCAGACATACAAACAGAGAAAGAAAGACACTTCAGACATACAAACAGAGAAAGACATGTACTATAGACATACAAACCAACAAAGACAGACACTATAAACATACAGACCAACAAAGACAGACACTTCAGACATAAAAACAACAAAGAAAATCAATTCAGAGATACAAACAGAGAAAGACAGGCATTTAAGACATACAAACCAACAAAGACAAACACTTAAGACATACAAATAGAGACAGACAAACACTTTAGACATACAAACAGAGAAAGAAAAAAACTTTAGACATACAAACCAACATATACTGGCACTTCAGTCATATAAACCAACAAAGGACAAACACTTCAGTCATGCAAATAGAGAAAGACATACACTTTAGACATACAAACCAACAAAGACAGGCACTTCAGACATACAAACCAACAAAGACAGACACTTCAGACATACAAACAGAGAAAGACATGCACTTTAGACATACAAACCAAATAAGACAAACACTTTCAGACAAACAAACTAGCAAAGACAGACACTTCAGACATACAAACCAACATAGATAGACACTTCAGACACACAAACCAACAAAGACAAGTACTTCAGACATACAAAAAAAACACGACAGGAACTTCAGACATACAAACAGAAAAAGACAGACACTTCAGACATACAAACCAACAAAGACAAACACTTTAGACATATAAACAGAGATAGACAAGTACTATAGACATACAAACCAACAAAGACAAACACTATAGACATACAAACCAACAAAGACAAACTTTTCAGACATACAAACCAACAAAGACAGTCACTTCAGACATACAAACCAAGAATGACAGACACTTCATACATACAAACAGACAAAGACATACACTTTAGATATAAAAACAGAGTATGACAATCACTTTAGACATACAAACCAACAAAGACAGACACTTCAGACATACAAACAACAAATACAGACACTTCAGGCATACAAACCAACATAGACACACACTTCAGAGTCATACAAACAGAAAAAGACAGACACTTTAGACATACAAACCAACAAAGACATACACTTCAGACATACAAACCAACAAAGACAGACACTTCAGACATACAAACAGAGAAAGACAGGCACTTTAGACATACAGACCTAACAAATAAAAACACTTAATACATACAAAACAACAAATACAGACACTTTAAACATACGAACAGATAAAGACAGACACTTTAGACATACAAACCAAAAAAGACAAAAACTTCACACATACAAACCAAAAAAGACAAACACTTCAGACATACAAACCAACAATGACAGTCACTTCAGACATACAAACCAAGAAAGACAAACACTTTAGACATACAAACAGAGAAAGACAGACACTTTAGATATAGAAACCAACAAAGACAGACACTTCAGACATACAAACAACAAAGACAGGCACTATAGACATACAGACCAACAAAGAAAATCTACTCAGACCCACAAACCAAAACAAACAGACACTTCAGTCAAGCATACCAACAGAGAAAGTCAAACACTTTAAACATACAAACCAACAAAGACAGACACTTCAGACATACAAACCAACAAATACAAATACTTTAGACATAAAAACAGAGAAATACAAGCACTTTAGACATACAAACCAACAAAGACAGACACTTCAGGCATACAAACCAACAAATACAAACACTTCAGACATACAAACAGGGAAAGACAGGCACTTTAGACATACAATCCAACAAAGACAGACACTTCATACATACAAACCAACAAAGACAAACGCTTAAGACATACAATCCAATAAAGACAGACACTTCATACACTCAAATCAACAAAGAAAAACAGATTAGAAATACACACAGAGAAAGACAGGCATTTCAGATATACTAAAAAGACACACACTTCAGACAAACACAAAGACAAACACTTCAGACATATAAACAGAGAAAGACAGGCACTGCAGACATACAAACCAACAAAGACAGACACTTCAGACATACAACCAACAAAGAAAAACATTTCAGAGATAAAAACAGAGAAAGACAAGCACTTTAGACATACAAACCAACAAAGACAGATACTTCTGACATACAAACCAACAAAGACAAACCCTTCAGAGATACAAACAGAGAAAGACAGTCACTATAGACATACAATCCAACAAAGACAGACACTTCAGACATACAAACCAACAAAGAAAAAACACTTCAGACATACAAACCAACAAAGACAAGCACTTCAGACATACAAACAAACACTTCAGACATACAAACCAATAAAGACACACATTTCAGACATACAAACCAACAAAGACAGGCACTATAGACATACAAACCAACAAAGACAGACACTATAGACATACAAACCAGGAAAGACAGACACTTTAGACATGCAAACAGAGAAAGACAAAAACCTTAGACATACGAACCATCAAAGACAAACACTTCAGTTATACAAACAGAGAAAGACATGCACTTTAGACACACAAAACAACAATGACAAACACTTTAGAGATACAAACCAACAAAGACAGACACTTCAGACATACAAACCAACATAGATAGACACTTCAGATATGCAAACCAACAAAGACAAGCAGTTCAGACATACAAACAGAGAAAGACATACACTTTAGACATACAAACAACAAAGACAAACACTTTTGACATACAAACAGAGAGAGACATGTACTATAGACATACACACCAACAAAGACAAACACTATAGACATACAAACCAACAAAGACAAACACTATAGACATACAAACCAACAAAGACAAACACTTAAGACATACAAACAGAGAAAGACATGCACTTTAGACACACAAAACAAGAAAGACAAACTCTTTAGACATACAAATCAACAAATATAGACATTTCAGGCTTACAAACCAACATAGATAGACCCTTCAGATATGCAAAACAACAAAGACAAGCCCTTTAAACATACTACCAGAGAAATAAAGGCACTTCATACACACAAACCGACAAAAACCAACATTTCACGCGTACAAACAAACAAAGACAGACACTTCAGACATACAAACAAACAAAGACATGTACTATAGACATACACACCAACAAAGACAAACACTATAGACAAACAAACCAACAAAGACAAACACTTCAGACATACAAGCCAACAAAGACAGGCACTTCAGACATACAAACCAACAAAGACAGGCACTTCAGACATACAAACCAACAAAGACAAACACTTAAGATATACAAACAGAGAAATACATGCACTTTAGACACACAAAACAACAATGACAAACACTTTAGACAAACAAACCAACAAAAACAGACACTTCAGACATACAAACCAACATAGATAGACACTTCAGACATACAAACCAACAAAGACAAGCACTTCAGACATACAAACAAAGAAAGACAGGTACTTTAGACATACAAACCAAAAAAAACAGTCACTTCAGACATACAAACCAACAAAGACAAACACTGTAGACATACAAACCAACAAAGACAGACACTTTAGACATACAAATCAACAAAGACAAAACCTTCAGACATACAAACCAACAAAGACAAGCACTTCAGACATACAAACAAACACTTCAGACATACAAACCAGTAAAGACACACATTTCAGACATACAAACCAACAAAGACAGGCACTATAGACATACAAACCAACAAAGACAGACACTATAGACATACAAACCAGGAAAGACAGACACTTTAGACATGCAAACAGAGAAAGACAAAAACCTTAGACATACGAACCATCAAAGACAAACACTTCAGTTATACAAACAGAGAAAGACATGCACTTTAGACACACAAAACAACAATGACAAACACTTTAGACAAACAAACCAACAAAGACAGACACTTCAGACATACAAACCAACATAGATAGACACTTCAGACATACAAACCAACAAAGACAAGCAGTTCAGACATACAAACAGAGAAAGACAGACACTTCAGACATACAAACCAACAAAGACAAACACTTTAGACATACAAACAGAGAGAGACATGTACTATAGACATACACACCAACAAAGACAAACACTATAGACATACAAACCAACAAAGACAAACACTATAGACATACAAACCAACAAAGACAGACACTATAGACATACAAACCAACAAAGACAAACACTTAAGACATACAAACAGAGAAAGACATGCACTTTACACAAACAAAACAACAATGACAAACACTTTAGACATACAAACCAACAAAGACAGACACTTCAGACATACAAACCAACATAGATAAACACTTAAGACATACAAACCAACAAAGACAAGCACTTCAGACATACAAACAAATAAAGACAGGTACTTCAGACATACAAACAGAGAAAGACAGACACTTCAGACGTACAAACCAACAAAGACAAACACTTTAGACATACAAACAGAGAAAGATATGAACTATAGACATACACACCAACAAAGACAAACACTATAGACACACAAACCAACAAAGACAAACACTTCAGACATACAAGCCAACAAAGACAGGCACTTCAGACATACAAACCAACAAAGACAGGCACTTCAGACATACAAACCAACAAAGACAAACACTTCAGATATACAAACAGAGAAATACATTCACTTTAGACACACAAAACAACAATGACAAACACTTTAGACAAACAAACCAACAAAAACAGACACTTCAGACATACAAACCAACATAGATAGACACTTCAGACATACAAACCAACAAAGACAAGCACTTCAGACATACAAACAAAGAAAGACAGGAACTTCAGACATACAAACCGAGAAAAACAGACACTTCAGACATACAAACCAACAAAGACAAACACTTTAGACATACAAACCAAAAAAGACAAACACTTCAGACATACAAACCAACAAAGACAGGCACTTCAGACATACAAACCAACAAAGACAGACACTTGAGACATACAAACAGAGAAAGACAAACACTTTAGAAATACAAACCAACAAAGACTGACACTTCAGACATACAATCCAAAGAAGACAGACACTTCAGACAAACAAACCGACAAAGATAGACAGTTCTGACATAGAAACAGAGAAAGACAAGCTCTTCAGACATACAAACCAACAAAGTCAGACACTTCAGACATAAAAATAGAGAAAGACAAGCACTTTAGACATACAGACCAACAAAGACAAACACTTTAGGCATAAAAACCAACAAAGACAGACACTTCAGACAACAAACCAAAAAAGACAAACATTTCAGACATACTAAAAACAAAGACAAACACTTCAAAGACAAAAACCACAAATTACCGACACTTAAGACATACAAAAAACAAAGAAAAACACTTCAGACATACAAACAGAGAAAGACAGGCACTTTAAACATACAAACCAACAAAGACATACACTTCAGACATACAAACCAGGAAAGACAAACATTTCAGACATACAAACCAAGAATGACAGACACTTTAGACATACAAACCAATAAAGACACATACTTCAGACATACAAACAGAGAAAGACAGACACTTTATACATACAAACCAACAAAGACAGACACTTCAGACATACAAACAGAGAAATACAGGCACTTTATACATACAATCCAACAAGGACAGACACTTCAGATATACAAACCAACAAAGACATACACTTAAGACAAACAAACAGAGAAAGACAAACACTTCAGACATAGAAACCAACAATGACAGACACTTCAGACAAACAAACAAACAAAGACAAACACTTCATACATAAAACCAGACAAAGACAGACACTTCAGACATACAAACCAACAAAGACAGGCACTTTATACATACAAGCATACAAAGATAAACATTTCAAAAATGCGAACATAGAAAGACAAACACTTTATACATACAAACCAACAAAAACAGACACCTCAGACAAGCAAACTAACAAAGACAACACTTCAGACATACAAACCAACAAAGACAGACATTTCAGACATACAAACAAAGAAAGACAAACATTTGAGACATACAAACCAACAAAGACAGACACTTCACACATACAAACCAAGAAAGACAAGCACTTTAGAAATACAAAAAGAGAAAGACAGGCACTGTAGACATACAAACCAACAAAGATAGACACTTCGGACATACAAACCAACAAAGACAAACATTTCAGACATAAAAACAGAGAAAAACAAGCAATTTAGACATACAAACCAACAAAGACAGACACTTCAGACATACAAACCAACAAAGACAAACAATTCAGACATACAAACAGAGAAAGACAGGCACTTTATACATACAATCCAACAAAGACAGACACTTCAGACATACAAACCAACAAAGAAAAGACACTTCAGACATACAAAGCAACAAAGACAAACACTTCAGACATACAAACCAACAAAGACAAACACTTCAGATATACAAACAGAGAAAGACAGGCACTGCAGACATACAAACCAACAAAGACAGACACTTCGGACATACAAACCAACAAAGACAAACATTTCAGACATAAAAACATAGAAAAACAAGCAATTTAGACATACAAACCAACAAAGAAAGACACTTCAGACATACAAACCAACAAAGACAAACACTTCAGACATACAAAAAGAGAAAGACAGTAAATATAGACATACAATCCAACAAAGACAGGCACTTCAGACATACAAACCAAAAAAGAAAAAACACTTCAGACATACAAAGCAACAAAGACAGACACTTCAGACATACAAACCAACAAAGACACACACTTCTGACATACCAATATAGACAGACAGGCACTTAAGACATACAAACTAACAAAGACAGACACTTCAGACATACAAACCGACAAAGACAGACACTTCAGACATACAAACATAGAAAAACAGGCACTTTAGACATACAAACCAACAAAGACAAACACTTCAGACATACAAACATAGAAAGACAAGCACTTTAGACATACAAACCAACAAAGACAAACACTTCAGACATACAAACATAGAAAGACAAGCAGTTCAGAAATACACACATATAAGGACAGGAAATTCAGACATGCGAAACAACAAATAAAAATACTTCAGATGCATAAATCTAAACACACAATTACTTTAGAAATTTAACCAGACTAAAACAGTTATCTCATAAACAAACAACAAAGAAAAAACACACATCTTACATACAAACTAACAATGACAGGCACTTTAGACATACAAACAGAGAAAGACAGACACTTCAGACATACGAACGAAGAAAGACAGACACTATAGACATACAAACCAACAAAGGCAAACACTTCAGACATACAAACCAACAATGACAGTCAGTTTAGCCATACAAACCAACAAAGACAAACACTTTAGACATACAAACAGAGAAAGACAGACACCTTAGACATACAAACCAACAAAGACAGAACTTGCAGACATACAAACAACAAAAACAGGCACTATAAACACACAATCCAACAAAGACAGACACTTCAGACATACAAACCAACAAAGACAGACACTTAAGACATACAAACAGAGAAAGACAAACACTTTAGACACAGAAGCCAACAATGACAGACACTTCAGACATACAAACAAACAAAGACAAACACTTCAGACATAGAAACAGAGAAAGACAAGCACTTAAGACATACAAACCAACAAAGACAGACACTTCATACATACAAACCAACAAAGACAAACACTTCAGACATAAAAACAGACAAAGACAGACACTTTAGACATACAAACAAACAAAGACAAACACTTCAGACAAGCAAACCAACGAAGAAAAACATTTGAGACATACAAACAGAGAAAGACAAGCACTTTAGACATACAAACCAAAAAAGACATACACTTCTGACTTACAAAACAGCAACAACAGATAATTTAAACATGCAAACAATCAACGACAATAGCCAAAACCACAAAAAAAGCATTGAACTTTAGATATAAAGAACAACACAGAACGACTCGTCTGACATACAAATAGTCAAGGATAGGCGCCGTTTACTTACAAAAACAAAAAGACAGAAAGTTCAGACTCAAAAACCAACAAAGACAAACACTTCAGCCATACAAACCAACAATGACAGTCACTTCAGACATACAAATCAACAAAAACAAACATTTTAGACATACAAACAGAGAAAGACAGACACTTTACACATAAAAACCAACAAAGACAGAACTTCAGACATACAAACAACAAAAACAGGCACTATAGACATACAATCCAACAAAGACAGACACTTCAGACTTGCAAACCATCAAAGACAAACACTTCAGACATACAAACAGAGAAAGACAGGCACTATAGACACACAAACCAACAAAGACAAACACTTCAGACATACAAACCAACAAAGAAAAAACACTTCAGACATACAAACAAACAAAGACAAACACTTCAAACATACGAACCAACAAAGACAAACACTTCAGACATACAAACAGAGAAAGACAAGTACTTCAGACCTACGAACCAGCAAAGACAAAAACTTCAGACATACAAACCAACAAAGACAAAAACTTCAGATATACAAACAGAGAAAGACAGGCACTGCAGACATACAAACAAACAAAGACAGACACTTCAGACATAGAAACAGAGAAAGACAGGCAATATAGACATACAATCCAACAAAGACAGACACTTCAGAGATACAAACCAACAAAGAAAAAACACTTCAGACATACAAAGCAACAAAGACAAACACTTCAGACATACAAACCAACAAAAACAAACACTTCTGACATACAAACAGAGAAAGACAAGCACTTCAGACATACGAACCAACAAAGACAAACATTTAAGACATACAAACCAACAAAGACAAACACTTCAGATATACAAACAGAGAAAGACAGGCACTGCAGACATACAAACCAACAAAGACAGACACATCAGACATACAAACCAACAAAGACCAACACTTTAGACATAAAAACAGGGAAAGACAGACACTTTAGACATACAAACCAACAGAGAAAGACACTTCAGACATAGAAAACGACAAAGACAAACACTTCAGACATAAAAACAGAGAAAGACAGGCACTTTAGACATACCAATCAACAAAGACAGAAACTTCAGAAATACAAACCAACAAAGACAAACACTTCAGACATACAATCATAGAAAGACAGGCACTTCAGACACACAAACTAACAAAGACATACACTTCAGACATACAAACCAACAAAGACAGACACTTCAGATATACAAACAGACAAAGACAAGCACTTTAGACATACAAACCAACAAAGACAAACATTTCAGACATACAAACAGAGAAAGACAAGCACTTCAGACATACAAACATAGAAGGACAGGCACTTTAGACATACAAACCAACAAAGACAAACACTTCAGATATACAAACCAACAAAGACAAACACTTCGGACATACAAACATACAAATACACGCGCTTTAGACATAAAAACCAACAAAAACAAACACTTCAGACATACAAACCAAAAAAGACAAACACTTCTAAAATACAAACAGATAAAGACAATCACTTTATACATACAAACCAACAAAGACAGAAACTTCAGACATACAAATCAACAAGGACAAACACTTCAGACATACAAAAATAAAAAGACAGACAGTTCAGACATACAAACAAAGAAAGACAGACATTTCAGACATACAAACGAACATAAACGATCACTTTCGACATAAAAACAGACAAAGACAAACAATTTAGAAATACAAACCAACAAAGAAAGACACTTTAGACATACTTACCAGCAAAGACAAACACTTCAGACATACAAACAGAGAAAGACAAACACTTTAGGCATACAAAGCTAAAAAGACAAACACTTCAGACATACAAACCAACAAAGACAGACACTTCAAACATACAAACCAGCAAAAACAAACATTTCAGACATAGAAACCAAGAATGACAGTCACTTCAGACATACAAACCAACAAAGACAAAAACTTTAGACATACAAACATATAAAGACAGACACTTTAGACATACAAACCAACAAAGACAGAACTTCAGACATACAAACAACAAAAACAGGCACTATAGACATACAATCCAACAAGGACAGACACTTCAGATATACAAACCAACAAAGACAGACACTTCAGACAAACAAACAGAGAAAGACAAACACTTCAGACATAAAAACCAACAAAGACAGACACTTCAGACATGCAAACAAACAAAGACAGACACTTCAGACATACAAAACAGCAAAGATAAACACTTCAGACATAAAAACAGAGAAAGAAATACACTTTAGACAAAAAAACCATCAAAGACTAACAATTTAGACATACAAGGAAACAAAGAAAAACATTTCAGACATAAAAACAGAGAAAGACAAGCACTTCAGACATACAAACCAACAAAGACAAACACTTCAGACTTGCAAACCAACAAAGACAAACACTTCAGACATACAAACAGAGAAAGACAGGCAATTTAGTCATACAAACCAACAAAGACAGACACTTCAGACATACAAACCAAAAAAGAAAAAACACTTCAGACATACAAACCAACAAAGACAAACACTTCAGACATACAAATCAACAGAGAAAAACACATCAGACATACACACAGAGAAAGACAAGCACTTCAGACATACGAACCAACAAAGACAAAAACTTCAGACATCCAAACCAACAAAGACAAACACTTCAGATATACTAACAGAGAAAGACAGGCACTGCAGACATACAAACCAACAAAGACAAACACTTCAGACATACAAACCAACAAAGACAAACATTTCAGACATAAAAACAGAGAAAAACAAGCAATTTAGACATACAAACCAACAAAGAAAGACACTTCAGACATACAAACCAACAAAGACAAACATTTCAGACATACAAACAGAGAAAGATAGGCAATATAGACATACAATCCAACAAAGACAGACTATTCAGACATACAAACCAAAAAAGACAGACACTTCAGACATACAAACCAACAAAGACAGACACTTCAGACATACAAACCAACAAAGACAAACATTTCAGACATACAAACAGAGAAAGACAAGCACTTTAAACATACAAACCAACAAATACAAACATTTCAGACATACCAACCAACAAAGACAAACACTTCAGACATACCATCAGAGACAGACAGGCACTGCACACATACAAACCAATAAAGACAGACACGTCAGACATACAAACCAACAAAGACAAACACTTCAGACATACAAACAGAGAAAGATAGACACTTTAGACAAACAAACCAACAAAGAAAGACACTTCAGACATAGAAACCGACAAAGACAAACACTTCAGACATACAAACAGAGAAAGACAGGCACTTTAGACATACAAACAAACAAAGACAGACACTTCCGACACACAAATCAACAAAGACAATCACTTCAGACGTACAAACATAGAAAAACAGGCACTTTAGACATACATACCAACAAAGACAAACATTTCAAACATACAAACCAACAAAGACAAACACTACAGACACAGAAACAGAGAAAGACAAGCACTTTAGTCATACAAACCAACAAAGACAAACATTTCAGACATACAAACATAGAAAGACAAGCACTTTAGACATAAAAACACAGAAAGACAGACACTTTAGACATACAAACTAACAAAGACAGACACTTCAGACATACAAACCAACAAAGACAAACACTTCAGACATACAAACAGAGAAAGACAAGCACTTTAGACATACAATCCAACAGGGACAGACACTTCAGACATACAAACAGAGAAAGACAGGCACTTTAGTCATACGAACCAACAAAGACAAACATTTCAGACATACAAACAGAGAAAGACAAGCACTTCAGACATAAAAACATAGAAAGACAGGCACTTTAGACATACAAACCAACAAACACAAACACTTCAGACATACAAACCAACAAAGACAAACACTTCAGACATTTAAACAGAGAAAGACAGGCACTTTAGACATAAAAAACAACAAAAACAAACACTTCAAACATACAAACCAACAAAGACAAACACTTCAGACACAGAAACAGAGAAAGACAAGCACTTTCGTCATACGAACCAACAAAGACAAACATTTCAGACATACAAACAGAGAAAGACAAGCACTTCAGACATAAAAACATAGAAAGACAGGCACTTTAGACATAAAAACCAACAAAAACAGACACTTCAGACATATAAACCAACAGAAACAGACACTTAAGACAAACAAACAGAGAAAGAAAAGCACTTCAGACATACAAACCACCAAAGACAGACGCTTCAGATATACAAACAAACAAAGACAAACACTTAATACATGCAAAACAGCAAAGACAGACACTTCACACATACAAACAGAGAAAGACAGAAACTTTAGACATAAAAACCAACAAAGACAGACACTTCAGAAATACAAGCCAACAAAGACAAACATTTCAGACATAAAAACAGAGAAAGACAAGCACTTTATACATACAAACCAACAAAGACAGACACTTCAGACTTGAAAACCAATGAAGACAAACACTTCAGACATACAAACAGAGAAAGACAGACACTATAGACATACAATCAAACAAAGACAGACACTTCACACATACAAACCAACAAAAAAAGACACTTCAGACACACAAACCAACAAAGACAAACAATTCGGACATACAAACTAACGAAGACAAACACTTTATACATACAAACATAGAAAGACAGGTACTTCAGACATACGAACCAACAAAGACAAAAACTTCAGACATACAAACCAACAAAGACAAACACTTCAGATATACAAACAGAGAAAGACAGGCACTGCAGACATACAAACAAACAAAGACAGACACTTCGGACATACAAACCAACAAAGACAAACATTTCAGACATAAAAACAGAGAAAAACAAGCAATTTAGACATACAAACCAACAAAGAAATACACTTCAGACATACAAACCAACAAAGACAAACACTTCAGACATAAAAACAGAGACAGACAGGCAATATAGACATACAATCCAACAAAGACAGGCACTTCAGACATACAAACCAAAAAATAAAAAACACTTCAGACATACAAATCAACAAAGAAAAACACTTCAGACATACAAACCAACAAAGACACACACTTCAGACATACAAACAGAGAAAGACAGGCACTTCAGACATACAAACCAACAAAGACAAACATTTCAGACACAGAAACAGAGAAAGAGAGGCACTGCAGACATACAAACCAACAAAGACAGACACATCAGACATACAAACAAACAAAGACCAACACTTTAGACATAAAAACAGGGAAAGACAGACACTTCAGACATACAAACCAACAAAGACAGACACTTCAGATATAGAAAGCGACAAAGACAAACACTTCAGACATAAAAACAGAGAAAGGCAGGCACTTTAGAAAAATAAATCAACAAAGAAAGAAACTTCAGACATACAAACAAACAAAGACAGACACTTTAGACATACAAACAGAGAAAGACATGCACTTTAGGCAAACAAACCAAAAAAGACAGACACTACGGACAGACAAACAAACAAAGACAAACACTACAGACATAAAAACAGAGAAAGACAGGCACTTTAGACATACAAACCAACAAAGACAGAAATTTCAGACATACAAACCAGCAAAGACAAACACTTCAGACATACAAACAGGGAAAGACAAACACTTTAGACATACAAAGCAACAAAGACAAACACTTCAGACATACAAACAGAGAAAGACAGGCACTTTTGACATACAAACCAACAAAGACAGTCGCTTCAGACATACAAACCAACAAAGACAAACACTTCAGACATACATACAGAGAAAGACATGCACTTTAGACATACAAACCAACAAAAACAGAAACTTCAGACATACAAACCAGCAAAGATAAACACTTCAGACCTACAAACAGAGAAAGACAAACACTTCAGATATACAAACAGAGAAAGGCAAGTACTTTAGACATTAGACATACAAACCAACAAAGAAAGCACTTCAGACATATAAACAGAGAGAGACAAGCACTTTACACATACAAACCAACAAAGACAGACACTTCAAACATACAAACCAACAAAGATAAACACTTCAGACATTCAAACAGAGAAAGACATGCACTTTAGACATACAAACCAACAAAGACAAACAGTTCAGACATACAAACTAACAAAGACAGGCACTGCAGACATACAAACCAACAAAGACAGACACTTCAGACATACAAACCAACAAAGACAAACACTTCAGACATACAAAAAGAGATAGACATTCACTTCATACATACAAACCAACAAAGACAGAAACTTCAGACATACAAACCAACAAAGACAAACACTGTTTCTCTGTTTGTATGTGGGTGAAAAGGATGAGTACTTCAACTTGTAAAATTGGTTTAGGAGGGACATTAAGAAAAGAACTTGTTCTGAAATAATATAATAAAGCCTTTTGAAAAGTATTGCTTGGTTTTGTGGTATGCAAAAGGCCGTGAGGTAAAGTTAGGGGTGAAAAGGATGAGTACTTCAACTTGTAAAATAGGTTTAAGAGGGATATTAAGAAAGGAACTTGTTCTGAAAAGATATAATAAAGCCCTTTGAAAATTATTGATTTGTGTTGGGGTATTCAAAAAGTCAAAAAGTAAAGTTGTGGGTGAAGAGGGTGAGTAATAGGGACATTACGCAAATAACTTATTCAAAATATATATGTTCAGGGGGAGCCAAAAATTTGTGGGGGGGGGGGGTGAGGGGGGCCCTTCTGTGTCTCAAGTGCACAAAAAAGGTATTAAAAAAATAGGGTGGAGGCCTGAGGGGAGGAGGGCTCTTTTGGGGCCCGAAGGAGAGGCTCTTTGGGGCCCAGGGGGCCCTTTGGGGGGCCCGGGAGGAGGGGGACCTTTGAGGGGCCCTTTGGGGTTGGGGTATGTGACCTTACAACACTGTTCAAATGGAAATTGAGTATCATAAAGACCACTGAGTTTTACCCCAAATCATCTTCTAAAATGTCTCAAACTGTTTCGCCCAAGAAATTCCCAAAAGGTCTCAAACTGTTTCGCCCAAATAATCCGCTAAAAGTAATTTCTGTGTGTTCCTTTGTTTCGGCATCCCTGCACTGTTACATTTGAAATTCCCAGGAAACCATTTCCCGAGTAAAATATATTCAATCTGTCTTGATCTCGTATGAATATTAATTTATCTCTCAGACCTAAAGACCTGAGAAGCCATATTTAAAAATAGAATATTAATTTATCTCTCAGACTTAAAGACCTGAGAAGCCATATTTTAAAATAGAATATTAATTTATCTCTTAGACCTAAAGACCTGAGAAGCCATATTTAAAAATGAAATCCCCTCATGATAGAAATCCCCGCCGATTATGCAAATCACTTTCTCAGAAATCTAGTTCCCCTTCATGGATAAATACACTTAGAAGCATCCCCTGATTGGCCTAGAAAGAGACACGTGATCCTGTCCCGTTAGCGCATCAATACATTCCCCCGTTAGTATTCAGTGCGCATGTGCAAACTTCGTCCCAGAGTCAATACACTTAGAAACATCCCCTGATTGACCTTGAAAAAGGTGTCATTGACCCCTTAGTGGATCAATAACATTGTCTATGCGGTTAGGTACCATTAGACTCGATTATAGATGGCAGCACACGGTCCCCCCTGTATTGGATAAGGGGGTTCTACTGCTGTCTCGCGCTTCGAGCGTTCTTAAATATTTATGAAGAGTCGGAAGCGAAGGTATCTGAAAAGGACCAGCTTTCTTGATCGCTACATGAGAAGAGCGTGATGTGAAGTAGAGCAACAAAACGATTTTCTTCTCATCTTCTGTGTATGGTAGACGTTTTTTTTCCTCTCTGAACTTCAGACTGGATCATTCTTAGTGTAAGACCACTAAGATGGGTGTCTGCTACATCAAGAATCCTTGAAAAAACTATAGTCTTAGCTTATAAATGGGTTCACTTGCCTAACACTCTAGGCAGATAGGCCCTTTTAGGTTTTTGGCGCTTATTTCCCTTGCAATTACAGGCTACTTGTTGGTCAACTAAGAAATTCAACTATTGAATTAAGTTTTTGTTAGTGCAAATGTCGAAGTTTGTAAATTTGGTCACTTGCCTGCCTGACACTGTAGGTAGTTGGGACTCTCACCATAAGGCATTAGACGCTTGTTTGCCTGCCATTCCAAGCAAATTAACGGTCCTGTGTCAATTTTAAATTCTTGGTCAACCTGCCTAAGACCATAGGCGGGTGTGCCTTGTTTGCCTCTCATTTAAGGCAATCTAACGGTCCTAAGTCAATTTTAAATTCTTGGTCAACCTGCCTGAGACTTTAGGCGGGCGTGCGATCCAAAACCTAACACACAACTATTTTTCCAATAAGAGAGTCATACTTACTCCAACCATTTAACCAAACACATGGAAAACTATAGGTTTCACCGTTCGCTTGCGAGTCCAGGGGATGTGTTGGTCATGTGTCATTTTATGACATGGTATTCCACCTTTAGACTACAAGTGGCCAAGCCTTATTAGGCTTCGGTTTCACTTATTAGCCGCCTCCGAGTCCAAACAAATTCAGTCCCAGGTTTGCATACAAGTTCAGTGGACATTGTCCGTCACGCGTCAGCCCAAAATCAATCCAATCTTTCATCTCTTAATTCTATGACTATTTACCTTAGTTCTGCCCTAGGAATGGCGTATGGACGGATGATAGATAGACGTATCCATCAGGAAATGAAATAACATCATTTTTATATAATCAACCAGTTCGTGATAATGAATTGTAAGTATTGTAAGAGACGACCCGATTCAATAGTAACCGAAACTCCAAAAGACGAAAACTCTAAAAATTTTGATACCACTGGATACATCAAAAGAATTGGACTTTTATGTTGATTTCCAATATAACAGTTTCATCAAGTTCTGTCTTACCCATTAAAGGATAATATCCTGAGAAAATATTCCTGGTTTTCAAAAAAGGGAGAAACACCCTTTAAAAATCACAGAATCTTAATGAAAATCACACCATTAGATTCAGCGTATCAGAGAACCATACTGTAGAGGTTTCAAGCTCCTATCTTCAAAAATGTGGAATTTGATAGTTTTTGCCAGAAGAAAGATAACGGATGCGTGTTCATTTTTTTCCAGGGGTGATCGTATCAACCCAGTGGTCCTAGACTGTAACGAGAGGGTTTATTCGAACGAAAATTGAAAGTTCTAGTGCTTTTTTAATCAAAAACGAATTTTTTTTTAAATAGAATCAATTTTTTACAAAAAACTGTATTTTTGATGTCTTCCTAAAATGGGCTTATCCCAGATTTGCCTCTCGCTCACTCGGACTATCTCTCTTGGCTTTTTTCAGCAAATTAAATAAAAAAAGAAGCTTTTTTTTTAGCTGAGAGTAAGGAGCGACATTTAAACTTAAAACGAACAGAAATTATTCCGTATATGAAAGGGGCTGTCCCCTCCTGAAGGCCTCGCTCTTTACGCTAAAGTTTGACTCTGTTTTACAACTTTATTTTTTATAACAATAAAAAACTTTAGCGTAAAGAGCAAGGCCATGAGGAGGGGACAGCCCCTTTCATATACGGAATAATTTCTGTTCGTTTTAAGTTTTAATGTCACTCCTTACTCTCAGTTAAAAAAATTTGTTTTTTATTTAATTTCTGATCGTTTTTTAGTTAATGCCGCTTTTACTTTGGCTCACCGTCATTGAATAAGTAAAACAAAATTTGCATATTAATTTTACTTTTCTTTTGCTAAATGGTTTCCTCTAAATTTGGTTCTGACGTAATTTACAAATTAAATTACGTAACGAACTTCTATATTCGTATA
Organism: Artemia sp. Qi Xiang Cuo; assembly: GCF_049724085.1. Taxonomy (NCBI): domain Eukaryota; kingdom Metazoa; phylum Arthropoda; class Branchiopoda; order Anostraca; family Artemiidae; genus Artemia; species Artemia sp. Qi Xiang Cuo. The sequence continues at coordinate 69,899,414 of NC_142800.1, forward strand.
TTTTTATTACGTATATTATGGAGTTCGCTCCCTAGTAAATACCTGGCTCTTTACGGTAATTTCAAATCGTGTTCCAATTCTTTAAGAATTACTCCTTAATCACAAAAGCCGTTAATTAGAATAAATATCTCTGATGAAAGTACAAAAAAATGTGTTTTATATTTAATTGCTGATCGTTTTTAAATAAAGTTGGGAAATCCAGGTCCCCCTCCATGGAAAATTCCCTTCCCCCACGGGAAATTTCTCCATGGAAAAATTGTAGCACGTAACCAAAATCGCGATAATTGCTGAGCTAATTTTTTTAAGGCATAGTAACAGAACAGCCAAAGAAGTCGAATCTATTTTTATGAAAGTCAAAGTTGAGCAATTTTCAAATGACTGAAATGAATGGAAGAAAAGATCTTGCCCTTAGACATATCAGAATCGAAGTCATTTAAAGATTTTTGGTCACTGAAAACGGCACTTTAACTTTTAATTTCCGTTCGAATGAGTTCTCTCTTGATGTTGTAGGACCACTTACCCCTGAAAAAGGTACGATTACCACAGAAAAAAAAAAACACGCATCCGTAATCTTTCTTCTGGCAAAAAATACAAAGTTGCACATTTTTGCAGATATGAGCTTGAAACCCATGTAATAGGGTTTTCTGATACGCTGAATCTGACGGTGTGAGTTTCATTAAAATTCTTTCACTTGTAGGGGATGTTTCCCCCCTCTTTCAAAAATCAGGTAAATTTTCTCAGACTCGTAGCCTTTGATGAGTAATACTAAACTTAATAAAATTTATATATTTAGAATCAGCATAATAAGCCCATTCTTTTGATACATTTATTAACATGAAAATTTCGTTTTTTACAGTTTCGATTACTATTGAGCCGTATCGCTTTTTTATTGTTTTTTTATTACGTATATGTTTTTACGTATATGAGGGGGTTCTCCCCTTAGTCAATACCATGCTCTTTAAGCTAAAGTTAAAATTTTGTTTAAATCACAAACCCCTGAATCACAAAGGCCGTTTAATTAGATTAGATAGCTCTTTTGAAAACACTAAAAAAAAAACTGTAGTGTAAAGAGCGAGGTACTGACTTGGGGGCGAGCCCCCTCATATACGTAATAATTTCTGTTCGTTTTAAATTCTAATGTTGCTTCATACTTTCAATTGAAAAAACTTGTTTTTTTTTATATTTAATTTCTGATCGTTTTTTAAATAATGCTGGGAAAGCCGGTGCCCCCTTCATAGAAATGTCCCTTACCCCAAGGAAACATCCTCCACGGAAAGATTCTCCCAAGTAACCTCGTCCTCCAGCCCCCCCCCCACCAGAAAAAAATCCTTCCTGAAAATGTCTGTATACTTCCCAATAACCAATACTATATGTAAACAATGGGAAAAGTACATAGCTTGCAGCCCTTCTCCTGGGAACTGTGGGGAATTAAGTCATCCTAAAAGACTTATTTATTAGATTTTCGACTATGCTGAACAAAATGGCTATCTCAAAATTTTAATTGGGTGATTTCGGGAAAAAAAATCAGCATGGGAGGGGGTCAAGTTGCCCTCCAATTTTTTTGGTCACTTAAAAAGGGCACGAGAACTTTTAATTTCCGTTCAAATGAGCCCTCTTACGATATTCTAGGACTACTGGATGGATTCGATCACCCCTGGGGAAAAAAACAAACAAAAAAACAAATAAACACGCATCCGTGATCTTTCTTCTGACAAAAAATACAAAATTCCACATTTTTGCAAATAGGAGCTTGAAACTTCTACAGTAGGGTTCTCTGATACGCTGAATCCGATGGTGTGATTTTCATTAAAGTTTTATGACTTTTAGGAGGTGTTCCTCCCTTTTTTCGAAAATAAGGAAAATTTTCTCAGGTGCATAACTTTTAATGGGTAAGACTTAAACTTGATGAAACTTATATATTTGAAATTAGCATAAAAATCTGATATATTTGACATATCTATTGGCATCAAAATTCTGTTTTTTGGAGTTTTGGTTACTATTGAGCCGGGTTGCTCCTTACTTACAGTTCGTTACAACGAACTGTTTGATAGCCATGGCTTGATGCATGCCCGCAACTACTTTATTTTAATTAAGTAGTTGTGGCATGGCATGCATCAAGCCATGGCTATTTCTAGAAATATCCAAGACAGATAGTTCGAGTGAGTGAGAGGCAAATCTGAAATAAGCCTTTTTAGGATTGTATAAAATTATGTCGTTTGATTTTTTGACAAGTCTATCATAGGCAATAGCGCTGCCTAAGTAAAGAACGATGCTGGCAAAATGTATTATTATTTTATTTTTTTTGGTTTCCAAACCAGGGCACTTTCTATTGAAGGAGTTGTCGTGGAAACTTCGAAAAGGCCTCATTCGATAGGAAATTGGATTGGCTTATGCCCTTTTAAATAGTCGAAAGTGATTGGAAGGCAAATAACACCCCTTCCACGCCCACCATTTCCCCAAACACTTCCAATCAAAATTTGAGATAACCATTTTGTTCAGCGTAGTTGATTTCCAAACAGAATTTATGTTTTTAAGGAGGATACTGCCCCACAGCCCTCAGGACAAGGATTGTAAGTTATGCCCTGGGGGATTATAAGGTTTTTATAGAACGTATTGTTGTAAAGACTTACCAAAGGGCTCATTTGATTGGAAATTGAAATGGCTTGTGCTATTTTTGATAGTCGACAGTGATTGGAGGGCAACTAACCCCCCTCTCACGCCCACCTTTTCGCCAAAGACATCCGATCAAAATTTTGAGATAGCCATTCTGTTGAACGTAGCTGAAAGTTCTGTAAATTGGGTCTTTGAGGATGACAACTCCCCCCCCCTTCCCCCCTAGAGCCCTCAGGGCAAGGGTTGTAAGTTCGGTTTGTTTTATAGAAAGCGTTGTCGTAGAAACTTCAAAAAGGGTTCATTTGACTGGAAATTGAAATGGCTAGTGCCGTTTTTAATAGTCAACAGTGAATGGAAGGCAACTAACACCCCTTCCACGACCACCATTTATCAAAACACATCCAATCAAAATTTTGAGATAGCCATTTTGTTCATAGTAGTTGAAAGGCACAGAAATTATATATAAAAGGATGAAACTCCTTCCACAGCCCTCAGGGTAAGGGTTGTAAGCTATGCCCTGGAGGCAAATAAGGTTTTTATTGAAAGCTTTGTCGTTGAAACTTTAAAAAGGGCTCATTTAATTGGAAATTCAAAGGGCTAGTGCCCTTTTTAATAGTCGAAAGTGATTTGAGAGAAACAAACCCCCCTCTCACGCCGACCTTTTCCCCAAACACATCCAATCAAAGTTTTTAGATAGCCATTTTGTTCAACGTAGTTGAAAGTTTTAGAAATTAGGTCTTTGTGGATGATAACCCCTCAAAGCCCTCGGGGCAAGGGTTGTAAGTTATGCCCTGGGGGAACACAAGGTTTTTACAGATAGTGATGTTGTAGAAACTTCAAAAAGGACTCATTCGATTGGAAATTAGAAAAGATTGTGCCCTTTTTAATAATCGAGAGTGATTGGAAGATAACTAACACCCCTCTCACACCCACCATTTCCTCAAACACATCCAATCAAAATTTTGAGATAGCCATTTTGTTTGACTTTGATAAAAAGTCTGGCAATTATGTTTTCGAAGATGACACTCCCCCCACAGCCTCCAGGGCAAGGGTTGTAAGTTATGCCGTTGGGGCATATAAGGTTTTTATAGATAGTGATGATGTAGAAACTTTAAAAACGGTGCATTCGATTGGAAATTAAAAAAGCTTGTGTCCTTTTTAATAGTCGAAAGTGATTGGAAGATAACTAACGCTCCTCTCACACCCACCATCTCCCCAAACACATCCAATCAAAATTTTGAGATAGCGATATTCTTCAACGTAGTTGAGAGTTCTGGAAGCTAGGTCTTTGAGGATGACAATCCCCCTCCCAAGCCCTCAGGGCAAGGGTTGTAAGTTATGCCCTGGGGGCATATAATGTTTTTATTGACGGCTTTGACGTAGAAACTTCCAAAAGGGCTCATTCGATTGAAAATTAAAAGGGCTAGTGCCTTTTTTAATAGTTGAAAGTGATTGGAGAGCAACTAACGCCCCTCTCATGCCCACCATTTCCCCAAACACATCCGATCAAAATTTTGAGATAGCCATTATTTTTAACTTAGTTGAAAGTTCTGGAAATTAGGTCTTTGAGGATGATAACCCCCTCTTAGCCTTCATAGCAAGGGTTGTAATTTATGCCCCAGGGGCATTTAAGGTGTTTATAGAAAGCGTTGTTATAGAAACTCAAAAAAGGCTCATTCGATGGAAATTGAAAGGCCTAGTGTCCTTTTTAATAGTCGAAAGTAATTGGAAGGCTGGCCATTTTAATAGCAAAGATTAATGTGGGTACAATGTATTATTATTTTTTTCTTTTTTTTTGTGTCCAGGGCACTTCATATCAGAGTTGTCTTAGGAACTTCGAAAATGGCTCATTCGATTGAAAATAGAAAGGGCTAATACCCTTTTTAATAGTCTAAAGTGATTGGAGGGCAGCTAGTCCCCCTCCCAAGCCCACCCTCCCATTTTGTTTAAACACTAAATATTGCCTTAAGATTAAATCAAAATGCACTGTGCTAACGCCAATCCCCAATAAGGCATCTCAGCAATATCCCAAGAACTATTGAGGGTATTATATTCAAAATTTCGGGGTTACTTCTGCTCTTAAAATTTAACCAAATCAAAATAGCGTAAGTGTATCTAATCTATCAAAGAAAGTAAACAGATTTTTTTTGCGAATGGTATCAAGTTTTCTATTTTAGGTCAATTAGAGGAGGTATTAAACTGAATTAAATACTACTATATGTGTCCATATTTTTAAAAGGGTGTATGTTGTTAAAAATTGCTGAAAATTTTTCTCCAGCATACAAATAGCAAGCCAAACTACAAAGTCTTAAAAAAACGAAAAGATTTAAAGAATAATTTTTTTTTTCTCTGACAAGACTATATCAATATAAAACGAACATAAATTAATAAAAAAAAAAAATTTTCTACAAAATAAGTTTTTCAAAGAAAAGGAAAGAACTCAAGCGTGAAACTACCACAAATCAGCATCGATAAATAAATGAAACCCAAAACGAACACAAATTACAATAAATAACCGAGTCAAACTCAAAACAAGCATAAATTAACATGGGTAGGGCTCACAACCCCTATGCCTTCTCAAGGACAGAACAAAATTTGCACTGTACTAAAAAAATACAAATAATTGGGCATGGTTAGTTTAATATACACATACTGATATTTATTAATCAAAATGTTAATATTATTTGATTTATTAAAGTTATAAAAGTAAAAACATTTATAGGATTGTCATAGGATTGAGACATGACCAACAAGTCCACTGGACTCGCAGGTGAACGGGGAAACCTATAGTTTTCCAATGATAGGAGGGCACTTGCCCTCCGATAACTTTAGACTATTTAAAAGGGCACTAGTCCTCTTAATTTCCAATCGAATGAGCCCTTTTTGAAGTTTCTACGACACCGGTTTCTATAAAAAAACAACTTATATACCGCCAGGGCATAACTTACAACCCTTGCTCTGAGGGCTGTGGAAGAGGGGGGGGTTGTTATGCTCAAAGACATAATTTTCGGGCCCTTCAACAATGTTGAGCAAAATTGTTATATCAAAATTTTGATCGGAAGTGTTTGCAGAATGATGGGCGTAGGGGGCATTTGCCCTCCGATCACTTTTGACTATTAAAAAGGCCACCGGCCCTCTCAATTTCCAATCAATTGAGCCCTTTTTGAAGTTTCTAAGACAGTGCTTTCTATAAAAACCTTATATGCTCCCAGGGCATAACTTAAAACCCTTTCCCTAAGGGCTGTAGGGTTGTCTTCCTCAGAGATATAGTTCTCGGACTTTTTAACTACGCCAAACAAAATGGCTGTCTCAAAATTTTTATTGGATGGGTTTCAGGAAATGGTGGGCGTTGGAGGGGGGTTTGTTGTCCTCTAATTATTTTTAACTTTTCAAAAGGGCACTGGCCTTTCAATTTCTAATCGAATGAGTCCTTTTCGAAGTTTCTACGACAACTCGTTCGATACGAAGTGCCCTGGTCTTAAACCAAAAAAAAAAAAAATTAAAATAAAAATAAATAAATTTATACATTGAACCAACATCGTTCTTTACTTAGGCATCACTATTCTACTATCCATGATATTCCAGAATGAAAAAGAAAAATCAAACTAATAATTTTATGAATTTTTTTAATTATTATCAAAATTTTATTTATAAATGCTTGAAAAAACTGGTTTCTTTGAAGCAAGAAAACCAAAAGAAGCCATTTAGTTATTTTTTCACTAATATTTTTTATTAATTAAAGAAACAGAGATGAACAAATAAAGGGATAAAGGATTTAGCTTACATTTACATATTTTTTATCTAAGGACAGCTGGGTAATGACGAGTCTCAGATGGTTCTTACTAATATTATAGTTATGCGGCCTAAAGGGATAAAGGGAGTCGCCCTCTCCCCAATACATCGCTCTTTACACTAAGTTTTTTTTAAAGAACTTTTAAAAGGTCTTATTATTCAAATTAAACGGCGTTTGTGATTCAGGAGTCATTCTTAAATAACTGAAAAAAAAAACAAGCAGAAAAACTTTAGCGTAAATGGCGAGGTATTGAGGAAAGGGCGAACCTCCTTATATACGTAATAATTCTTGTTCGTTTTAATCTTTAATGTTTTGCCTTACTTTCAGTTTAAAAATCTTGTTTTTCTTATATTTAATTATATATTAAAAATTTATGTATACACACCTATCAATTTTAGATAAACATTACACATTTTTTATGTTCACCATGATTTATATTGCTTACATGATCGTAGATTATTTATATTCTGGATTTATAGATGAATTGATGAAAGAAAACTTTTTGCAACTGAAAGTAAGGAGCAATATTAAAACTTAAAATGAACATAGATTATTCTTTATACTGGGGGCGGGGGGTTGCCCCTTGCCTCAATACACTTCTCCTCCTGATAAAGTGTTTTAGAACTTTTAAAAAAGAATCTTATTCTAATTAAATGGCCTTTGCGCTTCAAGAGTCGTTCTTCGGCTTATTCCATGCCTATCAATCTTAGTTCTGCCCTAGGATGATAGACTATTTATCAACAAGTAAAACGAAATCAGTTTTATACAATTCGTAAAAAAGCTTTGGCCAGCTTTGCCTCTCATTCAGACAGTCTGTCTTGTTTTTTTTGTGTTTTTTTTTAAATTACTTATGGCTCTCAAATTTTCATCACAGTTTACTAAGTTGATTTTAATTCAGGGAGGACTACGATGAAAAAGTTGAGAGCCATGACTAGTTGGAAATTAAAAAAAAAAAAAGAGACAGATAGTCTGAATGAGAGGTAAAGCTGGCACAAGCAAATTTACAAATTGTAACTGGGAGGACTGTGATGAGAAAGTTGAGAGCCATTACTAACTAGAAATAAAAAAACGAGACAGATAGTCTGAATGAGATGTAAATCTGGCACAAGCAAATTTAATAATTGTAACTGGGAGGACTGTGATGAAAAACTTGAGAGCCATGACTAACTGGAAATAAAAAAAAACAGACAGATAGTCTGAATGATAAATAAAGCGGGCACAATCAAATTTACTATTTGTAACTGGGTGGACTGTGATGAGAAAGTCGAGAGCCATGACTAACTGGAAATGAAAAAAAAAAACGAGACAGATAGTCTGAATGAGAGGTAAGGCTGGCACAAGCAAATTTACGAATTGTAACTGGGAGGACTGTTATGATAAATTTGAGAGCCATGACTAACTGTAACTGAAAAAAAAAACGAGACAGATAGTCTGAATGAGAGGTAAAGCTGGCACAAGCAAATTTACGAATTGTAACTGGGAGGACTGTGATGAGAAATTTGAGAGCCATGACTAACTAGAAATAAAAAAACGAGACAGATAGTCTGAATGAGAGGTAAAGCTGGCACAAGCAAATTTACTAATTGTAACTGGGAGGACTGTGATGAGACAGTTGAGAGCCATGACTAACTGGGTATGAAAAAAAACGAGACAGATAGTCTGAATGAGAGGTCAAGCTGGCACAAGCGAATTTACGAATTGTAACTGGGAGGACTGTGATGAGAAAGTTTAGAGCCATGACTAACTGGAAAAGAAGAAAAAACGAGAAAGATAGTCTGAATGAGAGGTAAAGCTGGCACAAGCAAATTTACGAATTGTAACTGGGAGGACTGTGATGAGAAAGTTGAGAGCCATGACTAACTAGAAATAAAAAAACGAGACAGATAGTCTGAATGAGAGGTAAATCTGGCACAAGCAAATTTAAGAATTGTAACTGGGAGGACTGTGATGAAAAACTTGAGAGCCATGACTAACTGTAAATAAAAAAAAACACACAGATAGTATTAATGATAAATAAAGCGGGCACAATCAAATTTACTATTTGTAACTGGGAGGACTGTGATGAGAAAGTCGAGAGCCATGACTAACTGGAAATGAAAAAAAAAAACGAGACAGATAGTCTGAATGAGAGGTAAGGCTGGCACAAGCAAATTTACGAATTGTAACTGTGAGGACTGTGATGAGAAAGTTGAGAGCCATGACTAACTGGAACTGAAAAAAAAACGAGACAGATAGTCTGAATGAGAGGTAAAGCTGGCACAAGCAAATTTACGAATTGTAACTGGGAGGACTTTGATGAGAAATTTGAGAGCCATGACTAACTAGAAATAAAAAAACGAGACAGATAGTCTGAATGAGAGGTAAAGCTGGCACAAGCAAATTTACTAATTGTAACTGGGAGGACTGTGATGAGACAGTTGAGAGCCATGACTAACTGGGTATGAAAAAAAACGAGACAGATAGTCTGAATGAGAGGTCAAGCTGGCACAAGCGAATTTACGAATTGTAACTGGGAAGACTGTGATGAGAAAGTTTAGAGCCATGACGAACTGGAAAAGAAGAAAAAACGATAAAGATAGTCTGAATGAGAGGTAAAGCTGGCACAAGCAAATTTACGAATTGTAACTGGGAGGACTGTGATGAGAAAGTTGAGAGCCATGACTAACTGGAAATGAAAAAAAAACGAGACATATAGTCTGAATGAGAGGTAAAGCTGACACAAGCAAATTTACGGATTGTAACTGGGAGGACTGTGATGAGAAAGTTGAGAGCCATGACTAACTAGAAATAAAAAAAAAACGAGACAGATAGTCTGAATGAGAGGTAAAGCTGGCACAAGCAAATTTACGAATTGTAATTGGGAGGACTGTAATGAGACAGTTGAGAGCCATGACTAACTAGAAATAAAAAAAAAAACGAGACAGATAGTCTGAATGAGAGGTAAAGCTGGCACAAGCAAATTTACGAATTGTAATTGGGAGGACTGTAATGAGACAGTTGAGAGCCATGACTAACTGGAAATGAAAAAAAACGAGACAGATAGTCTGAATGAGAGGTAAAGCTGGCACAAGCAAATTTACGAATTGTAACTGGGAGGACTGTGATGAGAAAGTTGAGAGCCATGACTAACTGGAAATGAAGAAAAAACCAGAAAGATAGTCTGAATGAGAGGTAAAGCTGGCACAAGCAAATTTAAGAATTGTAACTGGGAGGACTGTGATGAAAAAGTTGAGAGCCATGACTAACTGGAAATGAAAAAAAAAACGAGATAGATAGTCTGAATGAAAGGTAAAGCTGGCACAAGTAAATTTACGAATTGTAACTGGGAGGACTGTGATGAGAAAGTTGAGACCCATGACTAACTGGAAATGAAAAAAAAAACGAGAAAGATAGTCTGAATGAGAGGTAAAGCTGGCACAAGCAAATTTACGAATTACAACTGGGAGGACTGTGATGAGAAAGTTGAGAGCCATGACTAACTGTAAATGAAAAAAAAACGAGACAGATAGTCTGAATGAGAGGTAAAGCTGGCACAAGCAAATTTACGAATTGTAATTGGGAGGACTGTAATGAGACAGTTGAGAGCCATGACTAACTGGAAATGAAAAAAAACGAGACAGATAGTCTGAATGAGAGGTAAAGCTGGCACAAGCAAATTTACGTTTAATATACACATACTGATATTTATTAATCAAAATTTTAATATTATTTGATTTATTAAAGTTATGAAAGTAAAAACATATATGGGATTGTCATAGTATTGAGACATGACCAACAAGTCCACTGGACTCGCAGGTGAACGGGGAAACCTATAGTTTTCCAATGATAGGAGGGCACTTGCCCACCTATCACTTTTGACTATTTAAAAGGGCACTAGTCCTCTTAATTTCCAATTGAATGAGCCCTTCTTGAAGTTTCTACGACACCGGTTTCTATAATAAAAACCTTATATACCCCCAGGGCATAACTTACAACCCTTGCTCTGAGGGCTGTGGAAGAGGGGGGGGGGGTTGTTATCCTGAAAGACATATTTCTCTGGCCCTTCAACTATGTTGAACAAAATTTTTATATCAAAATTTTGATCGGAAGTGTTTGCGGAAATGATGGGCGTAGGGGGCATTTGCCCTCCGATCACTTTCGACTATTAAAAAGGCCACTGGCCCTCTCAGTTTCCAATCAATTGAGCCCTTTTTGAAGTTTCTAAGACAGTGCTTTCTATAAAAACCTTATATGCCCCCAGGGCATAACTTAAAACCCTTGCCCTGAGGGCTGTGGGGTTGTCTTCCTCAGAGATATAGTTCTCAGACTTTTTAACTACGCCGAACAAAATAGCTGTCTCAAAATTTTGATTGGATGGGTTTGAGGAAATGGTGGGCGTTGGAGGGGGGTTTGTTGTCCTCCAATCATTTTCAACTTTTCAAAAGGGCACTGGCCGTTCAATTTTTAATCGAATGAGCCTTTTTCGAAGTTTCTACGACAACTCGTTCGATACGAAGTGCCCTGGTCTCAAACCAAAAAAAAAAAAAATAATAATAAATAAATAATACATTGAACCAACATTGTTCTTCACTTAGGCAGCACTATTCTACTATCTATGATATTCCAGAATGAAAAAGAAAAATCAAACTAATAATTTTATGAATTTTTTAAATTATTATCAAAATTTTATTTATAAATGCTTGAAAAAACTATATTCTTTGAAGCAAGAAAACCAAAAGAAGCCATTTAGTTATTTTTAACTAATATTTTTTAATAATTAAAGAAACAGAGATGAACAAATAAAGGGATAAAGGATTTAGCTTACATTTATATATTTTCTATCTAAAGACAGCTGGGTAATGATGAGTCTCAGATGGTTCTTATTAATATTATAGTTATACGGCCTAAAGGGATAAAGGGAGTAGCCCTCTCCCCAATACATCGTTCTTTACGCTAAGTCTTTTTTAAGAACTTTTAAAAGATCTTATTATTCCAATTAAAGGGCGTTTGTGATTCAGGAGTCATTCTTAATTAACTGAAAAAAAAAACAAAAAAACTTTAGCGTAAATGGCGAGGTATTGAGGAGAGGGCGGCCCTCCTTATATACGTAATAATTCTTGTTCGTTTTAAGTTTTAATGTTGTGCCTTACTTTCAGTTTAAAAATCTTGTTTTTTTTATATTTAATTATATATTACAGATTTATATATGCGTACCTATCAATTTTAGATAAACATTACATACTTTTTATGTTCACCATAATTTATATTACTTACATGATCGTAGATTATTTATATTCTGGATTTATAGATGAATTGATGAAAGAAAACTTTTTGCAACTGAAAGTAAGGAGCAATATTAAAACTTAAAATGAACATAAATTATTCCTTATACCAGGGGCGGGGGGTCGCCCCTTGCCTCAATACACTTCTCCTCCTGCTAAAGTGTTTTAAAACTTTAAAAAAAGAATCTTATTCTAATTAAATGGCCTTTGTGCTTCAAGATTCGTTCTTCGGCTTACTCCATGCCTATCAACCTTAGTTCTGCCCTAGAATGATCGACTATCTATTAAAAAGTAAAACGAAATCAGTTTTATACAATTCGTAAAAAAGCATAGGCCAGCTTTGCCTCTCATTCAGACAGTCTGTCTTGTTTTTTGTGTTTTTTTTTCAATTAGTTATGGCTCTCAAATTTTCATCACAGTTTACCAAGTTGATTTTAATTCAGAGAGGACTGCGATGAAAAAGTTGAGAGCCATGACTAGTTGGAAATGAAAAAAAAAAACAAGACAGATAGTCTGAAAGAGAGGTAAAGGTGGCACAAGCAAATTTGCGAATTATAACTGGTAGGACTGTGATGAAAAAGTTATGATCCATGACTAACTGGAAATAAAGAAAACGAAACAGATAGTCTGAATGAGAGGTAAAGCTGGCACAAGCAAATTTACGAATTGTAACTGGGAGGACTGTGATGAGAAAGTTGAGAGCCATGACTAACTGGAATTAAAAAAAAAACGAGACAGATAGTCTGAATGAGAGGTAAAGATGGCAAACGCAAATTTACAAATTTTAACTGGGAGGACTGTGATGAAAAAGTTGAGAGCCAAGACTAACTAGAAATAAAAAAAAACGAGACAGATAGTCTAAATGAGAAGTAAAGCTGGCACAAGCAAATTTACAAATTGTAACTGAGAGGACTGTGATGAAAAACTTGAGAGCCATGACTAACTATAAATAAAAAAAAACGAGACAGATAGTCTGAATGAGAGGTAAAGCTGGCACAAGCAAATTTACTAATTGTAAGTGGGAGGACTGTGATAAGAAAGTTGAGAGCCATGACTAACTGGAACTGAAAAAAAAAACAAGAAAGATAGTCTGAATGAGAGATAAAGCCGGCACAAGCAAATTTACGAATTGTAACTGGGAGGACTGTGATGAGAAAGTTGAGAGCCATGACTAACTAGAAATAAAATAACGAGACGGATATTCTGAATGAGAGGTAAAGCTGGCACAAGCAAATTTACGAATTGTAACTGGGAGGACTGTGATAAGAAAGTTGAGAGCCAAGGCTAACTATAAATAAAAAAACGAGACCGATATTCTGAATGAGAGTTAAAGCGGGCACAAGCAAATTTAAGAATTGTAACTAGGAGGACTGTGATGAGAAAGATGAGAGCCATGACTAACTGGAAATAAAAACGAGACAGATGGTCTGAATGAGAGGTAAAGCTGGTGCAAGCAAATTTACGAATTGTAACTGGGAGGACTGTGATGAAAAATTTGAGAGCCATGAGTAACTTGAAATAAAAAAACGAAACAGATAGTCTGAATGAGAGGTAAAGCTGGCACAAGCAAATTTACGAATAGTAACTGGGAGGACTGTGATGAGAAAGTTGAGAGCCATGACTAACTGAAATGAAAAAAAACGAGACAGATAGTCTGAATGAGAGGTAAAGCTGGCACAAGCAAATTTATGAATTGTAAATGGGAGGACTGTGATTAGAAAGCTGAGAGCCATGACTAACTGGAAATTAAGAAAAAACGAGACAGATAGTCTGAATGAGAGCTAAGGCTGGCACAAGAAAATTTAAGAATTGTAACTGGGAGGACTGTAATTATACAGTTGAGAGCCATGACTAACTGGACATGAAAAAAAAAAACGACAAAGAGAGTCTGAATGAGAGGTAAAGCTGGCACAAGCAAATTTACGAATTGTAACTGGGAGGACTGTGATGATAAAGTTGAGAACCATGACTAACTGGAAATTAATAAAAAACGAGACAGATAGTCTGAATGAGAGCTAAAGCTTGCACAAGCAAATTTACTAATTGTAACTGGGAGGAATTTTATGACAACGTTGTGAGCCATGACTAACTGGAAATTAAAAAAAAAACGAGACAGATAGTCTGAATGAGAGGTAAAGCTGGCAAACGCAAATTTACAAATTGTAACTGGGAGGAATGCGATGAAAAAGTTGAGAGCCATGACTAGTTGGAAATGAAAAAAAAACGAGACAGATAGTCTGAATGAGAGGTAAAGCTGGCAAAAGCATATTTACGAATTGTAACTGGGAGGACTGTGATGAGAAAGTTGAGAGCCATGACTAACTGGAAATGAAAAAAAAGAGACAGTCTGAATGAGAGGTAAAGCTGGCACAAGCAAATTTACGAATTATAACTGGTAGGACTGTGATGAAAAAGTTATGATCCATGACTAACTTAAAATAAAGAAAACGACACAGATATTCTGAATGAGAGGTAAAGCTGGCACAAGCAAATTTACGAATTGTAACTGGGAGGACTGTGATGAGAAAGTTGAGAGCCATGACTAACTGGAAATAAAAAAAAAACGAGACAGATAGTCTGAATGAGAGGTAAAGGTGGCAAACGCAAATTTAAAAATTGTAACTGGGAGGCCTGTGATTAAAAATTTGAGAGCAAAGACTAAATAGAAATAAAAAAAAAAAGATACAGATCGTCTAAATGAGAGGTAAAGCTGGCACAAGCGAATTTACAAATTGTAACTGAGAGGACTGTGATGACAAAGTTTAGAGCCATGAACAACTGTAAATAAAAAAAAACGAGACAGATAGTCTTAATGAGAGGTAAAGCTGGCACAAGCAAATTTACGAATTGTAAGTGGGAGGACTGTGATAAGAAAGTTGAGAGCCATGACTAACTGGAACTGAAAAAAAAAACTAGACAGATAGTCTGAATGAGAGATAAAGCCGGCACAAGCAAATTTACGAATTGTAACTGGGAGGACTGTGATGAGAAAGTTGAGAGCCAAGACTAACTAGAAAGAAAATAACGAGACGGATATTCTGAATGAGAGGTAAAGCTGGCACAAGCAAATTTACGAATTGTAACTGGGAGGACTGTGATAAGAAAGTTGAGAGCCACGACTAACTAGAAATAAAAAAACGAGACCGATATTCTGAATGAGAGTTAAAGCTGGCACAAGCAATTTTACGAATTGTAACTAGGAGGACTGTGATGAGAAAGTTGAGAGCCATGACTAACTGGAAAAAAAAACGAGACAGATGGTCTGAATGAGAGGTAAAGCTGGTGCAAGCAAATTTACGAATTGTAACTGGGAGGACTGTGATGAAAAAATTGAGAGCCATGAGTAACTTGAAATAAAAAAACGAAACAGATAGTCTGAATGAGAGGTAAAGCTGGCACAAGCAAATTTACGAATAGTAACTGGGAGGACTGTGATGAGAAAGTTGAGAGCCATGACTAACTGAAATGAAAAAAAACGAGACAGATAGTCTGAATGAGAGGTAAAGCTGGCACAAGCAAATTTAAGAATTGTAAATGGGAGGACTGTGATGAGAAAGATGAGATCCATGACTAACTGGAAATTAATAAAAAACGAGACAGATAGTCTGAATGAGAGGTAAAGCTGGCACAAGCAAATTTACGAATTGTAACTGGGAGGACTGTGATTATAAAGTTGAGAGCCATGACTAACTGGACATTAAAAAAAAAAACAACACAGATAGTCTGAATGAGAGGTAAAGCTGGCACAAGAAAATTTACGAATTGTAACTGGGAGGACTGTGATGATAAAGTTGAGAACCATGACTAACTGGAAATTAATAAAAAACGAGACAGATAGTCTGATTGAGAGCTAAAGCTGGCACAAGCAAATTTACGATTTGTAACTGGGAGGACTGTTATGACAACGTTGAGCGCCATTAATAACTGGAAATTAAAAAAAAAACGAGACAGATAGTCTGAATGAGAGGTAAAGCTGGCAAACGCAAATTTACAAATTGTAACTGGGAGGAATGCGATGAAAAAGTTGAGAGCCATGACTAGTTGGAAATGAAAAATAAACGAGACAGATAGTCTGAATGAGAGGTAAAGCTGGCACAAGCAAATTTGCGAATTGTAACTGGGAGGACTGTGATGAGAAAGTTGAGAGCCATGACTAACTGGAAATGAAAAAAAAGAGACAGTCTGAATGAGAGGTAAAGCTGGCACAAGCAAATTTACGAATTATAACTGGTAGGACTGTGATGAAAAAGTTATGATCCATGACTAACTGAAAATAAAGAAAACGAAACAGATAGTCTGAATGAGAGGTAAAGCTGGCACAAGCAAATTTACGAATTGTAACTGGGAGGACTGTGTTGAGAAAGTTGAGAGCCATGACTAACTGGAAATAAAAAAAAAAAACGAGACAGATAGTCTGAATGAGAGGTAAAGTTGGCACACGCAAATTTAAAAATTGTAACTGGGAGGCCTGTGATTAAAAATTTGATAGCAAAGACTAACTAGAAATAAAAAAAAAACGAGACAGATCGTATTAATGAGAGGTAAAGCTGGCACAAGCAAATTTACAAATTGTAAATGTGAGGACTGTGATGAAAAACTTTAGAGCCATGACCAACTTCAAATAAAAAAAAAACGAGACAGATAGTCTGAATGAGAGGTAAAGCTGGCACAAGCAAATTTACGAATTGTAAGTGGGAGGACTGTGATGAGAAAGTTGAGAGCCATGACTAACTATAACTGAAAAAAAACAAGACAGATAGTCTGAATGAGAGATAAAGCAGGCACAAGCAAATTTACGAATTGTAACTGGGAGGACTGTGATGAGAAAGTTGAGAGCCATGACTAACTAGAAATAAAAAAAACGAGATAGATAGTCTGAATGAGAGGCAAAGCTGGCACAAGCAAATTTACGAATTGTAACTGGGAGGACTGTGATAAGAAAGTTGAGAGCCACGGCTAACTAGAAATAAAAAAACGAGACAGATAGTCTGAATGAGAGGTAAAGCTGGCACAAGCAAATTTAAGAATTGTAACTAGGAGGACTGTGATGAGAAAGTTGAGAGCCATGACTAACTGGAAATGAAAAAAAAAACGAGACAGATGGTCTGAATGAGAGGTAAAGCTGGTACAAGCAAATTTACGAATTGTAACTGGGAGGACTGTGATGAAAAAATTGAGAGCCATGACTAACTTGAAATAAAAAAATTAAACAGATAGTCTGAATGAGAGGTAAAGCTGGCACAAGCAAATTTACGAATTGTAATTGGGAGGACTGTGATGAGACAGTTGAGAGCCATGACTAACTGGAAATGAAAAAAAACGAGACAGATAGTCTGAATGAGAGGTAAGGCTGGCACAAGCAAATTTACGAATTGTAACTGGGAGGACTGTGATGAGAAAGTTGAGAGCCATGACTAACTGGAAATGAAGAAAAAACGAGAAAGATAGTCTGAATGAGAGGTAAAGCTGGCACAAGCAAATTTACGAATTGTAACTGGGAGGACTGTGATGAGAAAGTTGAGAGCCATGACTAACTGGAAATGAAAAAAAAAAACTAGACAGATAGTCTGAATGAGAGGTTAAGCTGGCACAAGCAAATTTACGAGTTGTTACTGGGAGGACTGTGATGAGAAAGTTGAGAGCCATGACTAACTAGAAATGAAAAAAAAAACGAGACAGATAGTCTGAATGAGAGGTAAAGCTGGCACAAGCAAATTTACGAATTGTAACTGGGAGGACTGTGATGAGAAAGTTGAGAGCCATGACTAACTTGAAATGAAGAAAAAACGAGACAGATAGTCTGAATGAGAGCTAAAGCATGCGCAAGCATATTTACGAATTGTAACTGGGAGGACTGTGATGACAACGTTGAGAGCCATGACTAACTGGAAATGAAAAAAAACGAGAGAGATAGTCTGAATGAGAGGTAAAGCTGGCACAAGCAAATTTACGAATTGTAACTGGGAGGACTGTGATGAAAAAGTTGAGAGCCATGACTAACTGGAAAAAAAAGAAACAGATAGTATGAATGAGAGGTAAGGCTGGCTCAAGCAAATTTACGAATTGTAACTGGGAGGACTCTGATGAAAAAGTTGAGAGCCTGACTAACTGGAAATGAAAAAAAAAAAACGAGACAGATACCCTGAATGAGAGGTAAAGCTGGCACAAGCAAATTTATGAATTGTAACTGGGAGGCGTGTGATGAAAAAGTTGAGAGCCATGACTAATTGGAAATGAAAAAAAACCAAGACAGATAGTCTGAATAAGAGGCAAAGCTGGCGTCAGCCGTTTTACGAATTGTTTAAAATTGATTTCACTTCACTTGCTGATAGATAATTTGATACATCCTTTCACCATTCCCTCTCAACATCCCTGAAAATTTTACCCCAGTATTATTAGCCGTCCCAGAGATGTTACAGAGAAGTCCTTTTTTCATCCCCGATGCATATCGTTTCTGTTTAAAACATTCTGATCAAAGTTAAGAGCAAGGTTGAAACTTAAAACAGACAAAACTAATGCTTTGCAGTTTATCCAACATGTTTTTGATAAATTGCTTCGAACAAACTGGCTCGTGATTTTTCCAATATTGGCAGAATTCTGAAAAACTAACACTTTACTGAAAACAAATAACCAGCTAAACAAAATAGGAGGAGAAAGAGGGAAACCCTTAAAGGCCTCAAAAAAAAAATTGAATAGTTCTTAAAGTTCGAGTTCTAGTAAAACAATACTTTTTAACAATCCTCCAAATAAAAGAAAATTCTCTTGAATGTAGGGAAATGCCCATATTTGATGAACCTATGCACCCACTAAGACTGTTTTGATCAATTCTTGGATCCTGTAGTGCAAAACTGATCTTTGTTTGTATTAAGATCTCCCTGGCATAGAGACACTTGGTCTAAAGTTTCCAGTGGTTGGCAGTCAAAAAAAGAAAATTATTGGGATGCTGTGTTGTGGGAAAAAAAAAATTTTCTTTTTATATTTTCCACTCTGCTGAGCTCTAGTAGAGTCAGAGATCTCATGAACCCAAGATGTCAGGACATCTCTTAGGCGAATCGGATAAAATTGTTGTTTCTTTCTCGGGCCAACTTTTATTGGAGAGGATGGGAGAGGGGGATGCAGAAAAACCAAACCATTGTTTTACTTTATGTTCCTCTTGACCTTAAAACTCCTATTTGCTGGTTCTTTTGTCGGGTAAACTTTGATTCGCAGGGTTGGCATGAAAACCCAAGCCTGTTTTTGCATTATGTTCGTCTTGCCCCAAAGACTCGTGCTTGTAAGTTTCAAACCATTTTTTGGGAAAAAAGTTTTGTTTCCTATTTTCTGATATCCTTGCACTCACACCAGCTTGTATATTTCTCCACTCTCCCGTACTTTATGAAAGATATTCATTAATGTAAACGATCAACATCTTTTGGATCAACTGTTTTATAGTAAGCACCTATAAATAAAGCTCAACTTTTTCAATAAAATAGCATAACTCTATTTTTTTTTTGAAAATATATTCTCAGTGGTTTCACCTGCGTTAATAGACATATAGTATATATATATATATATATATATATATATATATATATATATATATATATATATATATATATATATATATATATATATATATATATATATATATATATATATATATATATATATATATATATATATATGTATATATATATATATATATATATATATATATATATCCTCCTGAGACCTCGTGTCCACGTCTGTGGACACCTCAATAAAATATTTTTTGTGCAAAGGCCTCACCATCTAGCAAAGGTTTCGTTGTTTCAACGTGCTTTTTGGACCTGAAATGCCATCGGTGATTTTTTTTTTTTAGAAAGTTTCTGCGACTTTTAATGGTGTTTTAACAATCTAGAAAAGGCTAAAATAAGGAGATGGAAAAAAGAAAAGGTAAGAAAAAAGAAAGTGATGAGTACGAGTTCTGAGAAAAATCAGGTGTATTCTCTTGATTGTAGACAGTGCTTAGATAGTTTTAAAAGCAGTTAGCTTGACAAGTGCCATCTTTTGGAACTTCGAAAACCTCCATGTCCACGCCTATGGCCGGGCGGTTCCAATCGAGTAAAAAGCTAGGGTTGATTTTTCGTAGTTCAAATCTCGATTCTAATGGGGTCAGCAGAGGTCAAGGATTGTTTTATTTACTAAATTGGCAACAACCTAGCCGCCACTCACCCATAAGAAATCGCCACCCCCATATAGTATCCCCACCCAGCCCCATCCTGTCTCCCATACCCTTTTCTACCTTACGTTATAAAAAACTTTTATTGCCTTTTTTACAAATAAAATCAACCAAAATCACAACCCGTAAGTCTGCTAAAAATTAAACTATTTTGTATATATTATTTTTCATTGTTGAATATTTGGTTATTTTATTTGTTACCCTTTCTACCTTTTAATATTATGACCGTTAAAATATTTTATAGTTACGACCTATATTTATGACTTTTGTATTTCGTATTTTCTGTCTGTTACCTGTCGTATTTTTGTTACAGTGGCAACTATGTGTTGTTATTGTATTATTTTGTTATTGTATTTTTTTTTTACTAAGAAATGCAAATTCGGTCCACTAGGTTCTGTGATAGTTATTTTGCCAATCACTATCTATCTATCTACCTATTAGTTTCAAGCTTACTGAACCTGTTCCTTTATTGTAGTTTCCCTTGATGACGCCCTCGGAATGCTCGATGAGAGCGACCTGGACCTCTCTGATTTAGATGATGATGAGAAATGGAAAAAAAAAACACTTTTTGTCGTCTTCAGACTCTGACGGTGAACCAGCTGTTGCAGCCATTCCGTCATCAAGCACTTATGCTGTTCTTCCAGATGTTGAGAGTGAAGAATCTGATGATAACGTACCCTTAGCAACCCGTGCCAAACGCTTGAAGGCTGACAAAGTAGCAGCAACCTTGTCCTGGAGGAAGTCTCGGCGGTTCGATAATCATCGTGGCCCGGACGTGGGCCCTGCTCATTTCCAGGACCACGACAACTGGAGTACAGAACGAATCTTTTTGCAATATTACCCGGAGATCTTCTTCGAACGTACAGCTTTTTGCATGAACGACAACTATCAGTTGGCCCACCACAAAAGCTTAAATGTAACTCCAGACGAGCTGAAAATTTTTGTTAGCATTGTCATCCTGATGGGCAACCTCAAGTTTCCTCGGTTCCGCATGTACTGGACTGGGAAGTTTGGGGTGGAAGCCATATCGCAAAAGATGACTCGAGACAGATTCTTCACAATCCAGTCGAACCTGAAGTTCGTTGTTGATTCAGAAATCTCAGACGAAGAAAAAACCAAAAATAGGCTTTGGAAGGTGCAGCCGATCCTTAACAACTTCAGGAATATCTGTCTCCAGTCGCCACGTGACAGGAACTGTTCAATTGACGAACAGATGATACCCTTCCAGGGTATGTCGACTCTCAAGCAATATGTCCCTAACAAGCCCAATCCAGTTGGATTAGAGAGTTTTGTCCTTGCCAGCTCCTCAGGGCTGATACTTGACTTCCAAATCTACCAGGGAACCACCACCCTGGGAGAACAGCTGGTAGCACAATGCTTGTCAGCTGGGATCGTACTGCGCTTGTCTGAGACCCTACCAGAAGGTACATACCTCTATTTTCACCGATTCTTCTCCTCTGTTAAGCTCCTCGACATGCTGTCTGAAAGAAAAATAAATGCGACCGGAACTATCATGAAGAACCGTTTGGGTGCCAACGGCCCATCACTTTTTACCGAAACAGAAATGAAAAGAAAGGGCAGAGGAACCTCTGTCATGTCTGTGCGCTCAGATAGAAAATTAGCCGTGACCCAGTGGTATGATAACAAAGTGGTTCTCCTGTCTTCAAACTGCAAAGGTATAGAAGAGGAGACAGAGGTAAACGGTATGACAAGCGCCAGGGGTCTTTCGAGCAAGTCAAATGTCCATAAGTAGTCTCCGACTACAACACTTACATGGGTGGGGTCAACCTTGTGGGCCGCATGATCAGCTATTACCGGTTTTAGACGAGTACTAAAAAATTGACTGTGCGTCTGTTTCATCATTTTGTCGATTCTGCACTAGCCAATACAATTTATGAGCTGAGGGGCCATGGCCCAGAACTTTCTGGTGACCTCAAACAGATCACTGATCTTCGGTTCAGCGTGGCCGAGTGTTTGCACAGTTCTAGAAGCTCAGAGTCACGAGGTCCGGAAAATAGCAACGAAAAACTCTTGGGTGAAACTCAACACCGTGTTTTGAGTGTGAAAAAGAGGCCA
Source organism: Artemia sp. Qi Xiang Cuo (assembly GCF_049724085.1). NCBI lineage: Eukaryota > Metazoa > Arthropoda > Branchiopoda > Anostraca > Artemiidae > Artemia > Artemia sp. Qi Xiang Cuo. Next base: position 69,921,357 of record NC_142800.1, read on the forward strand.
ATCCCTCCACCATATGCCAGTGCTGCACTGCATCTACCAGAATTTTGTAACTTGGCGAATGCAGCCCGGTGCAGAAGGCCTGGATGCTGTAAAAGGTCACGATGGATGTGCTTGCAGTGTAAAATCATTCTCTGCTTGACACGAGACAACAACTCTTCAAGAAATTTCATGAAGAGTAATGTTTTGTTTTCAACGTTTTGACAAATCTCTTTTAATAGACGAAACAGATTTTTACTATACTCTTAGCTCGATAGGGACCCAATGTACACACCTGTGGACATCCTTCAGAGGGAGGGAGAGGGGGGGACTTTTTTTTAGTTGATCCATTGTCAAAATGATTTTTTTTTAAGTCAACTACAAAGAAATGAACATAATCAGAAAAGTATTTCTATAGTCAGGTCTCAGGAGGATATATATATATATATATATATATATATATATATATATATATATATATATATATATATATATATATATATATATATATATATATATATATATATATATATATATATATATATATATATATATATATATATATATATATATATATATATATATATATATATATATATATATATATATATATATATATATATATATATATATATATATATATATATATATATATTTTATATATATATATATATATATATATATATATATATATATATATATTTATTTTGCATACGATCAAAATTTATATTTTCGATAGTTTGAAAGTGAATAGCAAGTAGTCAAATAAAACAAAAGCATAAAATCAACACTAAAAATATACATAATAGACTTGTACAACAAAACCCAAGTTTTTCACTACAAGATAAATTACAGCTTGGTATAAAACGTTTCTCGCATATATCATGTTCGATCAGCTTTTAACATGTATGATTTCTCTGTCGATGAGATAAATCCAACCTAAAAGTAAAATTTTCTTACAAAAAGGATATTTGAAAGAATTTTCTCTTGTATGCGTTATTTGATGATTAGACAATGTGGAGCATGAAGTAATCGTTCCTTTTATTTATCACACTCCAAACTTTTTTTTTTCAGTACGAATTCTTTGAAGGGCAGATAGTGTGGACTTTTTGGGGAATGTTTTCTAAGATACTTAACATTAGAAAGGTTTTTCAGCAGCATGAGTTCTTTCATGGTCAGATAGTGAATTTTGCGCTGAATATTTTGTCTCATATAACACAATTCTATGGTTTTCACCAGTATGAGTTCTTAGATGTTTAGAAAAATTAGGACTATAAGCAAAACCCTTTTTACATATTTCACACTTGAAAGGTTTTTCTCCAGTATGACTTCCTCGATGAATAGATAGATACGATTTTTGGCTGAATGTTTTCTCACATTTAGTACATTCGAAAGGCTTTTCTCCAGTATGAATTCTTTGATGGATAGACAAAGTTGAATTTAAAATAAAACGTTTTTTACATATATTACATTCAAAAGGTTTTTCTCCAGTATGAGTCCTTCGATGATAGGATAGGGTCCATGTTTGGCTGAACCTTTTCTCACATAAATCGCATTTAAAAGGTGTTTCTTCTGTACGAATTCTTCGATGAGCAGACAAATGGGAACTTAAAGTAAAACATTTCTTACATATATCACATTCGAAAGGTTTTTCTCCAGTGTGAGTCCTTCGATGATAGGATAGGGTGCATTTATGGCTGAACTTTTTCTCACATAAATCACATTCAAACCTTTTCTCATATATGACATTCGTATGAGTTCTTTGATGTTTATGCAAATTGGTGTTTAAAGTAAAACGTTTCTTACATATATCACATTCGAAAGGTTTTTCTCCAGTGTGGGTCCTTCGATGATAGGATAGGGTGCATTTTTGGCTGAACTTTTTCTCACATATATCACATTCAAACCTTTTCTCATATATCACATTCGTATGCGTTCTTTGATGTTTATGCAAATTGGTGTTTAAAGTAAAACGTTTCTTACATATATCACATTCGAAAGGTTTTTCTTCAGTATGAGTCCTTCGATGATTTGATAGGGTACATTTTCGGTTGAACTTTTTATCACATATATCACATTCGAAAGGGTTTTGTTCAATATGAGTTCTTTGATGACGAGATAGGTCGAATTTTTGACGGAATTTTTTTTCACATATACTGCATTCGAAAGGCCTCTCTCCAGTATGAGTTCTTTGGTGTTTAGATAAACTTGAATTTAATATAAAACGTTTCTTACATATATCACATTCGAAGGGTTTTTCTCCAGTATGAGTCATTCGATGATAAGATAGATTACATTTTTGGCGGAATGTTTTTTGGCATATACTGCATTCGAAAGGCTTCTCTCCAGCATGAGTTCTTTGGTGTTTAGACAAACTTGAATTCAATATAAAACGTTTCTTACATATATCACATTCGAATGGTTTTTCTCCAGTATGAGTCATTCGATGATAAGATAGATTGCATTTTTGGCGGAATGTTTTATCACACACATCACACTTGAAAGATTTTTCTTCAGTATGAAAACTTTCAGGTTTTGCTAGATCATTTTCAGCAAATACACTAATGTTAGCTGGTATCACATGTTGAAAATTCAAATTCATTTCTTTTTTTAGAGATATTCTTGTCAGGCCGGACATGTTAGATGTTCCACATTCTCGTAGGGTGTTATCGTTATCATAGAACACTGCAACAGGGAAAAATAAAATAATATAAATTTTACTCATAATAAATCACCCCGCTTTTAACAAGTTTTACCTTACAAAGCTACATTCAGTTATTTTTAACGACCCTTTTGCAGGTAATTAGCTTGTGATAGCAAATTTGAGATGTTATTCTAATTCATAAATAAATTCTTTATTCCTCTGATACTGAATAGTGCCGAAGTATTATCCTTTGCAATTGTTCTTTACTCTAAACTTAGACTTTTAGTCCTTATTTCCTATTTATTTTAAACTCTTAAGCTTGAGGTTAGACATTAATCTCCTTAAACGTTGGGTTCGTTCAGTGAATTTCTACTTTTATCAATTAACGTAGTTTTTCCACATCGATTTGTAATAATTTCTAAGTCTACTACTCATTAGAAGCCTCCCCAGGCCACCCAGTGCGTCCACAAGTAGTAAATAGAGGAAAGTCCTACAAATATTTAAGGTACGTCCATAGGTGGCGCGGACCAAGCTGGGACCTAGTCGTTGGGCGTCTATAAAATAAACAGGGGTACCCGCGTCTGGGACCGCAAATATTGGCGAAAGAGGAAGAAAGCCCCTCGAGTGTACACTCGGCATGACTCACTGGCGTATGAACACACCTTGTGAGTTAAAAAGCAATCGGTTAAATTGCGAGGTGACGCAGAGCTCCATCTTATCGCAGAGATTCTTTGAAATGTTCTTTTCCTGAGGCCATAATAGTTTCACTGATTTACAGAATATGAAAATTACAAGTTGAATGTTACGATATTAAAGAATAACTATCGTATGAAAATTTTGACTGACGACTTCCGACACTTTGAACTGGACTTAATAGGAGTTTCAGAAACAGGAAGTAGGGCTCATGATGAATAAGGAAGCTGGTAAATCCTGTTTAGGTTGGGAAATTACTAATTATAGAATGCTAATCACTCATTTTATGACTAAAAAATGGAGGATTTCAGTCATAGTAGTATATGCCCCGGTGACTGACAGAGATAATAGTTACTCCGATGAATTGTACTTACAGTTACGGGAACAAATAGACAGAGTCCCAGATAGAGATATCATGTTTTTATTAGTTCAATTTCTTTCTTTTATTTAATAAATATAAAAAAAAAACACTGCAATCCGAAAAAATCCCAAAGGGCTCAGAGGCACGTTAACCGGAAAAAAGAAATTGAAACTACATATTAATCGTTTGCAGGTTACTGAACTAGGCCTAGACGAAAATAAATAAGAATTACTGCTCATACGAAGACAACCGATCCCTACGTCACCTAACACCAACAACAAATCATACTTTATCATCGATATAAAGCACCAACGCTAAAACAAACCAATAAAAATCCAATTTAAACTACAATATTTAGAAAATATTTTAATCCTTCTAGAACAGAAATCTTTTTATGTGATTTTTAAAAGAATCCAGCGTATGGGAATTCCGAACCCCAACAGCAATAGAGTTCGAGGTATGCCCCACAGCAACGGCAAGACCAAAGTCTGAACGTACTGAGGGGGTGGAAGGAATCGGTATATCCTCCCAATTTCAAAATCTGTATGGGTTGACTTCACTCAATCCTTGAAACATGCCAGAAAAACATTCTGGGATATATCCGTGGAAATAAAGGAATTCCATTGAACACAGCGAAAGTGTATAGATATCATCTGAATGGCAGGATCAATGCAAGAAACTAAGGTATATAGAAGTACTTTTATTAATAAAAAATTAAAGATCACCATCTAATAGTAGCTAGAGTCAATTTAAAGCTGAAATTTCAGAAGGGTAACTACCTTCCGGAAATCTAGGACGTTAGTAGAATCCAGGATGAGAATTTGAGAGAAACTTTCTCGGAACGGTTGAACACTAAACTGGAGAGTTTAAAATTTGACAATGTAGAAAATGGATGGAATAATGTTTCGAAAATAACTTGTGAAGTTGCTGACAGTGTTTTAGGGTAGAAAGTTCGGAACACAGCTTGGAATATTAGTGAAAATGCTTTATGTTTAATAAATAGGAGAAAGAGCTTATACAAGAATTATCTGAGTTATAGATAATATGAATATAAGAACAATGCAAAGAAAGTGGATAAAGTATCAAAATATTAACTAAGGAGGTGTGAAGGGGAGACCATGGATAAAATTGCCGAATCTTGAAAATGCAGCAATAGGACATAATAGTAAAATATTGTATGGACATATTAATAAGTTAGGAGGGAGCAGTTAATCTGGACTTGTCCCAGTTTAAGACAGGATCGGGGTCACAATTAGTGATTAGGAAAGAATTAAAAAGAGATGGCAGAACATTTTGAGGATGAGCTAAATCGGGAAGGAATTACAGGCAAAAGATATAGAAGAACATAAAAAACTTTGCGGCACCTTGAATGTGAACGAATTTCGCGAGAAAGAATTAGTACTAGCATTAAAAAGGATTAAAAATAAGGCCCCGGGTGCTGATAATGGGATAAATGAGTTTCTTCAAAATGAAGGCTATGAGGTTACAAATAATTTGCTGAAAAGTAGGAATAATTTTTTGAAAAACATGAAGCACCTAGCGATTTTAGGAAAACCTTAATTAAACCCCTGTACAAGAAAGATGACAAGAGTGAGTGTGGTAATTAAAGAGGCATTATTCTGGTTTCTGTAGGTTGCAAATTACTTAATATTATGATACTTTCTAGACTTTGAGATGCTCTAGACAAAGTTTTAAGAGAAGAACAGTGCAGTTTTAGAAAGGGTAGAAGATAATTCGACCGAATTTTCACCCTTAAGTAAATAATTGAGAAGTGACTGCGTCATCAAAACCTTTAGTCCTCAGTTCTATAGATTATGAGTAAGTGTTCGATTCAGCAGACAGAAGAGCTTTACCAAAGGTCTTCTCCTTGCATGGCATACCAGACAGATACATTAAAATGATTATTACTATGTACGAGAATAACACTGCTAAGATTAAAGTAGGAAATGACGTTAGCAGCTGGTTTCATATTCAATCAGGTGTTAAGCAGGGCTGCATTCTATCCCCATTTACATGGGTCATTTTGATGGACTTAGTCTTAAGGAGCACAGGAAATGTAATTGGAGAACACAGAATCATATGAATAAGAAAAATTTTTTGGACTTTGAATATCCTGATGAATTAAGCATCCTAGATGAAAATGTGACCAAAATGAATGAGCTTTTAAAGAATTTATCAATTCTGAGTGATAGAATAGGTTTGAAAAATTAATATTAAGAAGACTAGGTAACTAAGGCAAGGAATAAGAGAAAATGAAAAGTTGATGTTGGGTAACAAAAAAATTCATCGAGTGGATGGCTTCACTTACCATGGTAGTATCATACGTAGCGCAATAGCTCTCACTAAGTAAAGAACAAAGCGGACACAATGTATTATTATTTTTTTTTCTGACCAAGGTACTTCGTAATAGAAGCTGTCGTAGAAACTTCGAGAGTGTACCGTGAGTAACATGATATATTTAAAATACAAAGAATAAAGTTCCTTCTTTCTAAAGATAATTCCGACTTCCTCTAATTAAGTTTAAATCTAGTCCTTAATCAGCAAAGAGAAAAATTGCATTTAGCCTCAGAAAAAGAACGGCGCTATCCAAGCTTTGGATTTCACTAAGATAGTGGGCAATAAAAAAGATGCTACGCACAATATTTCGAAGGAAGTTTAAATTATAAGAGTCGTGTGAACGTTTGAATCGTCAGAAATATTTAAGACAGATTATTGGACGGAGGGTTTGGCCCGCCTCAGGACTTAGGCCAATCGTGGGGTAGTTCCCACGGCAAATGATCAGGACTTTGAATATATAGTGAAGAAAAGTGTTTTTCGTGCTCTGATTATTATTATTATTATTATCGAAAGAATTATTTCGGCGTTCAAGCTTTGCAATTCTATCATTGTTGTTATATCAGTCACCTTGTTTGTCATTTAATGTAACCCATTGCTGTTCATCAAATTATATAAGTCTCAATGAATCTATTACTTTTTACCTGTGTTTATTTTAATTTATATGTCTGTATCTAGTCTAACGACAGGTAATTAGTTCGTAGATCTCCAAGGTACGTTCCCAGGGAATCTGATCTCCAGATAGCTCAAGGAAAAGAGGTCACATTTATATTGCTACACATTTTATTTTCTCTCAATAATTGAGGGTGGCACGGTTATAAATTTACTTCACTCCCCATTGCTATGGCGCAGGCCCTGATGGCACAATCTTTAGCACTATAAGCGGCGCCATCGGAGAACTTATAAGGTGTAAGTTCACCTCTTTTAAGCATAATATTAAATTTGACGCGGTCAATATTTATGACCACAATTGCCTCAGTCATTTCATTTATCGCCACAAACAATCCATTTATCGCTACAAATGGCGCAGTCTAAAATTGGAGGAAAATTTGCGAGCTAGTTAGGGTATAAACCTTGCAATTTAAATTTAATCATTGGAAAGATACAGACATATAAGTAAAGTGATTAGGCCTATAACCGCTAAGCTACTACAGGAGACCCTTTAAAATGTCTCATAGGAGAAAATAGCCTCCCCCAAAATAGGTTAAGTGAAAAAATGCATTTATTTCGAATTATTTAAACGCAAAAAAAATGGCTGAGGATTTAGAAGAACAATTAATGACGCAAAAGTTGGTCGCAAAAAATATTGAAATAACAAAGTCTATCCCGGAGTACAATGGTCAATCAGATATTGACGAATTTAATATCCAATTGGCCCAGTTTGTAGAACTAACAAAAACAGAGCTAGAAACGTTAGTCCACATGCTTCTACTACGATTAAAAGGCCAGGACTTAACCTTTCTAAAGCAAATTGAACATACCACAGACGATGACGCCAACTTGCCAATAAATACGGTGGACAAATTGTTAAAATTATTTAAAGACATATTTATCAAAACATGTTCCATAAATAAATTAAAACACGGAATAGTGTGCTTTGACTATTCACAAAAAATAAGAGAATATCTTGATAATATACACATTTCAGTAGAGGCAAAATACGGAAGAGGTTCAGGACAACTTTATGAAAAAGTCATACTAAATACCTTTTTGCAAGGGCTACCTCCAAAACTATATAGAATGGTAATATCCAAAAATATTCAGACGTTGGATCTTGCAGTTCAGGAGATAGAGCGATTGATCGAAGTCGACACGATTGTCGCAAATCACAGTAAAGCAAAAATAAATAGCCTAGGTGATTCAAACGCGAACCTAATCTTCAAGGGCGATCAGGCATCTCCCAATTTCTTTTCAAGGGATAACTCCCCAGTGCCACAAAGAAATAAAACGCAAGGACCTTCTAGGCAGAAAACAGTACGTTTTCAGCCTGTCAAACAATCATATTACGAAAATAACCCTACAATAATAAGGTGCTATATTTGTAATCGTGTTGGGCATATTGCGAGAGAGTGCCGTTATGTCCCCAATCGGATACCACGAAGTGCTGTCGGTAGTACGCAAAATTACGGCAACCATTTGTTCGGAGGAAAAAATTTTAGCGCCGGTGGTGCACTAGGCTAAAGTCAGGGAAGATTGCGCCAATCAGTACCTTACAACGCGTACCAACCAATTTTGTATACCCCTCCCCCCAATAGACAAATACTTACCGATTTGAAAACCCAAATAATCGCCAAAGCCAATATAATGCGAGAATGCTATATAGAAATCAAGAAAATTTGCCGACGGGAAATGAAAATTTTGCAAGCCAACGGCATTGGCAGTCAGCGCCAGTAATGGCACTGACGCAAGACATCCAAGTTACCATAATAATATATGGCGAAGGCAGACAGATGTGAATAAATTAGATATGCATAATGAATCTAATATATCTGAACATCCGTTGCAGGCCCCACCGTTAGGAAAAAATTTCGCAAGAAAATATTTTAATCCCCTTAGAAACATAAATTGTTCCCGAAGGGCGCCCAGGAAATTTAATAGGTCCATACTGATGGTATTTCCATCTTGTAGTGATAGTATTAACAAGTTACCTATATTTAATGATTTTTGTGTAGCAAACGTTTACTTTAAGGCTTTAGGTGACAGTGGAACTTTAGTGACGGTTAATATCATAAGCTCATACGTATTTAATATGTTGCCTCTGCATATTAGGAAACAAAGTAATTTTAATAATCTCAATTTAACTAGCGTGACAGGGCATAAATTGGATGCAAGAGGTTCAATTCGGTTTAACGTAAAAAGGGATAATAGTATCTTTCCGGAAAGATTTATAATATGCGATAACATTCCGTAAGAGGCAATTATATGTGCAAATTTTTTAAGGTCTAATAGAGCACTAGTAGTCGTAGTAAAAGAAAGACTTGTCTACCCGGCTAAGGTAGGGGAAGAAATTTCTACCTTAAGAAATTGTAACAGAGGTTACGAAGACAACGTAACAGTAAATAATATTTCTGGCGGTATAATGTCGCAATCTTTTGAACCTCATGTCTCGCAAGGAGGAAAAGGAATATTTAGAAATTTGTTCAATTATTCTGAGAGACATTGCAGAGATGAAGTAAATTTAAATAATAAGTGTATTGAATCTGCGAAAATAAAACTAGGAGATATGCGACAGTATAGATCAAACGAAATTAAGAAAATAGCGGAATTATGGAAAAACATAGTAAAACCAAGTGTGACGCCGCAAGATGCCGCAATGGCGCAGCATAGCGCCAGTATGAATCTAATAAACAATGAAAATAAAGAGATATATTATGGATTCGCGATAAGAAAAACAAAAGTCCCTCCCAAAACGATGCAAAAAATTTAAATATCACAGGTGATTAAACCAGCGGTTAGCAAACCCGAAATATGGTTTGCGACCCCATCACATGAAATTCCTGAAAATCCGCATTGCGAGGAACAGATTATATCTTACGACAAAGAAGAAGTTTTTTTTTGGGTAACTAATAACCTCGAAAATGATAGAATTACAATAAAAAAGGGGACTTGTTTAGTTCAAATCCAAGTTTTATCGGAGAATGATTTAAATGGATGGGAGAATTCCAAAAGAAACCTAGTAAATGGCATTAAAACCTCAATTAACAAATACCCTCTAAATAAATCGCAATTTTTAAACAAATTTAATATGGATAATATTACGGACTTGTAACTTAAGAAAAAATTATGCTAATTATTTTGTATTTTTAATGATTTTTTTTCCGCATCTTAATATGACATCGGACTTATACCTTTTTTTGAACTATAAATTTTAACGAATGGTAATCCCGTAGCAAAACAGCCATATCGTGTGCCGTATAAGCACAAAGAATGGTTAAAAAATAAAATCCATGAATTAGAAAAAAATGAAATTATACGCCCAAGTATAAGTCCGTATAGTGCACCAGTGATCTTAGTACCAAAGAAGAATGGTGACCTTAGACTTGTAGTAGACTATAGAGCCCTTAACAAAAAAGTAGTTAGTGATAAATTTGCTCTACCAAGAATGGATGAAATTCTTGACTCTATTTCAAGCAAAAATAAAATTTTTACTTCTTTGGACCTTACCCAAGGCTACCACCAAGTGAAAATAGCCGAAAAAGATGTCCATAAAACTGCATTTTCAACATCCGAATGTGGTTCATATGAATACTTGAGAGTACCTTTTGGACTTAAAACAAGTTCAAGCGCGCTATGTAGACCCCTATTACACCTGTTAAGAGGATTAAAGAATAACATTCATTTTGTTGATGATATCATATGCGTGGGAGAAAACACAGAACAACACTTAGCAACATTAGCTAAGGTGTTCGAGAAGTTCAGACAGGGCAATTTAAAATGCCAGCCTGAGAAAGTAAATTTATTTCAACCCAAAATTAAATTTTTAGGAGTAGTAGTAACACAAGAAGAGATATCCCCAGACCCTGATAAAATAAAATGTGTTGAAAACCTCAAGCCCCCCAGAACTATCAAAGATTTAAGGGGAATTTTAGGTCTTACTGGCTACTTTAGAAAATTCGTGCGCAATTACTCCCAAGTTACGAAACCCCTCACGGAATTAACTAAAGGGAACTCCCGTAATGTTACCTGGTCCCAGGAAGCTCAAACTTCCCTAGACCGTCTCAAAAAGGCACTCACTTCTGAACCAATATTATCGCTTCCTGATTTCGAAAATGGACAATTTGTGGTCACAACCGATGCTAGTTCAAAGGGCATTGGCGCTATTCTTTCGCAAATAATTTCGGTAGAAAACCCTAATCCTCTAGTGGGAACGCCTAAACAAAAACAAATAGAAAAAGTTATATTATATTTGAGCAGAAATTTGTCAAAAGGTGAAAGTAGTTGTTCAACCACAAAATTAGAATTATTATCTATAATCCACCTCTTGGACAAGTTTAGACACTATTCATTCGGTAGAAAATTTATAATACGATCAAACCATAAAAGCTTGCAGTACCTGCGCACATTTGAAAACCCCACGGGTATTCTAGCTAGATGGATTATGAAAATCCAAGATCTAGATTAAGAATTTGAATATTTAAAAGTCAAACAAAATGCAGCTTGCGACTTTTTGAGTAGATACTCAGAAAATATTCCGTCGGAACTTGAAGAAAATGAAGTTAACGCTATCAATGCTAAGAGCAAACATGGACGAAAGAAAAACAAAGTCAAGGACGCGGTAAAAGAAAATAAGGTTAACTATTGTCCCCTGTTTTTATAAAATATAAAAAGAAAGCAAAAAAAGGACGAAATGTGTGTAGCAGTTATCAATTATTTTGTGAATGACGATGTGCTACTGGATAAATTCAAAACTATTAAAAAAGAGATAGATAATTTTCACTATGAACTTGATGAAGAAATACTAGGTAGAATCGTCACTTCTGAGACAAATAGAAATCTAACATCATTAATACCTGTATTACGCCAAAACTCGATAATACATGCCTTCAAGTATTTTCATTCAGATACAGGTGGACACTTAGGAGTAACGAAAACTTTCTATAAATTAAAACAACATTTTTACTTGCCGTCGGCAATAACAAAACTTAAAGAATTTGTAAGTACATGCGAAGCGTGTAACTTAAGAAAAAACTCCCAAGCTTATCCTAATCCTCCAATGGGAAGGGTCCCGGTAGCAAAGTACCCCTTCGATATTATCTCATTTGACTTATATGGAACCAGCGGAGGCTTGCCTGTTTCCAGCAGAGGCCATACTTGTATTCTTTCGGTTATAGATCACTTTTCAGGATTTAATTTTGTAAAAGCACAAAAAAATCAAGGTGCCTACGCCACCAGTAAGGCGTTAGCGAAATTACTTTTAAAATGTGGCATTCCAAATAAGGTTTTGAGCGACAACGGAAGCAATTTTGTTTCAAAGGTAACAAAAGATTTAATGATTTTTCTGAATATAGAGAAAATGGTGACAACTCCGTACCACCCACAAGCTAATGGTAAAATAGAAAATAGGCATAAAATATTTTCGAACGTATTAAGCGTTGATACAAAAGACAATAGGAATGATTGGGATCAATTTTTACCTTATTTAACTAACGTAATCAATACTGCTTATTCAGAAACAACTAAGGATAATCCTTTTTATTTACTTTTTGGTCGTGATTTTAGAATCCCGTTTAATGAGATTATTGAATCTCGGCAGTATTATAATAACTCGGAGGATTATAAACAAGAATTCCTAAATAGGATGAGGAAAACTTATAAAATAGTTAGGGAAGAGTTGGAAAACTGTAAAATAAACCGAGAGCTACGAAACCAACCCAAAGTCAAGGGGAGTATAGATTTCAAAGTAGGAGACTGCGTCTACCTAAAGAACGAAGCAAAAACGGAAGCCAAAACCTTTCCAATAAATATCCTGGACCGTACAGAATAGTCAAAAAGTACGATAACGACTATACATGTAAAATGGAGAACCCCGATGGCGGAAGAAATTACATGGCAAATGATAGCAGAATAAAAAGAGCCAAATTTCCAGAGAGATGGCCATCACATCCATCCTCTACTGATTCGTCAGATGCCGAAAAAGAGCCCCCTAAATCAAGATTGGCAGAGCTAAAACCCTAGAATTTTAAACAAGATTATTTTGAAGATGACAGTGATGAGGAAAACTTTAAAGAATTTTTAGCAATGAAAAATCTAGTTATTCCTAAGAAAAAAATCCCTAATACCAGGATTTTTCCCTGAAATAAAAACGCCAAAAGATCCAAAAAGTTATTCATCGGTGAGCACAGGAGAACTAGATTATAAATTTTTAAAAACCCAAATTTTCCCCGATAGAATTTCAACCCCTTGTCCCCCCAAAAGATTTCCAGGCAATATGGTTTCATTTTCAGGACAGATAGAAACGCCTCTATCTTTACAGGGGGAACTGATCAGATCTTTAAATAATACTAGTATTAATCCAAGGAAGACTCCTTCCAAGGATTTAAAGAGAACGAATCTGCAAGAAGCTCTTTATTTCATCAATATTCCCATAAAAACGTGTCAAAGTACATTGCCCGAGAATAAAACTCCCAAGGATGACCGGCAAGGACAATCTCATGATATAACTGTGTCCAAGGTCAAGCCTAAACAGTGGACTTCATGGAGGGAAATCCTAGGGCAAAAAATGCCTCATTCTCATGAAGACATGGCGTTGAAACAATAAAGAAACCCTGTGAAACCTACTGATTCCTCTCAAAGTCCTCAAGAGTCTTCCAAA